>NC_134482.1:5284798-5769972 GCF_964194025.1 Convolutriloba macropyga | reverse complement strand
TGTTTAAGCTCCTAACCTTTACATGTTTTAACAGCCCCTTAACATGCTTTTCGTCAAAAAGCGACTGACAACAGTCGGATTCGAACCGTGGTATGTGAGTTAAGAGGCAAAAGTGCAATGAGTTGAGCTAAGAAACAGATGAGCCGCGTATTTATCGGAATTTTTGTCCATTAACGTCGCATCTTTCTCCACTTTCTCCAATGCCCCCCTTTTTCACAATTTTTTTGTGCTCCATGCCTTTCTCCTGTCGCTATCTATCTTCTATCAATCTACATAATAAAAATAATTCGAATACCTATACTTTTATGTTTAAAATTCTAGTCTTCACATGTTTTAAGCCCTCTTAAATACACATCAAAGCGTTTTGATTCGCATGTATTTTGAAAAAGTCAATGACCGAAAACTTGACCTTGCCAAAATGTAAATGACCGAAAAGTTACCTATGCCGTAAAGACCAATGACTGAAAATTGAATGTAAAAATGGTTCTTGGTTCGAAAAGCTGCCTATGACCGAAAAGCTGTCATCTATATCTATATATTAATTCAGTGTCGACATAAAAGGCACCATGTTTAAGCTCCTAATCTTTACATGTTTTAAGAGCCCCTTAACATGCTTTTCGGCAAAAAGCGACTTGTAACAGTCGAATTCGAACCGCGGTCCGTGAGTTAAGAGGCAAAAAGCGCAATGAGTTGAGCTAAGAAACAGATGAGCCGCGTATTTGTCGGGATTTTTGTCCATTAAAGTTGCATCCGTTTCCACTTTCTCCAATTCCCTCCTTTTTTCACAATTTTTTGTGCTCCATGCCTTTCTGTCACTAACTATCTTGTATCAATCTGCTTATTAAAAATAATACGAATACCTATACCACAATATTTCAGCTCCTAATCTTCACATGTTTTAAGGCCTCTTAAATATACATCAAAGCGTTTTGATTCGCATGTATTTTAAAAAAAGGTTAATGACTGAAAACTTGACCTTGCCAAAAAAATGACCGAAAAGTTACCTATGCCGTAAAGATCAATGATTGAATACTGAATGTAAAAATGATTCATTGTTCGAAAAAGTGCCTATGACCGAAAAGCTGTCATCTTTATCTTTATATTAATTCAGTGTCGACATAAAAAGCACCATGTTTAAGCTCCTAATCTTTACATGTTTTAACAGCCCCTAAACAGTGCTTTTTGGCAAAAAGCGACTGTCAACAGTCGGAATCGAACCGGGGTCTGTGAGTTAAGAGGCAAAAGCGCAATGAGTTGAGCTAAGAAACAGATGAGCCGCGTATTTATCGGGATTTTTGTCCATTAACGTCGCATCCGTTTCCACTTTTTCCAATTCCCTCCTTTTCACAGTTTTTTGTGCTCCATGCCTTTCTCCTGTCACTATCTATCTTCTATCAATCTACATAATAAAAATAATTCGAATACCTATTCTTTTATGTTTAAGCTTCTAATCTCCACATGTTTTAAGGCCTCTTAAATACACATCAAAGCTTTTTGCTTCGCATGTAATTTGAAAAAGGTTAATGACCGAAAACTTGACCTTGCCAAAAAGTAAATGACCGAAAAGTTACCTATGCCGTAAAGATCAATGACTGAAAATTGAATGTAAAAATAATTCTTGGTTCGAAAAGCTGCCTATGACCGAAAAGCTGTCATCTATATCTATATATTAATTCAATGTCGACATAAAAGGCACAATGTTTAAGCTCCTAATCCTTACATGTTTTAACAGCCCCTTAACATGCTTTTCGGCAAAAAGCGACTTGTAACAGTCGAATTCGAACCGCGGTCCGTGAGTTAAGAGGCAAAAGCGCAATGAGTTGAGCTAAGAAACAGATGAGCCGCGTATTTGTCGGGATTTTTGTCCATTAAAGTCGCATCCGTTTCCACTTTCTCCAATTCCCTCCTTTTTTCACAAATTTTTGTGCTCCATGCCTTTCTCCTGTCACTAACTATCTTGTATCAATCTGCTTAATAAAAATAATACGAATACCTATACCACAATATTTAAGCTCCTAATCTTCACATGTTTTAAGGCCTCTTAAATATACATCAAAGCGTTTTGATTCGCATGTTTTTTGAAAAAGGTTAATGACAGAAAACTTGACCTTGCCAAAAAAAATGACCGAAAAGTTACCTATGCCAAAAAGATCAATGATTGAATACTGAATGTAAAAATGGTTCATTGTTCGAAAAGCTGCCTATGACCGAAAAGCTGTCATCTTTATCTATATATTAATTCAGTGTCGACATAAAAGGCACCATGTTTAAGCTCCTAATCTTTACATGTTTTAACAGCCCCTAAATATGCTTTTCGGCAAAAAGCGACTGTCAACAGTCGGAATCGAACCGTGGTCTGTGAGTTAAGAGGCAAAAGCGCAATGAGTTGAGCTAAGGAACAGATGAGCCGCGTATTTATCGGGATTTTTGTCCATTAACGTCGCATCCGTTTCCACTTTCTCCAATTCCCTCCTTTTCACAATTTTTTGTGCTCCATGCCTTTCTCCTGTCACTATCTATCTTCTATCAATCTACATAATAAAAATAATTCGAATACCTATTCTTTTATGTTTAAGCATCTAATCTCCACATGTTTTAAGGCCTCTTAAATACACATCAAAGCTTTTTGCTTCGCATGTATTTTGAAAAAGGTCAATGACCGAAAACTTGACCTTGCCAAAAAGAAAATGACCGAAAAGTTACCTATGCCGCAAAGATCAATGACTGAATACTGAATGTAAAAATGGTTCCTTGTTCGAAAAGCTGCCTATGACCAAAAAGCTGTCATCTATATCTATATATTAATTCAGTGTCGACATAAAAGGCACCATGTTTAAGCTCCTATTCTTTACATGTTTTAACAGCCCCTAAACATGCTTTTCGGCCAAAAGCGACTGGTAACAGTCGGATTCGAACCGGGGTATGTGAGTTCAGAGTCAAAAGCGCAATGATTTGAGCTAAGAAACAGACGAGCCGCGTTTTTTTTAATTCAGTGTCGACATAAAAGGCACCATGTTTAAGCCCCTAATCTTTACAGGTTTTAACAGCCACTAAACATGTTTTTCAGCAAAAAGCGACTGTCAACAGTCGGAATCGAACCGGGGTCTGTGAAATCAGAGTCAAAAGCGCAATGAGTTGAGCTAGGAAACAGATGAGCCGCGTATTTATCGGGATCTTTGTCTATTAACGTCGCATCCGTTTCCACTTTCTCCAATTCGCTCCTTTCACAATTTTTTGTACTCCATGCCTTTCTCCTGTCACTATCTGTCTTCTATCATTCTACATATTGAAAATAATTCAAATACCTATACCACCATGTTTAAGCTCCTAATCTTCACATGTTTTAAGGCCTCTCAAATATACATCAAAGCGTTTTGATTCGCATGTAATTTGAAAAAGGTTAATGACCGAAAACTTGACCTTGCCAAAAAGTAAGTGACCGAAAAGTTACCTATGCCGTAACGATCAATGACTGAAAATTGAATGTAAAAATGGTTCTTGGTTCGAAAAGCTGCCTATGACCGAAAAGCTGTCATCTATATCTATATATTAATTCAGTGTCGACATAAAAGGCACCATGTTTAAGCTCCTTCTCTTTACATGTTTTAACAGCCCCTTAACATGCTTTTCGGCAAAAAGCGACTTGTAACAGTCGAATTCGAACCGCGGTCCGTGAGTTAAGAGGCAAAACCGCAATGAGTTGAGCTAAGAAACAGATGAGCCGCGTATTTGTCGGGATTTTTGTCCATTTAAGTCGCATCCGTTTCCACTTTCTCCAATTCCCTCCTTTTTTCACAATTTTTTGTGCTCCATGCCTTTCTCCTGTCACTAACTATCTTGTATCAATCTCCTTATTAAAAATAATACGAATACCTATACCACAAAATTTAAGCTCCTAATCTTCACATGTTTTAAGGCCTCTTAAATATACATCAAAGCGTTTTGATTCGCATGTTTTTTGAAAAAGGTTAATGACAGAAAACTTGACCTTGCCAAAAAAAAATGACCGAAAAGTTACCTATGCCAAAAAGATCAATGATTGAATACTGAATGTAAAAATGGTTCATTGTTCGAAAAGCTGCCTATGACCGAAAAGCTGTCATCTTTATCTATATATTAATTCAGTGTCGACATAAAAGGCACCATGTTTAAGCTCCTAATCTTTACATGTTTTAACAGCCCCTAAATATGCTTTTCGGCAAAAAGCGACTGTCAACAGTCGGAATCGAACCGTGGTCTGTGAGTTAAGAGGCAAAAGCGCAATGAGTTGAGCTAAGGAACAGATGAGCCGCGTATTTATCGGGATTTTTGTCCATTAACGTCGCATCCGTTTCCACTTTCTCCAATTCCCTCCTTTTCACAATTTTTTGTGCTCCATGCCTTTCTCCTGTCACTATCTATCTTCTATCAATCTACATAATAAAAATAATTCGAATACCTATTCTTTTATGTTTAAGCATCTAATCTCCACATGTTTTAAGGCCTCTTAAATACACATCAAAGCTTTTTGCTTCGCATGTATTTTGAAAAAGGTCAATGACCGAAAACTTGACCTTGCCAAAAAGAAAATGACCGAAAAGTTACCTATGCCGCAAAGATCAATGACTGAATACTGAATGTAAAAATGGTTCCTTGTTCGAAAAGCTGCCTATGACCAAAAAGCTGTCATCTATATCTATATATTAATTCAGTGTCGACATAAAAGGCACCATGTTTAAGCTCCTATTCTTTACATGTTTTAACAGCCCCTAAACATGCTTTTCGGCCAAAAGCGACTGGTAACAGTCGGATTCGAACCGGGGTATGTGAGTTCAGAGTCAAAAGCGCAATGATTTGAGCTAAGAAACAGACGAGCCGCGTTTTTTTTAATTCAGTGTCGACATAAAAGGCACCATGTTTAAGCTCCTAATCTTTACAGGTTTTAACAGCCACTAAACATGTTTTTCAGCAAAAAGCGACTGTCAACAGTCGGAATCGAACCGGGGTCTGTGAAATCAGAGTCAAAAGCGCAATGAGTTGAGCTAAGAAACAGATGAGCCGCGTATTTATCGGGATCTTTGTCTATTAACGTCGCATCCGTTTCCACTTTCTCCAATTCGCTCCTTTCACAATTTTTTGTACTCCATGCCTTTCTCCTGTCACTATCTGTCTTCTATCATTCTACATATTGAAAATAATTCAAATACCTATACCACCATGTTTAAGCTCCTAATCTTCACATGTTTTAAGGCCTCTCAAATATACATCAAAGCGTTTTGATTCGCATGTAATTTGAAAAAGGTTAATGACCGAAAACTTGACCTTGCCAAAAAGTAAGTGACCGAAAAGTTACCTATGCCGTAACGATCAATGACTGAAAATTGAATGTAAAAATGGTTCTTGGTTCGAAAAGCTGCCTATGACCGAAAAGCTGTCATCTATATCTATATATTAATTCAGTGTCGACATAAAAGGCACCATGTTTAAGCTCCTTCTCTTTACATGTTTTAACAGCCCCTTAACATGCTTTTCGGCAAAAAGCGACTTGTAACAGTCGAATTCGAACCGCGGTCCGTGAGTTAAGAGGCAAAACCGCAATGAGTTGAGCTAAGAAACAGATGAGCCGCGTATTTGTCGGGATTTTTGTCCATTTAAGTCGCATCCGTTTCCACTTTCTCCAATTCCCTCCTTTTTTCACAATTTTTTGTGCTCCATGCCTTTCTCCTGTCACTAACTATCTTGTATCAATCTCCTTATTAAAAATAATACGAATACCTATACCACAATATTTAAGCTCCTAATCTTCACATGTTTTAAGGCCTCTTAAATATACATCAAAGCGTTTTGATTCGCATGTATTTTGAATTTTGAAGTTAATGACTGAAAACTTGATCTTGCCAAAAACAATGACAGAAAAGTTACCTATGCCGTAAAGATCAATGACTGAATACTGAATGTAAAAATGGTTCAATTTTGGAAAAGCTGCCTATGACCGAAAAGCTGTCATCTATATCTATATATTAATTCAGTGTCGACATAAAAGGCACCATGTTTAAGCTCCTAATCTTTACATGTTTTAACAGCCCCTTAACATGCTTTTCGGCAAAAAGCGACTTGTAACAGTCGAATTCGAACCGCGGTCCGTGAGTTAAGAGGCAAAAGCGCAATGAGTTGAGCTAAGAAACAGATGAGCCGCGTATTTGTCGGGATTTTTGTCCATTAAAGTCGCATCCGTTTCCACTTTCTCCAATTCCCTCCTTTTTTCACAAGTTTTTGTGCTCCATGCCTTTCTCCTGTCACTAACTATCTTGTATCAATCTCCTTATTTAAAAAAATACGAATACCTATACCACAATTTTTAAGCTGCTAATCTTCACATGTTTTAAGGCCTCTTAAATATACATCAAAGCGTTTTGATTCGCATGTATTTTGAAAAAAGTTATTGACTGAAAACTTGACCTTGCCAAAAAAAATGACAGAAAAGTTACCTATGCCGCAAAGATCAATGACTGAATACTGAATGTAAAAATGGTTCAATTTTCGAAAAGCTGCCTATGACCAAAAAGCTGTCATCTATATCTATATATTAATTCAGTGTCGACATAAAAGGCACCATGTTTAAGCTCCTAATCTTTACATGTTTTAACAGCCCTTAAACATGCTTTTCGGCAAAAAGCGACTGGCAACAGTCAGATTCCAACCGGGGTATGTGAGTTCAGAGTCAAAAGCGCAATGAGTTGAGCTAGGACACAGATGAGCCGCGTTTTTATTAATTCAGTGTCGACATAAAAGGCACCATGTTTAAGCTCCTAATCTTTACAGGTTTTAACAGCCACTAAACATGCTTTTCGGCAAAAACCGACTGGCTACAGTCGGATTCGAACCGGGTCATGTGAGTTCAGAGTCAAAAGCGCAATGAGTTGAGCTAAGATACAGATGAGCCGCGTATTTATCGGGATCTTTGTCCATTAACGTCACATCCGTTTCCACTTTCTCCGATAAGCTCCTTTTTTCACAATTTTTTGTACTCCATGCCTTTCTCCCGTCACTATCTGTCTTCTATCAATCTACATTTTAAAAATATTTCGAATACCTATACCACCATGTTTAAGCTCCTAATCTTCACATGTTTTATGGCCTCTTAAATATACATCAAAGCGTTTTGATTCCCATGTATTTTGAAAAAGGTTAATGACCGAAAACTTGACCTTGCCAAAAAGTAAATGACCGAAAAGTTACCTATGCCGTAAAGGTCAATGACTGAATACTGAATGTAAAAATGGTTCATTTTTGGAAAAGCTGTCTGTGAACGAAAAGCTGTCATTGTCAAAAAGTCAGTGACCGAAAAGTAATTTATGCAATAAAGGTCAATGATTGGATAGCCGCGGATGTTTTTAAGCGGAACTTTTTACGCTGAATGTTTGCGTGACCAATTTTTAAACAATCTTTTGTTTTCAGTTATGCTTGATCTCAGTCTCATAAAAGTTTTGAACAACTGAAGTTTAATTAACTGAATCTTTTGTTGCCAGTTTTTTTTCAAAAGTTAGGTTGTGAAGAATTCGGTCTATTTTTCATTTTTACTTTCGAAGGAAGGTCTTTTCTCTTCCGTTTCTTTCTTTCTTTGCTCCTTCTTTTTCTTTTTATTTTCTCCCTCATTTTTTCTGTTTTTGGTTATTTTTTTTTCTCCGTCTCTTCTGCTTTTTATCTTTCCTTTCACTTTCTTTTCTCTTTCTTTTTTCCTTTCTTTATCTATCTTTTTCTTTTGCTTTTCTTTTGCCTTTCTTTCTGCTTTTTTTTCTGTCTTTTTCTGTACTTGTCTGCGTTTCTTTTCTCTTTTTTATTCTCTCTTTTTTCCTTTTAGTTTCTTAATGGTTTCTCTCTTTTTCGTTCCTCTCTTTAGCTTGTCGTTCTTTCCTCTTTTCTTTCTATTTCTTTTCTGTCTTACTGTACTCTTTCTTTGCTTTTCTTTTCTCTTTAATTTCTCTTTTCTGTTGTTTTCTGCTTTTTTTCTCATCCTTTCTCTCTTTTGTTTCTGTTCAGCTTCTCTTTATTGTCTCGCTCACTTTTCTGTCTTTCTTTCCTCTTGCTTTTCTCTGTCTTTTCTGTCTTTGGTTTTTCTTTTCTCTCATTTCTTTCTGATAGTATTTTCTTTCTCTTTTAGTTTTTTGTTTTTATTTTCTGTCTCTCTCGTTCTCTTTGTTTCTCTGATCTTTCTGCTTTCTTCTCTATTTTTGCTTTCTGTCGTTTTCCTTTTTCTTTTCTGTATTTCATTTCTCTCTTTTCTCTATTGCTTTTGTCTGTTTTTTTCTGTTTTTTCCTGCCTTCATTTGTTTTCATTCGTTTTCTTTTTCATTCCTCTGTCGTTTCGTTATTTTCTCGTTCTTTTCTCTTTCCTTTCTGTTTTTCTTTTTTCTACCGCTCTTTTGTGTTTTTTATGTCTTTCTTTTCTCTCTTGATTTCTTTTTCTTCTATCTTGCGTTTTTCTTTCCTGTCTTTCAATTCTGTCTCTTTTCTTTCTTTCTTTTAACTCTTTCCTTTCTGTTCTTTTTTCCTTTCTTTTCTCATTTGTTTCTTTCTTTCTTCTCCCTCTTTCTCTTCTTTCTCTTCTTTCGCCTTTTCTCTCTCTCTCTCTCTCTCCTGTTTTTCTCTCTTACTTCTCTCTTGCTTTTCTCTTTTCTTGCTTTTCTGTCTTTTGTCTCTTTTCTGTCTTTCGTTTCTCGATTTCTTTTCTCTACTTTGTTTGTCTTTCTTTTCTCTTTCTTTTCTGTCCTTATTTTCCCTCCTTTCTCTCTTGCTCTTTTTTTCGTTTGTTTTTCTTTCTCTATTTCTTTTGTCTTTTTTGACTTTTTCCTCTTTCGTCCACCCATTGAGTTCTGATCTTCTTATACGTGTCACCTTTCATTGATGGACATATTCTTTCTAACATCTGTCTCTCGGTTCACTTTAAAATTTCATGATTTCTGTGCAAATTATTCAACCCTGGGAGTCAATTAAAACGTCCAGTAAATCACTCTGTTCATCTTGTATTGAAAATCATTTAAAATTTATTGTTGAAGTCTTGCACCGTACTCAGCTGCCTGCAACTCTAATTTTTAAAATACAGTCATCTTTATAGGTGGTACTTTTCATTCCACAGTTACAAAGGTAACCTCAATAGTCTTCAGGTGCTGCTCGTATGCAGCTACAAACATTGCTTCCTCTGAAGCTAGTGAGGACACATGTAAAATTGACTCAACTGACTGCTTCAGTTTTCCAAACAATTCAAGGAAAAGTGAGTCCTAATATGAAAAAAAAATGTTTTCCTGAATCTGGATCCTTTTGTACCTAAAAATGTTTAAGTAGTAGTGTCATTCAAATGATGAAAGGTGTACAAATATCTAGTTGGTCGAAACTAGAAGCCACAAATGCGAGTACAAGATTGTTCGTTTTCTCTGATCTACTTCCTAGTCAGTTCGTCTGCATATCTCCAATGAATTGTGTTCAACGTCGCACTTTAGCCCAATCACTCGAGAAAACTTGAATTTTGCCTCTAGTGCTTTGAATGTACTCATCACTTGCTTTTCATTGCTCAGGTTTTTCTCAAAACTTCTTTTGATGGGTTGGGAAAAAGCTAATGGGAAATTGATAGACATATTTTGCATCTTCAGGGTTCCAGAGCAAACCAACTTGATATAGATTGCAGGTAAAATTATCGCGTGTTCAAGACTTCATATAGCTATTTGGTCTTCCTTTGAACAGCCCGATGCAAAAGATCTCGATGTATAAGATTCCAAATCCCACCACGTTTGTCAGTGATATCTCATCATGACCGCCAAACACTCATCGGCAGAGTTAGAGACAATTAAAACTAAAGAAATTGCTGTTACCTTGGTCAGTAAGAGACCCCAGAGAACCCGTAACTATCCATAATTTCATCAAACTACCTATGGCTTAAGTTTATTGTCCGTGAGTACTCTTTTTTGGTAATTCGAGTTGTACTCATCCTATCCCTGGACAACTTTTACTTCGTCGAATCCAAATTGTAACACTTAAGAGGTAACATTGACAAAAAACCATGTTATTAACCCTTTGGCTCTTTTTGAAAGCTTGATTTGGATGGCAGACAAACTTCCTGACATTTTTTTAGCTGCTAATGTGGAAGTTGCATTTCTGAACGCTGTTTTGTTATTGTTTCGATTGTGACTGCTGATTCGTAGGAGTAGAGTATGATGAGTTTGGATATCACTATTGATTTGATTGAAGCATGGCTTTGATCGACGTTCTGCAGGTCTGTCATTTTCAAAGACAATTGATGTAAACTCGCCACTTTTGGTGGATATGCATCTTCGCTTGCTGACATTTTTTTGAGTTTTTCGCAGCTCCTCTACAATGCGTGATTAACATCGCTCATTGGGCAATGTCGGCCAAAACTTTTGTTAAGACTTTCAGAAGTGCTAGCAAATGTTGATATCTATGTGTGACTCGGCCTTCTATTGATTTAAAATACTGCTAGCTATCCTTTGGGTTGTCTGTTCAATTGTTTGTCTGTGACCTTTTGTCTGTCTATGCATTTTCGTCTTTTTGTTTCGGCTCACCGCTCGATCAATTAGCGTATCTGCCTGCGTTTGGACCGATCTCGCTTGAAAGACCTACAGTCTCATTTTTCTCCACTGTGGCTGCATGCAGATTTTTTACATCATTAGTTCGTATTTCCAATCAAAAAACTAAAAACTGCACTCATTGAAATTTCGAAGATCCTCTACAATTTACACTGTTCTCGTATATTGTTCTATGAGTGTCCGCAACTCAATTGACAAACACAAACGTTTCAATGCTGATTCTCGAATACATCTTCGCTTGCTGACATTTTTACGATTTTGTCACAGCTCCACAATGCGTGATTAACATCGCTCATTGGGCAATGTCGGCCAAAACTTTTGTTAAGACTTTCAGAAGTGCTAGCAAATGTTGATATCTATGTGTGACTCGGCCTTCTATTGATTTAAAATACTGCTAGCTATCCTTTGGGTTGTCTGTTCAATTGTTTGTCTGTGACCTTTTGTCTGTCTATGCATTTTCGTCTTTTTGTTTCGGCTCACCGCTCGATCAATTAGCGTATCTGCCTGCGTTTGGACCGATCTCGCTTGAGAGACCTACAGTCTAATTTTTCTCCGCTGTGACTGCAGGCGGAATTTCTTCTACATTAGTTTGTATGTTCAATCAGAAAACTCTAAATTGCGCTTAATGAAATATGAAGATCATCCCCAAATCGCTCTGTTCTCTTAAATTGTTTTATGAGTGTCGGCAATAGTTGACCAACACAAACGTCTCAATACTGATATCAGAACTTGAATATCAAAATTGATTTGATTGATGCATTCTTTGATTGAATACACCTTCGCTCACTGAAATTTTTTTAGTTTTTCAGAGCTCCACAATGCGCGAATAACACCGCTCATTGAGCAATATTGACCAAAACTTTGGTTTAGATTTTCAGAAGTTCTAGCAAATGTTGATTTATTTGTGTGACTCGGCCTTCTAATGATTATTATTGCTGCTAACTATGCTTAAGGTTGTCTTTTCGTTTTTCTGACTGTGACTTTTTGTCTGTCTATGCATTTCTGGTTTTTTGATTCGGCTCACCGGTCGATCGATTAGCGTACCTGCCTTTGTTTGGACCGATCTCGCTTGAAAGACCTACAGTCTCATTTTTCTTCACTGTGGCTGCATTCAGATTTTTTGGTACATTAATTCGTATTTTCAATCAAAAAAACTATAAACTGCATTTATTGAAATTTTGACGATCCTCTCCAATTTGCACTGTTCTCTTATATTGTTCTATGAGTGTCCGCAACTCAATTGACCAACACAAACGTTTCAATACTGACATCAGAGCGTGAATACCAAAACAGATTTGATTGACGCATTCTTCGATTGAATACATCTTCGCTTGCTGATATTTCTTTTTAGTTTTTCACAGCTCCACAATGCGTGATTAAAATCGCTCATTGGGCAATATCGACCAATAATTTTGTTTAGATTTTGAGAAGTGCTAAAAAATGTTGATATCTATGTGTGACTCGGCCTTCTATTGATTTAAAATACTGCTAGCTATCCTTTGGGTTTTCTGTTCAATTGTTTGTCTGTGACCTTTTGTCTATCTATGCATTTTCGTCTTTTCGTTTCGGCTCACCGCTCGATCAATTAGCGTACCTGCATGCGTTGGACCGATCTCCTTTTAGAGACCAACAGTCTCATTTTTCTCCGCTGTGGCTGCATGCGCAATTTTTCTACATTAGTTTGTATGTTCAATCAGAAAACTTTAAATTGCGCTTAATGAAATTTGAAGATCATCCCCAAATCGCTCTGGTCTCTTATATTGTTTTATGAGTGTACGCAACTCAATTGACCAACACAAACGTTTCAATATTGATGTCAGAAACTGAATATCAAAATTGATTTGATTGACGCATTCTTTGATTGAATAGATCTTCGCTTGCTGACATTTTTTTTAGTTTTTCACAGCTCCACAATGCGTGATTAACATCGCTCATTGGGCAATATTGACCAATAATTTTGTTTAGATTTTGAGAAGTGCTAGCAAATGTTGATATCTATGTGTGAGTCGGCCTTCTATTGAATTAAAATACTGCTAGCTATCCTTTGGGTTTTGTGTTCAATTGTTTGTCTTTGACCTTTTGTCTATCTATGCATTTTCGTCTTTTTGTTTCGGCTCAACGCTCGATCAATTAGCGTACCTGCTTGCGTTGGACTGATCTCGCTTGAGAGACCTACAGTCTCATTTTTCTCCACTGTGGCTTCAGGCGGAATTTTTTCTACATTAATTTGTATGTTCAATCAGAAAACTCTAAATTGCGCTTAATGAAATTTGAAGATCATCCCCAAATCGCTCTGGTCTCTTATATTGTTTTATGAGTGTACGCAACTCAATTGACCAACACAAACGTCTCAATACTGATATCAGAACCTGAATATCAAAATTGATTTGATTGACGCATTCTTTGATCGAATACACCTGCGCTTGCTGACATTTTTTTAGTTTTTCACAGCTCCACAATGCGTGATTAACATCGCTCATTGGGCAATATTGACCAATAATTTTGTTTAGATTTTGAGACGTGCTAGCAAATGTTGATCTGTTTGTGTGATTCGGCCTTCTACTGATTAATATTACTGCTAGCTATCCTTAAGCTGGTCTGTTCATTTTTCTGCCTGTGACTTTTTGTCTGTCTTTGCATTTTTGGTTTTTTGATTCGGCTCATCAGTCAATCAATTAGCGTACCTGCCTGCGTTTGGACCGATCTTGCTAGGCAGACCTACAGTCTCTTTTCTCTCCGCTGTGGCTGCAGGTGGAATTTGCAATACATTAGTTTGTATGTTTAATCAGATAACTCTAACTTTCACTCATTGCCATTTTGAAGATTTTCCAAATTTTTCTCTGCTGTCTTATAATGTTTTATGAGTGTCCGCAACTCAATTGAGCACCATAAACCTCTCAATACTGATATCTGAGCTTGAATATCACTATTGATTTGATTGACGCATTCTTTAAATCACGCTCTCCATTTCTATATCATTTTCAAAGACATTTGATGTAAACTCGTCGCTTTCGGTTTGATATGCATCTTCGCACGCTGACTTTTTGTGAGTTTTTTTAGCACATTGCGTGATGAACATCGCTCATTGCGCAATACCGACCAAAACCTTTGTTCACATTTTCAGAAGTGCTAGCAAATGTTGATATCCTTTTGTGACTCGGCCTTCTTTTGATTAATATTACTGCTAGCTATACTTTGATTTGTCTGTTCAAATGTTTTCCTGTGATTTTTTGTCTATATGCATTTTCTGCTTTTTGTTTTGGCTTACCGGTCGATCAATTAGCGTAACTGCCTGTGTTTGGACCAATCTCGCTTGAGAGACCTATAGTTTCATTGTTCTTGGATGTGGCTGCAGGCGGAATTTTTCCTACATTAGTTCCTATGTTCAATCAGATAACTCTAATTTGCACTCATTGCCTTTTTGAAGATCTTCTCCGATTCGCTCCGCTGTCTTATATTGTTCTTTGAGTGTCCGGAACTCAATTGACCAACACAAATGTCTCAATACCAGAGCTTGAATATCAATATTGATTTGATTGACGCATTCTTTGGTCGACGTTCTGCATTTTTATGTCCTTATCAACGACAAGTGATGCAAACTTGTCATTTTTGCTTGATATGTGAGTATATCTATCGTATGCTGAGTTTTTTCAGTTATTTGCAGCTCCACAATGCGTGATTAAAATCGCTCATTGGGCAATGTCGACTAAAATTTTTGTTCAGATTTTTGTCCAGATGACTTCGTGTTACTCGGTCTTCTATTGGGTAATATTACTGCTAGCTATCATTTCGTTGGGAACGTAAGCTAACAATGTCAACCACTGAGTAAATACAAGCAAACTACTAGACTAAATGCGTTGTAGTTTTCATCCATATCCATTTTTCTTTGACGGTCACGGGTACCTTCCTGATGACAGATGATATTGTTGACTCTGTCTACAGTTCTGTCGTGGCCCATTAATTGCATCATATTGATGGTGACTACCTGTGAAAGCCTAATCATTGCTGCGAATTATTCTCCTCGAATGATAAAGAACATGCGATTTTTCACAAGTTTGCATTTATTATAATATTTGTTCGTCCAAAACAACCAAGTTTCCACAGCATCAGCAGGCATTTTGTTTCTGTTCCATTTTGTTTCTGTTCCAAGAGCATCTAAAGTACCCAATTAGGAAATCTAATAAAATTAATAACTATTTACTCCGACTGATCTGTATTGTTTTAACTTAGATACAGTTACACCAATTGTATTACAGATTGGCTCTTCTGAGTAAAACTTCAAACTGTTATATACGCATCAAACATTTCAGTAAAGATTGAGAACAAATAAATCAATTTGTTTTTTTTTCAGTAAGAAGGATAACAGTTTTCTCTAAAACATAAATAAAAGCTGCACGAAAATATTAAAGGGTTCAGTTTAAGTGAGTTTATGAAATGAAAATCAATCAAATACGATAATGGAAATGACGTTATAACGAGCTTTAATTGAACATAAAAGACAAGTTTGATTAGTAATGGTGACAAATATGTTATCAATTAGATTTTTGATTAAGTGCCGAGGTTAGCGAAAACAATTGAATGATCTCAACGGTCAAATAATTACACGCGATTGTTGGTTTTGAGCAAAATATTTTTGAAGCTTTGCTTAGTGCATTGTCGAGAATACTTCGTTGCAAAAAAATTGAGACATAGAAGAATTAGTCTTCGAAAGTTTTTTTAAACAACACAATTCAAGTGCTAATGGCCAGACTTGTGGGATGATATGGGACAGCATAATTGAACCGCTCGTGAGACACAAGTAGCACTAAAAGTTTTCAAGAGCTTTGTTTTGTGGCAATAAGGCTGCTGGCCTTGTTTTTATTCTTGACAATACCTTTGTAGAAAATTGGCGAGATTTAGATCTCTTTTTGATGGTTCGACAAGTACTGTGTGCTGCTGGCAGGTTTTTGAAGGTTCGTTTTTTATAATCAGCAGATCATACTTTTGCAGCAATCAAGTCGTCTAATAAGTTCTTATCCAATTTTGGAATTTTATGGTTTGACGACAGCACAGTCCACCAATACCAAATTTTGCTCGCAACCTCATCAAAAATTGTTTGTGTATAACATATTAAGAAAAATTGGTGAAATAGTGTAGTGTTGCTAATTGGATAATTGCCGCCGCAATTACCGATACTACAGAGAGTATAATTATTTAACCGTCGACTTTGTGAACACTTTAGACTTAGTCTAAACTGACGGAATATTAAGAGAGAGCTATGCTGCGTAAATTGCGTTGAGTGAATGAATACATTATTCATCGCCAAATACTGCTGTGTATTATTTAATACACTATGGAGCAGGCCATACCGGCTGATTCACTGCCGCTATTAATACGCGTACTAAGTGAAGGATACTGAAGCTATCCAGGCCGCTCTTCAGCAGCAAGCCTGAAACGAATATATGACTAAAGACGAGTAATAGTTGGCTCCACGAATGACCTAGGAATTGATTCGGAGCTAGTCATAGGTCTTGTTTTTTTTAGTCGTGTTGACTCAAGTATAAACACGCACGAGCTTAGAGCTTGCTGCTGAAGGAAATCAGACCGAACTCAACCAGCGCGAACGTAAGACGCTTGATTTTCAACCAAAAAATTTCTCTCTCTCTCTCTCTTCTTCTCACTGCTCTTAGAGCGAAATATCTACTCTTCAACTAAGAGGGAAATATCAGCAGTGATTTTAAGTCTGCCAATTTTATAGCAAAATAGAGTTAGAATAATGTTCACATCCAGCAGTAAGATGGATTCAATTTATTGATTAAGATTAGATATCCCACCATATTTTCAAGTAAGATTTACCCCCTAATTGTGCTCTATCCTTTCTATCTATTTTCTAATTAATCTTTAAATCTTATCAATTTTATTTTCTAGCAAAAAACACATAGATTTGGAAATTAGCAAGGAACATTGTGAGCATATATTGAGACTTATTATAGCACGTAATTAAGGTCGCTACAATAATATAGGTTTAGCTCTAGTGTGGTAATTAAGATCAAGCGAATAAAATACCTACCACATCAGAGTTAAAAACTGGTGCGACGAGGAATAAAGAACGTCGGTTGCTCACACATTTAGGGACCTGGTGGACTTTTTGTGGCTAGTTTTCCAAACCAAAAACCCAGAGGTCACACAGGTTCTATGGTAGGGCCACATACCGCGCTATCCCAGTACCTGTGTGAGATGTTCTAAGATTCTGAACGTCTCAATTACGACCGAATAAAAGAGACGGGTTCTCCCCACAAAAGAACAATCCACTGATTTAGTAACTTTGAGCACCGGTTCTTTGCTTCTCAGACCCAAATTTTGACACTGTAGGTTGGTTTTTTAAGCGCACACGTGAGTACAGAAGTGTGTATCATAAAAAGACGTATTTGTATCCCCCCCGCACAAAATTAAACAAGACCGGTCACATTAATGTTACTTTTAGACTAAATAATTGTGTTCAATTTAACCAAATCTTTAATACTGTTAGCATAACGAACTGTACTATCCCCCCTAGTCCTATATACGAAATCATACACCCATATTCATTAATCTAGCTCTCATTTATTGTCGGTAACTTAATCTTAGCGTGTCTTATACATCTTAACTTTCAATTTATCATCTAAATTGTCAAACTTATCATCCTCCAAACCCATAGTATTGCAAAAACAAAGTGACCCACACGCAAATAAGCCTAGTTTAACGTTGTTTTGCTTCATTATACATGCATAGTGTACCTTTTATTGTATCTAAAAGTTAATAAATCACTGTGATAGCTAAAAATAACGTTGTATTGTTAACCAAACACCCCAGCAATCACTATAACGCCTCGATTTAGCCCCTCAATTTCTAAAATTTTGTAGTTTTGAGTTAAACAAAGTTGGTTTTATGAAATTTTAAGCCCGATTTTTCCTATTTTTTGACTAAATTAACGGGAATTAGTGAGAATTCATCCACAAATCAGCCAATTATACACAATTTTTCACTAGAATTGTCCAGAATAGAGTAAAAACTTTCAAATTTTATCAGATTTTTGAAGAATTTAGCCTCGTTTGGTGTAGAAATTTTTTGTTTTTTGCCTAAATTCACCCCAGTTTTGAGAAAATAATTGAATTTTGGTGCAAAATTCAACTAACTTCGACCAAAATAAGCCCAAATTGTTCCCTAAATTTACCAATTTAAGCTCATAAAGCCCTAAAATTCACAGATTTAGACCAAAATTTTTAAATTCCTACCTAAAAATTGCCCAAATTTAGGACAAAGGATCCAAAATTCCTAAATTTGCCCATTTTTGACCAAAATATTTCAGTTTTTATCTAAAATTCATGCAAATTTATCGGTTTTAATCCAAAATTTGCCTGAAATTAACCAATAATCAACTATATTTAGTAAATTGTAACCATAATTTTAGCTTTTAAACAAAAAATCGAAATAATTTCAACCCAAAAGTGTTAGATTTGACCTAAATATTTGACATATAAGCCGAAAATTGTCAAATTTAGTCAAAATTTTCCCGATTTTGCCCTGTTTCATTAAGAAAACACCCGCTTTTGGAAAAAGATTGTCAAAATTTGCAAAAAATTTTCAAAAATTTGCCTATATTGATCTGGTAATTCATCAAAATTGAACCAAATTTGTCACTTTTTGCCCAAAATTGACCCTAAATTCACCCAGGTAATCCAAAAATTGCCCGGAACTTGTGAAAAATTACCCAAATTGGAACACAAAAAGTGAAAAATATCTCATTTTGGATAAAAATTAGCGATACAAATCCCAAAATTGGTCTCAAAATTCGAAATAATTTCCTGAAATTTGCCGATAATCCTGAAGTATGAGTAAATATTCGAACACAGAGACGAGAAAATAGCTATTGAAGACTATTAACGCCTGTTTTAAGTTGATATACTAATAGAAATATAGCGTTTTGTCCAAAATTAACCACCAAAACTGCAAATTTTTAAAGGCAAAGGAAATAGCACGATCTTTTCGTGCAACCTTTTTAAGTAAACGTTCCCTTTACTGTTATTTTGTGATATTTAAGTTTCTCCTTCGTTTTTCTGAGCCATATATTCGATTGTACCTGTTGGGTTACGTATAATTTTGCATATAAATTCACTTCAACAAATTTAAATTTCCAGTTTTTGCAAAAAGTTCACGGAATACCTAATAGGAGACAAACAAACAAGTATTAAGGATAACTCAGCAGACTGTCGAGTGCTCAAATACGTCACCGACGTTGAACAATCATACGTGACAATAGCCCACCGTATCAAAAGAACAAAAACTGTCGGACAAGTAACCATATTTAAAACTGAAAATACCTCCTTAGATTATTTGTTCAACAAACTTAATAAACGTGGCTCAATCATCGATTTACAATTTATGTACGCTCAACCACAAGCTTCCAATAAATGAGTGAAAGCAGCCAAAATCTGAAACTAGTTCCCTTGCCAGATAATAAGCTCTTTAAGTTTGAAAAAATTTGCATGTTTTCACCCACATTACCCAACTTTATTAAAGAAATAATCCACAAAGAAAGAGTTTATTGTGTCCTAATAAGAAAGTCTGATAGCGATAATCAAATCATTTGCTATCGAGTCAGAGTATTTAGGCCAATACTAACAACAGCCTTCTCTGAAAGCAATCACAAACCAAAATTTTGTCACGCAGGAAAATTTTTCTGGCAAGAATATCGGCTAACAGAAGATGGTTGCTATCAACGAATGAACAAATGCCTATAATTATTTAATATCAAATATTTTTGTATGAAACAAAGTGAAAAACAAAACAAAAACTCTTTTCTTTCTTTTTATTGTCTTATAACCTAGTTTATGGATATTAGTACAAAGCACCTAAATGTAACCATTTTGTACGACGATAAAATTGCAAAAGTTAAAAAGTACACATTTAATAACGATAAACAATCTCTGATTATTTATTACAAGTTTGTTAACGATCCGCGCCTACACTGTTTCATAACATATGCAAGTTCTCATCCTGATTTTTACAAAACTTTGAAAGCTTTGCACACGCCCAATAGTTATATTGAACTCTAGTTCACTACAACTTTACCTAATTTTGTAACTGATACTGTCTAAAGTTACACCTTTTTTAGAGCAAAAGTTGAATTCAATGAATATTGGCGCTAACTTCTTGAATATTATTATCAAACTTGGTCATAATACAACAAAAGTTACTAGTTATAAATTAGATAAGAAAAAGCAATATTTGTACATTTTCATTAAATTTGATAACATTCCAGGACTAGCTTGTTACATAACACATGCGGAAAACAACCCAAAGTTTAACCAAATATTAGACGCACTTCGTACCCCAAATAGTGTTTTTGAGATAGGACCATTTGTTTAAGCAAATTGTCTGAATATTTTCTAAATTCTATAAAAAAATTGTTTGACCTTTTCATAGCTTCAAATTCTTTTGATTAGACTTTTATATTGCTTCTTTCGTGTATAGTATCTTTTTCATATAAAAACTTATTAATAATTCAATAAAAACCCCAAAACAAAAATGGCTAACATCGTAGCATACCCAGACATTTCTCTTGCAAGACTTACAGGCTTAGACCCAAGTGAGAAAGTAGCAGATTTTCTAAGTGTAATAGAGAGAAAAATAGTGAGAGTGTGATAGAGAGAGTTTTCATTAGGAATTAGACCAGGACAAGGAGATGCACAAAAAGCATTTGACGCACGTAGAAAAGCATTATTTGGCTCAGTCTTAAGAGGACCAGCAGCCCAATGGTTCGATTCTTTGCCCGCAGCGGAACTATGGGATGATGTTAGGAGAGGTTTCTTAAATAGATTCACAGACGAGAAAGACAAGTATAGAAAACGAATTGAGGTAGAAAACATTCGTAGACAACCAGATGAATTAATCAAAAGTTACGTACACAGACTAACAAAAGCAGTGGAAAAGGGATGGCCAGACCCATTCACAGATGCTCAAAGGCAAACTAAGTGTATGGAATTTTTTGTAAGAGGACTAACTCCTCCAGCACTTAAACAAAAAGCGCATCAATATTTGATAGAAACACCTAGCGCAACATGGGAACAACTTAGAAATCAAGTTAGCACTAAAGACTTAAGTTTTGCAGTAAGTAGTGATTTCACAGGCACAGCATCTAGCAGCATAGACAACAAAATGGAGACAGATGGTATAAGAGACCAGCTCCAGGAATTAGCAAGTTTAATGAAAAACAACAGAATTAGCGCAGCCTACAACCCAAACGAGCCTTGAAATAAACAAAAATCACACACGATTTTGTAAATTTTGCAGAAAGTCAGGTCACACAATAGCATATTTCTATGCAAACAGAGACTTTAAAGAACAAAACAGACAGCAACCACAGCAAAGAGATAAATTCAGAGAAAACTATCAAAGCTATAGAGGACGTCGTCCAAGAGAAGATAGTTATGATAGAAATCAGAACATATACAGACAAGACACTGGACCACGTAACAGTTACTACAACCAAGACAACCGCAGACAATACTCTCCTCATCCTAGATCTGAGAACAATAACTTCAGAAATCGCTCACAAAGCTTTGAGAATCGAGATCGACGCTATAATAGCAGATCCAACGTTCGTAGACCCCAGGACTATAGGAACTATTCCAGGGAACGACAATATGATCGAAACGATTCCCGAACAAGGTATCGTGAGTCAAGCAGTCCAAGACAGGATTATAGAAGAAGTAACAGTTCTAATCAGAATTCTAGAGATAACAGTAGAGACCGTAACTCAAACAGAGTTCAATTCGGAAAAAATAAAGATAATGGATTCTTTGTGGACAATCAACAAGATGAAATTAATTTAAACTAGACGAGTCTCCGTACAAAGATAAAAAGACAAACATTTTTATTAACTTGTACATTCACGCCGTCGGAGACAGTAATAAACATAACGGTTTCAAATCGCAGTTTCTAGTTGACACAGGAGCAACGTGTTCCCTAATAAACTTTGATTTTCTACAAGAACTTAAGTCACTGATTGATGTTAAACTAATTGAGTCAAAACAGAAAACAATTGCAGTCAACGGCGAACGATTAAAATTGTTAGGCTACATTCATGTCCCCATCTCATTTGACATTGAAGGCAAATATTACACAGATCTCAAATCATGGGTTTCAGAGAAAAACGGTTGCGAATTAAACATCCTAGGAATGGACTTTTTGAATTTTCCAACAAAATCAATTGAGTTCACAACTCCAAAAATGAACTTAAAAATTTATCCAAACGTCTCAATCACGCTCTCAAAATATCAAACAAAAAGTTATCCTTTTGTAAGTAAATTTGAAAAAGTTGTACTTAACAGACCTTTCGAACTAGCACCGAAATCTAGCAGAGTACTAACTATTACACCATCAAACCAATTTTTCAAACAAGGAACATCATTTATAATTGACAATCGACTCCAGGACAAAGGTATCTACACATACAACGTCTATTGTGTAAGAAAAGAAAAAGAGTTGCCAATAATGCTTAAAAACCCTGGTGATCGTAAAGTAACAATAGATAAAGGTTCAATAGGATACACTTTGGAAGAAATTTATCAAAAACACGAAAGTACACACTGATTGATAACGTAGCGTTCTTAGATGTCTTAACAGAAACTGAAACAGATTTCAATCACATCTTTCATGTGACTGAAAAAGTTGAAAACCCAATTCAGACTTTAGAAAATCCGAAGTTAGACAAAACAGATATGAGACAAAAGTTGAAAAAAGCTCAGAAAAAGGTTCAAGAAAAAGAATTTGCAGACCACCATGAGTTAGAAACAGATTTTAGTCAAGATCTAAAAGACTTAAAACCAAAAGCGACAATAGAAAGTGAAATTCGACCACAACAAATACCACCAGAAAAACGGGAAATGTTTAGTAAATCAAACCGTGAGTTTCTCAAAAAATTTGACTTCAGTCAATCTGAAATTAATGACGCACAGTTACTAGATCTCATGAAACTTCTTGCCAGAGACAAGGGCGTGCCAGCACAAGTATGACGTTGGCAAAATAAAGCAAAAATTTCACGTAAAACTTCTACCAAATTCAACCTTGACTAAGCAAAGACGATCACGATTGCCATTGCACCATCAGGAAAAACTTGAAATTTTGCTAGATCAGCTTTGTAAAGCAGGAATAATTTGAGAAATGGGAGACGACACCGAAATGGGATCGTCATTTATTAATCCGGTTATCATCCTTCCAAAGGGAAACATAGTGAAACTAGTAATAGACGCTAGATATCTAAGTTCAATAACAGACCTAAGTAAGTATTCATGGCCTCTAGAGCCAATAGGTTCTTTATTAACTAGACTAAACGGAAACTACTTCACTACAAGTGATTTATGTTCTGCATATAATCAAGTCCCTCTAACAGAGGAAACACAACAATTGACGAGTTTCGTAATAGGTTCAAAACAATACACGTTTCAATGTGGTTTTTACGGACTTTGCGGACTACCAAACTTTTTCAGTAGGATAATGACAATCCACTTTGCACCTTTAATAAAATCTAGACAAGCCGTAACTTATATTGATGACACAATCATGCAAGCTCAGACAGCTGAAGAGATGTACTCAATAATAAAAAAGTACCACCTCTTGCTACGCAAAGCAGGACTGAAAGCTCAACCTGAGAAAACGAAATTCTTTTTGCGCAAAGTACAATTCTTAGGACCCGTAGTAGGAAAAGACGGAATTCAACCAGTAAAAAAAGGGTTGAAGATCTGAAAGCCTTAAAGACACCTGAGAATAAGCGAGATGTAATGCGAGTCCCAGGTTGTTTAGGATTTTACAGCATGTACATAAAAAATCTGCATGTAGACAGTAAGCCAATTTACGACCTCATAAAAATTGAAACCACATTTCAATGGACAGATGAACACGAAAAGTTGTTCAGAGAAATTAAGGATCGTATAAGTGAAGATACAGTCTTAGCAATTCCTGACACCAGATACCCCTTCCATGTTCATGTAGATGCATCATCAATTGGTGTTGGTTCAATTTTAGTCCAAGAATTTCCTACCGGAAAACGGATAGTCTCGTTTAATTCTCGAGTTTACACAAAGGATGAACAAAAAATGAGTACAACAGCGAGAGAACTTTCTGGTGTAATTTCTGCTCTACAAACATATGAGCATTACATAATAGGTTCCCCACATCCAGTGTATCTCTACACAGACCACAAGCCCCTACTATATCTTTGGGGACGTAGAGGAAAATTATCTCATCGATTTTTCCGCTGTCAACTTGTCGTTTCACAATTCCAAAACTTGAAAATAATCTGGACAGAAGGCAAAAACCTAGCCTTTCCAGACATTCTTAGTAGACACGTCTCAATAAAAGACTTAGACAAGTATCAACTGAAGCACAAAAAAATCCCGAAAGACATTAAATTTTATGACGAGTCAGGCAACGAAGAAAAATACTTCGTGTTGCATGACAATGAAAAATTACAGAAAAACGATTGCTACCCCATTCTAAAACAAACTTTTCAAGGTGTTCAAAAATTGAATTTTGAAAATGAACAATTTTTTCAGACAAACTATAAACCCAGTGATCGAATTTGTTCAACTTCGGACATATCAGAATCCTTCTTGAAAGGAAATGCAATAAATCACTATCGTGGAAAATTCCCACTAGAAGAGCCAATCCTAAGCGAACAAGACGACAGTGAAAACTACTACTCTGATTTGTCTTTAGAATTTGATAATAATCTAGAAAAAGAAAAGGAGCAATTTGAAAAAATTTCTACAACAGAAGACGACCCTTTGCTACATTCTGTTGAATTGTCAGATTTAGAAATAGATGACATGACTCTTGAGCAAGAGATTGAAGCAAGCAAAGCAAACTTTGATAGAATAGCAATTGTTCGACTAGCAAAACCAATTTGTGAAAATAACGAAATTTCAGATGGAAAAGAACTCATTGAGAAATTATCTAGTTTTGCTAAAGATATTGACCTGAACATAACAACAATAAGCCAGGAACAATTCAAAGACCCAGTTATTCAGATTGTAAGACAACTTTTTGAATCAGGAAACAAAGATGAGAAAAATGTAATTTTTCGACAATCAGAAGCCATGAAAACGTACTTGAATAATTTCGAAAATCTTTGCCTAATTGGAAACATTTTATGTATTAAACAACCAACTGAAGATCCAAATATTCAAAACATCAAAATATGCGCACCATTATCCCTCTTCCTAAAAATTTTTGAATTAGCTCACCAAGATTCGCTTTCTGGACACTCTGGAAAAGATCAAACATTGTCAAGCATAAAACGCTTTTTCTATTGGCCAGGTTTATATAAATGGGTTTCTCACTTAATGGCGAATTGTTTAGACTGTCAAAAAAATAAACAACAACGCTAAGACTTAAACGAAGCACCACTTGAAAAATGGACAGAAACTGTACCTTTCCCCTTCCACACGGTACATATAGATCACAAAGGTCCAATAAATCCACCATCGAACGGAAATTAACATTGCTTAGTAGCAATTGATTCCTTTTCTCGTTACATCCAAGTTTACCCAGTTTCATCGACATCAGCAAGTGAAACAATATCAGCACTTGAGAAATTTTTTCCTACTTTTAGTATACCACAAACACTTGTGTATGATAAAGGATCAGCCTTTATGAACGAGGAGTTCACAAGTTGGACTCATGAACTTGGAATTACGCATGCTCCTAGAACAGCATACTCTCCCTGGACCAACGGAAAAGTTGAGATCCAAAACAAACATCTTGGCACACATTTCCGAATCTTTTTTGAACAAGCTAATCGTAATTGGAGTGACTTTGCACCAAAGTTCGCGTTTGCTCATAACACAACAGCAAACACTAGTACAGGATTAACACCCTACGAAATCGTTATTGGCCAAAAGCCCCAAATTCCCCTTTCTCTGAAATTAGGATTATTAAGGTCTTCCGATTTAACTTGTAATTCAGAATTTTGCAAAGATTTACCACTCCACAAGCATTCAGAACAAAGTAGCAACAACTATCAGATAGATAAACTACTAAAACCAAAACTAAGTAGTTCATTGCTTGCTCGTGAAAATCAATTCAAACAAATTTACAAAACTGCATACAACAGAAGCCTAGAAGTTAACTCCAAAGCACATCAAAACAGAAACAAACATAAACTAGGTAAGCCTTTAGACGTAGGACAACTAGTGTTAATGGAAAATCACTCATTCGAGGACGGAAAAACCAAAAAGTTACATGAACTAAGATCAGGACCGTATGAAGTAACAAAAAAATTGACAAATGTGAATTACAAAATAGAACTTGTTTCAAACGAAACTGTCAAAAAAGTTGCCCATAGAAACCATCTAATTGAGTACTTCCCAATCGAAAACGCAATTTCAGAATTAGTTGTTGACTATGGTTTAAGGAATGAAAACTTCCAACCGTTCTACAAAAATTTAATGAATAAACAAGCTGAAAAACTTAATAAGCCAGTGGATAAATTTTCCTTTCAACAACCCTATACTGAAACTGAGTTTTTCCCAGTAGACAATTTTACAAGTAATACGGATAACATACAAAATGAAAATAGTCATGAAAAACATTTGAAGATAACAATACCACAATAACAAAACCTGATTGAGGATTTCAAGAAGGTTTTTCAACTACGTTTGTAGATAACACACAAACACCTGATAACCGTAGTCGTAGTATAACTAGAAGTTCTACCCCATATCCCGAAACACGTATTCGTTTTGCAGATCCACCTGACATTAGAGTCAGCCCTGTTAGAACCCAAACCCGTGTACAATCACCCGAAGCAAACCCAACTCCCTCAGATGATCAACGTTCATCTCGAATCGATCGTCGGATTTCGGGACGATTGAAAAAACTTACTACTCGCTATCAAGCGGGATTTACTTAAATCTTACCTTATATCTTTACTTTAAAGGTTCAAATCATCGGAAAATTAACTTCCGAGACCTTTTCTCTTACTTCTTCCAGACTTACTCTTAGCTTTCTGACATTAAAAAAAACCAAAAACTCAGTCAATCACTAATAAAACAAAGTTATTATGAAAAACAATAACTTCCTTTATAAATATTTAACTGTTTTGTTTGTCTTTACTGTTGTATCTTTTTGTAGACCCTCAGTTAGAAATGAGTTGGATGACATCTCCCCTACGTTAAAAGTTGTTCATTATGACTTTTCAAAAATGAAAGAAAGCAAAATGTATGCTTTAAATCAAGTAGCTCAATGGAACATTAAACCGGAAAATATTAAAGTTGCACCTGCAACGGTGACACTGTATCAAATATCTTACAGAACAAAAGTAGAGGCAGTGATGTGTCGCCTAAAATCGCAAGCTTTAGGATGGCACTGTGGATTTTTATCGCACTCTTCTTTAGCATATGACCAAATTTCTCTTACAACTGACGTCATAGTAACGCCAGAAGAATGCAGACGTGCAAACAAAACAGGAAAAATTGCAATAACAGAGTACGATGGAACTTATAAGTTTCAAATGAAGTTTTAAAACACCAATACACACACGGTGGTCTGAATGAGGACGACCACTTAGAAGATAACATAGATTGCTCTGCGTCAGGAGAAGTAAAACTTTATTCCTTTGAAACACAAATGCAAAGAGTTGAACTCGAAGTTGATCAGGAAACAAAATCAGTTTTTACCCCATTAGGATTAAAACTTCCATGCGAACTCAAGGAAGGAGGTTGTGAAACAACATCACTAGACCCCTTCGCTTACTCATGGGATGTGCCAGAAAATTGCATTGTTACAAAACTTTTCACTCAAGTCGCAAAAATGATAAAGTTCACAAACGAACCAGATCCACCACAATACTACATCATAAGTACGCACGACATGCAAAATGATGTTTATCGTTTGCAAAACAACATGAAAATAGACCAAACGCGAGACATAAAACTGAGGATAAATAATGAGAGAACTTATATTTGTGGAAAGCCTACTCCTTTGTTTATTACAAACTTTGATGATTTATTTGTTTTCTTCACAGGCGGATTTGATATGAATACGGGAAAAACCGTAATTTCAAAAAATAATGTTAATTATTACAAAATGCAAGTCGGCACCGACAACAAAATAAGGGTGAACGGTTTTTACGAGACACCTAAAAACGAGCTAGTTGGTAGCCAACATTTTGGAAATCATAAAAAATTTCTTGAAAACGTTGGAAAAGACACTATCGATTAAGACGCTCATATGCGTATGGAAATTAATTTCATGATGTATAAGGTCTATCGTGATTTGGAACAGTCTGACTTCCTTATTTTACAAAATATGTGCGAGCTCAGACGCACTCAAATCCAAATGATCAATGCATTGTCTTACGAAAACAATAGATTGGCCGGATACATGTTAACCGGAAATCGTTCAATGTTCTTAGACATTGAAGGTGTTATAGGTTTTCTATATCCGTGTCCAAAGAAAATTTCACCGCTTAAAGTACTTGATCGCTATTACGACCGTATTCCAATCTTTTATGACGGAAAAACTATGTTTGTTAATCCTATTACGCGCCAAACATTTCCATTTGCAAATGAAATAGACTGTACAGATACTTTCAAAAAATTTTTCCAACATGATTTAGATAATAATAATTCTTGTTATCAGTTGATGCCGGAGCCAGTTCATTTTAAACTGCCCGCTGTTTTTGCTCCACAACAAATTGGTTTTATTCAACAAATCCCAGACTATGATTCTCGTCGTGCTGGTATTTACACTGTAAACCAGTTGAAAGATTTTTGGAGAACAATATTACACAAATCTGCATCTAATTCAGCTTTGAAAAAGATTTCTCGAACAGTGCCTCAAAACGCACATGTAGACAATAGTCAACGCGATATCTATCGCGCCGCAGGCCTCAATAATCGGCTATACTTAGATTCAATGTTGTCACCATCTTTTTTCCTTGATGACTTTAAGAGCACTTTTGGAGAAATTGGCTATTACATAGAAAGAGCCGGAGTTTTATTTACATGTTTCATGTTGATCAAGTTCTTGATCGATGTCGTAGTTTTTTTTAAGAGCTTTCGAGATACAAAAATTGTCGAAGAACACTATTGGTTTTTGAAAAACACTACTAGGAGCCTCGTACAATTTGTTTCTACTTTCTATTGTAACATCAATTTATCAAACACCTAAAGATGATGAAAACTCTGATAACAATACAAACAATGAACCAAACAGAAGTCGATACCTCAAGCATACACCAGATAATAACATCTATCACGACAACAGTCAAACTGAATTGTCACCACTCACTGCCCCTGAAGTGGCATCACCTCTTATGCCAGAAATACCACATCTTTACCCTAAATTTCCTACTGAGCGAGAAGTAAATGCAATTGCTCCCCCATAATTCAGTCATCCATTTTGCCTTTTTATACTTAATTCATCACACTTAATCAACTCTTATTAGTCTAACTTAACTGTTTCAGCATTATGATTTGAGATGCAAAACTTTAATGATCTTTTTGTATCCGAGTACCATAAAGGATTATTTATTAAGTTTCACGATTTTTGTGGACATATATATTACTCTTTTACACCTGCTTATGAAAAATTTAGTGCATTTAAAAGTTAGCGCACCCAAATTTTCTGACTTAGTAGACATATTAATTTATTCAGGCCACGAAAAATTTTATACTCTTAAGGAATTTTTACTTGATTGTGAATGTGGTCTACTCGATATTGGAAGCAACATCCACTTTCTTCTATAAAATGATGCACCTCGATCTTCAGTAGTCCCTTCGGGAACTGATTAATTTATTGGCTATTTTATACGTTTTAGCAAATTTTGCCTTATTTCTTAAACGTTTCAGAGAATCAAACGTATTCACAGTACATTGCAAACACTTCGGAATCCATCAGCACGAGAATATCGTTTTGGAATGTACTTTTACTATCAAGGCAGTTTAGTAAGACCTTATCAGATTAATCGATCTTTTACTATCCATTTTCCCTATCAAGTAACCCCCACTCTAGATGTTTTGTTTGATTTTGTAAACTCTTGGGACGAAGGTTCGATAACAATACCAGCTTTTTCCCCTATTGGAACTTTTTTTTTGATGCTTTCAGAGCAAAATTTAGATCAGATCCCCATTGATATCTCCAACTGGTAATCATTAACATACAGAATAGATCCCTTACCCTTAAATTGAACAACATAAAATATATTATCCTTGGATTATCCACCACCCATAACTCCTTCATAATTTACATTCGACAACCCCACAGCATTTTAAATCACTATCTAACTTTAAAAATTAGCCACCCCCAGATACTCGAAATAGCCCTATTCTTATCCTTTTACTCAAACGCCGAATTAACAATTAAGTACCCTATTTCCTTAATTTAAATCATGTTTTTCCTTTTAAACCAAGAATTAGTTGAAATTTGTAGGTTCATGAAAACCTTCGAAACTGAACCTTCCCTTCAAGCATTTATTTTAGTAAACCTGAAGAACGTCACAACCCAGAAAAATCAACCCTCTCAGTCTACCCCACTTCAGTTTACTGGAATTATTTCCTTTACCTACTCGAAAACGAGTCCAAATGTGCTAGAAATATCACAACAGAAACCAATAAATTAATATAATTATGATCTTTCACTTAAACCAGCATTTAGTCAGAATAACTGACATTAAACGTTCCTTTATAGAGACTGATAACTATACCTCCCCTTCCTTAATAATTTATTATGTTAACATTGATACCCAACAAAGTTTAACGAAAACCCTAACTCTAACTCCCCTTTCACCCCATTGGAATTTCTTTTTGAAAATCGAAAAATCGCTATTATTGAAATTAGATCAATTAAATCCCCCAAACAACTTCAATAACGAAACTATTTATCCATCTCGAGAATTTTAAAATGGGAAGTTGTTTATCCTTCAGAATAGTTTTTCCCCTCCAGAACTCATCACGCCCCCCTATTGTCGAATATTGTGATGAATGTCCCATTTGTTTAAGAATTACTTCACGCTGGAAAAAATTGCACCCTTCCGACGGAGACCAACCCCCTCATCTAGTTTGCACTGATTGCAGGACTAACCTACTCAAACACTCCTCCCAACCAAACTGCCCCCTTTGCCTCCGCCACATTTATACGCTATCCCTTAATTTTTATTACCGATGTTTTTGCTGCAACCAAATAAAGAAATGTGTCACCTCCTCCACTCACCCGCACATAAAATGTCAACAGAACCTTGGACATTTTGTGTGTAATCCCTGTGCCCAAGAGAAACATAATTGCCCCATTTTTTTGAAGAAGATCAACCCTCACGACGTTTGGTCGGAAAGTTCTTAACAATGCACCCCATTTTCGTCCCAATCCGTATTCTCTTCTTATTCATCATCGCCCTCTCTGTTGGCCTCCTCATAGAAGTTCTCCTCCTTCTCCTCATCTAACGACCCTTCATTACCAGCAGGTTTATACTGCAACACAAAGAAAACCCAGCTGCGCGCGTCGTCGCACGGAGGGGAGCCACGAGGTCCGAAACCTGATTTTAGTCAGTTAAATCTGACACAATCTAATCAAAGCTTCTAAACATTTAAATTTTTTGTTAATTAAAATAAGATCCGATTTTCAAAAACGGAGATTGTTTTCCACATTTCAATTTTTTCGAATTTTTCTTTTCCTTCTTTCCACCCCGGTGGGAGCTTCTCCAAAATTGATTCTGCACATAATGTGTGATTGTATTCCTGTACTTTAAGAGTATAAATTTGTTGGTACGATAAAAAGTACGATGGTTTTCACTTGGAAAAGTTAATGTTTCATCCTTAATGTGTTTATATGTTTATGATCGAATAAGATGACCAAAAGACAGTTAGAAGACATCCAGCTGCCCACAGAGCAGTATGACCCTGTGACCAACTGGATGGCAGACATTCCCCCAATGACAAAGAAACCACGAGCCTTCCATCCTCGCCAACGTGGCAACAAGAACAACACTAACAAACAGCGCCATCTGTCAAAACAACACCAACCCGGACAACAATCGCACGAAACGATTAAAACCCAGGCTTCTCGACCTCTGCAAAAAAATCTATTAGACGATAGTTTGCCGAAAGGCAAATATTTTCCCCTCAAGGACGATCGCCTTGAAATCCAGAGGTTACGAGAAATGCTGCCAATCGACAAGAACCCAAAATTTGTCACTTCCTTAGACTACTCATTAACAACTGAGTATAACCAATGGCGCCTCTCAGAATTGACAACGATTAAGAACGTCATAACAAATACCAAGATGCTCGTGCCAACCGAATCTCTGCCAGTGATTCATAACTTTTCCTTGGTACCCACTCTAAACCTTTGGAGACTGAGGAATAGGAACGATCAGGACCGGACATACGAACTAGGAAACAAGGTTCTGAAGACTCGTGTTGAAATGCCGTTCGAGCAGATAACAGCATTCCCGAGCAATGACTCGCCACAACCGGAAACCATTTCAACAGATCATTTAATTGTTGAGAACTCCCATTTCCGGCGTCAGCTTTGGGATTCGAAATCCAGTATCGCAGATCTTCAGAGTAAACTCGATCGATTAACAATTTCAAAGCAAACTGCTTGCCTCGAGAAAGAAGAGCTGAGAAAACAATTAGTGGTCTCTTCGCAAACTCTGAAGATCCGAGATCGGCAACAGCAAGAGCTTCTGAAGAAAGCAAGCCAGTTGATAGAATCGAATCAGCTGCTCGGACTCCAGCTCAGGGAACTAAAAGACAAACATAGTCCTTTTAGCAAAATTTGACAACCAAAACAATTAAACTTTCATTTGTTATCTCGTATTAATGTTTCTCTTAATCTTTCATTAAAAGGTTTTCCATTTTGGAACCAATAGTTTGTAAGTTATGTTTAATGTATCGCACTTGCGCTTCTTTTCTATCTATCCAGTTTATACCTCAACTTGTTAAACATTTTTTACTCAGTATCTTAATACTTAAGTTTCTAGTGTATTTGATCTGTAACTTGTTGTAAGTGACCATGGGCGCTTAACTCATAGACAAACAAATTGCATTTGTGATTGTTCGTTGGCAATGCTTTCTTCAGCCTACTGCTGCAGTGTATTATATTTCATACCACTTGTAACTTTTAACAGAGTTCACATTAATATTGTATTACTGAACTCTGAATATACATGCTCCTACCTTTCAATAGATATTACTTGTAAGCTATAAAATTTTTACAAACTGAATGTAAAGTTCATACGATAGAGCACAATTTTTCTCCTCTTTAAACCGGGGTGAGCTGTAGTATTGCTAATTGGATAATTGCCGCCGCAATTACCAATATTACAGAGAGTATATATTTAACCGTCGACTTTGTGAACACTTTAGACTTAGTCTAAACTGACGGAATATTAAGAGAGAGCTATGCTGCGTAAATTGCGTTGAGTGAATGAATACATTATTCATAGCCAAATACTGCTGTGTTTTATTTAATACACTATGGAGCAGGCCATACCTTAGAGACATTATCTTCCTACAAAAACTTTTCTGTCTCGTTTAAAATTTGTTAGAACAATCTTGATCTAACAATTTTGTTTTTCTTCTGTTTAGGGAAAAATTGCTTACGCCACCAATAACATCATATGCAAACTCCTATTCAACAAATCGTACAGTTTCGACGATGAAACATTCTTGGATACCCACCGGAAGATTTTGCGTTCGTTTGAGCTCGTCAACCCAACTCAAATTCCTTTCCTTCTACCTTCCAGCAAGCCTGAAACGAATATATGACTAAAGACGAGTAATAGTCGGCTCCACGAATGACCTAGGAATTGATTCGGAGCTAGTCATAAGTCTTGTGATTTTTTAGTCGTGTTGACTCAAGTATAAACACGCACGAGCTTAGAGCTTACTGCTGAAGGAAATCAGACCAAACTCAGTTAGCGCGAACGTAAGACGCTTGATTTCCAACCAAAAAAATTCTCTCTCTCTTTCTCTCTCTCTTTCTCTTCCTCTCACTGCTCTTAGAGCGAAATATCTACTCCTCAGCTAAGAGGGAAATATCAGCAGCGATTGTAAGTTTGCCAATTTTATAGCAAAATAGAGTTAGAATAATGTTCACATCCAGCAGTAAGATGGATTCAATTTATTGATTAAGATTAGATATTTACCCACCATATTTTCAAGTAAGATTTACCCCCTAATTGTGCTCTATACTTTCTATCTATTTTCTAATTAATCTTTACATCTTATCAATTTTATTTTCTAGCAAAAAACACATAGATTTGGAAATTAAGGAGGTAAATTAAGGAGGCAAGGAAATTAAGGAGGCAAGGAACATTGTGAGCATATATTGAGACTTATTATAGCACGTAATTAAGGTCGCTACAATAATATAGGTTTAGCTCTAGTGTGGTAATTAAGATCAAGCGAATAAAATACCTACCACATCAGAGTTAAAAATAGGATTCCAATGAGGTAGCAACAGACTTAACCAATTTGCCTGTTGTTTACGTTCGTCCTGATTTTGATCCTGCGAACTTTTAGGTCTTGAGACACATCGAATAACATGTACTGTTTCTACAATTTAAAATTTGTGTTTTTAAATGACATTATTTGATTTTGTTTGGACATTCAAATCAAATACAAAAATGATCTCGTTGTAAAAGCGTCGTATGGGTTATTTTATGTAAAATAGGTGATTTAAGTACTGTAAAACTCCGAGCAGCTATTTTCTTGAAAACCAGCTTCAACATTATCTTCCTACAAAAACTTTTCTGTCTCGTTTAAAATTTGTTAGAACAATCTTGATCTAACAATTTTGTTTTTCTTCTGTTTAGGGAAAAATTGCTTACGCCACCAATAACATCATATGCAAACTCCTATTCAACAAATCGTACAGTTTCGACGATGAAACATTCTTGGATACCCACCGGAAGATTTTGCGTTCGTTTGAGCTCGTCAACCCAACTCAAATTCTTTTCCTTCTACCTTCCAGCAAGCCTGAAACGAATATATGACTAAAGACGAGTAATAGTCGGCTCCACGAATGACCTAGGAATTGATTGGGAGCTAGTCATAGGTCTTGTTTTTTTTAGTCGTGTTGACTCAAGTATAAACACGCACGAGCTTAGAGCTTGCTGCTGAAGGAAATCAGACCGAACTCAACCAGCGCGAACGTAAGACGCTTGATTTCCAACCAAAAAATTTCTCTCTCTCTCTCTCTCTCTCTCTCTCTCTTCCTCTCACTGCCCTTAGAGCGAAATATCTACTCCTCAGCTAAGAGGGAAATATCAGCAGCGATTGTAAGTTTGCCAATTTTATAGCAAAATAGAGTTAGAATAATGTTCACATCCAGCAGTAAGATGGATTCAATTTATTGATTAAGATTAGATATCCCACCATATTTTCAAGTAAGATTTACCCCCTAATTGTGCTCTATACTTTCTATCTATTTTCTAATTAATCTTTACATCTTATCAATTTTATTTTCTAGCAAAAAACACATAGATTTGGAAATTAAGGAGGTAAATTAAGGAGGCAAGGAAATTAAGGAGGCAAGGAACATTGTGAGCATATATTGAGACTTATTATAGCACGTAATTAAGGTCGCTACAATAATATAGGTTTAGCTCTAGTGTGGTAATTAAGATCAAGCGAATAAAATACCTACCACATCAAAGTTAAAAATAGGATTCCAATGAGGTAGCAACATACTTAACCAATTTGCCTGTTGTTTACGTTCGTCCTGATTTTGATCCTGCGAACTTTTTGGTCTTGAGACACATCGAATAACATGTACTGTTTCTACAATTTAAAATTTGTGTTTTTAAATGACATTATTTGATTTTGTTTGGACATTCAAATCAAATACAAAAATGATCTCGTTGTAAAAGCGTCGTATGGGTTATTTTATGTAAAATAGGTGATTTAAGTACTGTAAAACTCCGCGCAGCTATTTTCTTGAAAACCAGCTTCAACATTATCTTCCTACAAATACTTTTCTGTCTCGTTTAAAATTTGTTAGAACAATCTTGATCTACCAATTTTGTTTTTCTTCTGTTTAGGGAAAAATTGCTTACGCCACCAATAACATCATATGCAAACTCCTATTCAACAAATCATACAGTTTCGACGATGAAACATTCTTGGATACCCACCGGAAGATTTTGCGTTCGTTTGAGCTCGTCAACCCAACTCAAATTCTTTTCCTTCTACCCGATTCATTAGCAAAATTTCACCCGAGATTCAAAGAAATTTTGAGCCTTCGACATGAGTTCATGCAGTATATATCTGAGAGTTTTGAGAGCAGAAAACCCACCCCAAGTACGTCACGTGAGGACGAATGTGTATCGGATTATATCTGGAAACTGCTTGAAGAAAATTCCTTACCTTTTCCACAAACAGATATAAATTATGTATTAAATGATCTCTTCATGGCTGGTCAAGAAACTATATCTACAACTTTATCTTGGGCTTTCTTAAACATGCTCCACAAACCCGAAATTCAAGACCAAATTTATGAAGAACTTTTGAACGAATTCCCAGAAAGAGATCAAATAATTCCCCTGAATGCCATACTATCATGTAACTATACGATGGCAACTATGCATGAAACACAGCGATTTTCGCCAGTTCTGTTCAGCTCAATTGATCACACAGCAAATGTCGACATTGAAAATTTCCACGGGTACAAAATACCGAAAGGTACCAGAATGTTTCCCCAGTTTGCTCTCATGAACAAAGATCCGAAGATCTGGAAACACCCTAACGAGTTCAATCCAGAGAATTTTCTGGACGAGAATGGAATTTTCCAGAAAAGTCAACATTTGTTGACATTTTCGATTGGTTTAAGATCTTGCCCTGGAGAGAATATTGCCAAAATGGAGTTATATTTGGTGTTTGCCAATTTGATGCGCAGATTCAAGATATGTCCACCGAACACAGGAATTATCGAACCTTTGATTCCTAATGTTGGGTTTGTCATATCAACTCCCTATTATGAAGTTCGATTAGAAAAGAGAGAAAAGTGAACAACATCGTGCTAATAACAAGAGAATGTCAAAAATAGATGCTTTGTGTAGTTCCACCCCCCCCCCCCCACATTAGTGGTTTTCTAACTCCTCCCCATACAATAAATATACAACAATTGGGCTATAATTATGGGTGTGTGTGTGGAAATATGGAAGAAAAAGCCATCTTCCATCTTTTGCATCATATTCTAAAATACAACTTGCACTACAATCTTTGATGTTTCAGTCCTCGATTGATTTGACAAAATTTATCTACAACTCACAGCAGTAAAATTTCTCGAAATACATTGCTGAAGTGAGCAGAGCAGAAAATTTTTACTAGTCTTGAGCTTTTCAAATTGATTGCCAAAAAACTACAATTTTTTTAAATCTCCAAAATTTTTCAACTTTTGTATTAACTGGGTGCTGGAGTACTTGCGATTTTTTCATTTTTCCTATCTATTATTATCAAAAGGCTGAATACAAATATCTAACACTCTCGTACAAAGTTATTGTTCCTGGCCTATTTTAGTTCTCTCTCAGCGCCAGTTTGTTGGATTACACTACGTGTATTCAAAGCTACGAAATCCATGTTCTATATCATTTGCGTTCCAGGTCAAAGAAAAATTTCCAAAAGAAAAGCCTAATGAAAGATCTCCAAAGATAGGTACTGTTCCTCGATACCCCCCCCCCCCCACCGAAAAAACGACCAACGACAAATTTTCACAGGTACACTGTGTAGAAATGAAATTTCTAACTAAAACTATCTTACGAAATTTAAGAAAACTAAAGACATTATTAAAACTTAAGACCTTGGGTTATTTCTGAGAAGTTTCAAATTAAATTAGAATGAAAGAATAAAAGCCAAGTAAGTTAGGATTTAAATATTGATCTTGATAAGTAATGGCAGTTCTGACTTTGTCTAAACTGAACGGATTGAGAACATTTAAGGAAACTTAGATTTCTCAGCTCAAATCAGAGGTTACTTAATAAATTAGGGATAAACTTGTTTTAACCAAGTGAATTTCTGGGGACTTTTCGTATAAGATCAGTTTTAAAAAAATCGGACTGGATTATATCTTATTTACTTATAAAAGGAGTATATAAAACGCCTAATTTTTGTATAATTTCAGAGCTTCTTTCCAATTTAATTTTCTGATTGAACTTTCTCCTTTCTATTGGTAAGACAGAGAGTAACTATCTATATTTTGGCATTATTTTGATATAGTTTTCTTAGTAAGCATGAGTACTGGAGTTAACTGGTGTAAATTGATTTTTCTAAGTATAGGATTGTGCCCATTTTATTCATAAGTTAGTTAAGGCAGAAGGTCTTTAGGAGAATTAAAGTCACCTAGAGGGCGAACTTGAGAAAAACAAACCTTAGCCTCTGAAAGGACCCGAATCACCTAAGCTGAAATTTAAATTCTACAATGGCGACCACAGAGGGATTCAAGAATTTTTGATTGGGAATTTATGATAAAAGTTTTGCTGCTGAAATTACAGAACTTTGTGATTAGTTCGTGAGGTGTTAATATCAATAAAAGTTTTTACTACTTAAGAACTATCGTAACGAAGCCTTAAGTTGTTAATTCTTTTCTTTCCTTATTTAGCAGATGAAAATTAGAAAGTTTTATAGCAAAAGCCTAGATTCCCTGTTTATACCTGTCGTCCATTGATATAATCGGTTAAGCACCCCGAAAAACAATAGATGTCTTGGCGCAGTTATCCAAAGGGCAAGTCTTTGGCCGCTTTTGTTATGAAAGTTTACTTCGGAGTAGTTTTTTCGACCCAATTTCTTGATTCTAAAACCTCCTGCTTGATGTAAAATTTTTGTAACTCTCCGCGGTAATACTCTTTCCTAAGTTTCTATTTTTCTAAGCTCTTAGGAAAATTCGATAGAGTTGGTGTAGAGTCGGTCAAATAGAGAAATAGAAAGTAGCAAAGAGATTCTTTCGAAAGTTTAGTTTGACTGCTTCTAACTCTGGTTTTGTTAGGAAGCAGGTCTGTAGTAAGTTTGCTATCTTTTATTCGTTAGTTTAATTGCTTAACTTTAGAGCTACACATGAGCTACAAAATTAAGGTGAGTACAGGGAGTTCAATCAACAACCAATAGTTAGTTGTTATCGGTTAATTAAGAGGCCCCTAACCTAGTTAAATCTCAAAAATTGTTCCTTTTCTTTTCAGCTAGAATTAGTGTACGTTAGTCTCGCTAGATTTTCTCAAGAAATTGTTCTCTTCTCACGTTGATAAAACAAAGCAAAATGTTAGTGGCTGGTGCGACGCTAACTCCACTTACTTCGCCAGCAGAAACTTTGGTTGCTTCAATTGAAGGAAGAAACACAACTTGGCTATGTGGGCTGACGCAATGCGTGGCAAGAGCTTACGATGGGCCTGAAACACTATGTCATACCACAATCTTCCCATTCAATTACATTCACAAGCCAGTATAACCGTCGCTAGCCCCTATAGTGGGAATACAAAGCACTCAGAGACATTACATTTCCCGATAGAGAGCTGAGACTCATTGGAGTTGAATGTCCTCGCAAAAGTATTATGCAGAGATCAACCATATCAATCTGAAACTTCGATTGAGCAATGGCTGACATTAGGAATTGTTTTGATTGTTCACCACTGGAATAAATACCAACAAGACTGTTGTCCAAAGAGTTCTGATTAAAGTGCAGAGTATAATTTGTGCATATCTAGTTTTTATTTTGTTTTTATAACTATTCAGGAGAATAGTTAAGTGCCAGTGGTTGGTGTAGAAATGAAATTTCTACCTCAAGTTATCTTATGAAATGCAAGAAAACTTAAAATATCATCGCAAAGTAATAACCTTGCTTATTTTTCAGAAGTTTCGAATTAAATTAGAATGAAAGAATAATGCCTAGTAAGTTAGGACTTTCTAAGCGGTTTATCCAACATATATTGATCTTGATAAGTATTGGCAGTTCTGACGTTGACTAAACTGAACGCATTTAGAACCTTTAATGAAACATGATTTCTCAGCCCAAAGTAGAGGTTACTTAATGAATTCGGGATACACTTGGTGGAACCATCTCATTGTTGGGATTTTTCGCAAATGATTAGTTTATAAAAAGAAATCAAACATGATTATCTCTCTAATACTGACATTTGCGGAGTATATATACCACTTAATAATCTTACTTTCTCAGAGCTTCTTTCCTATTTATTTTTATAAGTGAAGTCTCTTTTGGCGTATTTTTGATATAGTTTTCTTAGTAGGCATATGTACTGAAGTTAACTGGTGTAAGTTGATTTTTTCTAAGTATAGGATTGTGCCCATTTTCTTCATAAGTTAGTTAGGGCAGAAGGTCTTTAGGAGAATTGAAGTCGCCAAGAGGGCTAACTTAAGAGAAAAACAATACGTAGAGATTATTTTGAAATTTGTTGGAATTCAGAGGCTAAGGAACCGAACCCCCTAAGCTGAAGTTTAAATTCTATATTGGCGACCACAAAGGGAATTAAGAATTTTTGAATGGGAACTTATGATAATATAGTTTTGCTGCTGAAGATACAGAACTTTGTGAACAGTCCGTGAGGTGTAAAGTTTTTTTACTATTTAAGAACTCTCGTAACGAAGCGTTAAGTTGTAAATTTGAAAGTTAGAACGTTTTATCCTAGCCAGAGCCTAGATTCCCTGTTTAAATCAGTCGTCGATTGATATAATCGGCTAAGCACCCTGAAAAACAAAAGATGTCTAGGCGCGGTTATCCAAAGGGCGAATCTTTGACTGCTTCTAACTCTGGTTTTGGTAGGAAGCAGGTCAGTAGTAAGTTTGCTATCTTTCATTCGTTAGTTTAATTGCTTAATTTTAGAGCTGCGCATGAGCTACAAGAAAGTTTGGATGAGTACAGGAAGATCAACCATCAACCAATAGTTAGTTGTTATCGGGTAACTAAGAGGTTCCTAACCTAGGTATATCTCAAAAACTGTACCCTTTCTTTTCAGCTAGATTCATTTCTAAGAGATAATTGGGTAGTGAAGCAAATTCATGTTTACATTTTTGTGTACGTTAGTCTGGCAAGATTTTCGCAAAGAAACTGTTCTCTTCTCATGTTGATAACACAAAGCAAAATGTTAGTGGCTGGTGCGCCGCTAACTCCACTTACTTCGCCAGCAGAAACTTTGGTTGCTTCAAATGAAGGAAGAGACACAACTTGGCTATGTGGGCTGACGCAATGCGTGGCAAGAGCTTACGATGGGCCTGAAACACTATGTCAAACCACAATCTTCACATTCAATTACATTCACAAGCCAGTATAAACGTTACTATCCACTAAAGTGGGGATTCAAAGCACTCAAAGGCACATTAGATTTCCCGATAGAGAGCTGAGACTCATTGGACTTGAATGTCTTCGCAAAAACCTTAGACAGAGATCAACCATATCGTTCTGAATTTTCGATTGAGCAATGACTGACATTAGCAGTTGTTTCGATTGTTCACCACTCGAATAAATACCAACAAGATGCGAAGACTCTTGTCAAAAGAGTTCTGATTAAAGTGCAGAGTATAATTTGTGCATATCTAGTTTTTACTTTGTTTTTATAACTATTCAGAAGAATAGTTAAGAGCCAGTGGGTGGTGTAGAAATGAAATTTCTACCTCAAGTTATCTTACGAAATGCAAGAAAACCTAAAATATCATCGCAATGTAATAACCTTTGGTTGTTTCTCAGAAGTTTCGAATTAAATTAGAATGAAAGAATAATGCCGAAGTAAGTTAGGACTTTTTAAGCGCTTTATCCAACATATATTGATCTTGATAAGTAATGGCAGTCCTGACGTTGACTAAATTGAACGGATTTAGAACCTTTGATGAAACATGATTTCTCAGCCCAAATTAGAGGTTACTTGCTAAATTCGGGATACACTTGTTTGAACCATCTGATTTTTGGGATTTTTCGCATAAGATTAATTTATAAAAAGAAATCGGACATGATTATCTCTCTAATACTTACATTTGAGGAGTATATATACCACTTAATATTCTTACTTTCTCAGAGCTTCTTTCCTATTTAATTTTATAAGTGAAGTCTCTCCTGTTGGTAAGACAGAGAGTAACTTTCCAAATTTTGGCGTCTTTTTGATATAGTTTTCTTAGTAGGCATAAGTACTGAAGTTCACTGGTGTAAGTTGATTTTTTCAAGGGATAGGATTGTGCCCATTTTCTTCATAAGTTAGTTAGGGCAGAAGGTCTTTAAGAGAATTAAAGTCACCTAGTTACAGAAAAACAATACCTTAGGGATTACTTTCAGAACTTGTTAGAAGTTGGAGGCTAAAGCCTCGAACCACCTTAGATCAATTTTAAATTCTACATTGGCGACAGAGATGGGATTGGTTTTCTTAGTCTCTAAATTTATAACTTAGAGAAACCGGCCTTCTTTCCGCTGTGCCTCTTTATTTATTTTTTGCAATTCGTCATATAACTTTTTGAAGCATTTAATTGTGGATGTTCGTTTAGAGCAAAAAAGGTTTTTTTTGCCAGCAGGGGTATCAACAGATTTTCTTTTAGTAGTAGTTTTAACCAAAAATTGCAGACAGTATCAAAAAGACGTAACAGCGATGTACAGCTGGCCGTCAACGGGGGGTTTTACTTCAGTAAAAGAAACACTAGCACAACGAACTTTGGCCTGATGTTAGCTTCAACGAACCTTGGCCTGAGGCAGAAGAAGGGAGAGTGCCTCAATAAATGGGCCGATAAAGTTTTCCAGTATTGCTGGCATCAGAATCCGACAAAAACTAACCAGGAGTTGGACAGACTCCCGCATTCGGTCTTTTTGGAAGGCCTTTACGTAGCCAGCTTGAAAAATCAACTCAAAGAAATTCCGTACGTGGGGTTTGCCGTGACGGTGGGCCAGGCACTAGACTCCTGCCTCCAGACAGCAACTCAGCCACAGCCCATACGAGACAGCGAGTACTCATGGAGCACGGCTGCATCCGTGGGTGTGCGAACAACCAGAGATATGCCGTCAACCCAAAGAGATATGGAGGTGAGGGACGCCCCTTTTAGCCCCGAGTTCCACTTTCATCTTCTGCAGTTGGTTCTGTCTGGTCAACAGAAGATGAGGTAGGCTCCAGAACCACTCATTCAGGCCAAGAAAGTGATGATTGGTGACCAACAATGGAAATATTGACTATTTTGCCAACGTTGTTGGCAGGAGGATCACTATAGTCGTGGCTGCGCAATATGGAAGCAAATTGCGCCTACTTTCTTTCAAAGCATAATTCAAAGAGTCGCAAAACTTAATAAACTTTTCAAGGAAACTCAGACCAAAGATTCACAAAGCTTTTATTTAACATTATATTATTTCTTAATGTAAACTCTACCATGCTTTCTTTTTGATAATGTAATTCTTTTGTTTTATTAATAACCATTCAGGAGAATAGTCAAGTCCGAGTGGGTGGTGCAGAAATGGAATTTCTACCTTAAGCTACCACATAAAAATTAAGAGAACTTAGGAAACCACAGCAAAGTACTAACCTTGGGTTAATTCTCAGAAGTTTCGAATTAAATTAAAATGAAAGAATAATGGCTAAGTAACTTAGGACTTTATAAGCGGTTTATTCAATAAATAATAATCTTGATGATAAGTAATGGTAGTTCTGATTTTGTCTAAACTGAACGGATTTAGAACAATTAAGGAAACTTAGATTTCTCAGCTCAAATCAGAGTTTACTTAAAAAACTGGGGATAAATTTGTTTTAACCACGTGAATTTCTGGGGACTTTTCGCATGAGATTAGTTTTAAAAAGAAATCGGATTTAATTATATCTCTATTATTTACTTTTGCGGAGTATGTATACCGCTTGAATTTTGTATTTTTTCAGAGCTTCTTTCCAATTTATCTTTATAAGTGAAGTTTCTTCTGTTGGTAAGACAGAGCAACTAGTGTTTTTATATAGTTTTCTTAGTAGGCATAAGTACTGAAGTTATCTGGTGTAAGTTGATTTTTTTCTAAGTATAGGATTGTGCGTATTTTCTTTATAAGTTAGTTAGGGCAGAAGGAATGATTGTAATGATTGCATGCACATTCTATCTCAATTCAATCTTTCCTCAAGCGTTGCTAACCATTTCTTTCAGAAAAAAAACGTTTTTTCCAACAGTTTTTTGAAGCACAAATTTTATTCACTGTCTGTAGGAGACGAAACAGTTCCAAAGTGGAAGACGAGTGACAATCGGTGTAGGGCACCACTGTCGGGTAATAGTATCCTATTGATGAGTGAATTTAAAAGTTATAGGAATCTTGCAAGGTGATTCAAAACTTGCAAGATTCTTGCAAGCTATCAATCCAGGCAAAAAAATATATCACAGTAATATTGTTTCGGAAATAGTTTTTGAAACACATTAATTCTTACTAAACAGGTTACAGAACTCAAATGCATTAAAAAATCAACCTTGATTCAAAATCTTAAAGTTTTTGAATTCTGAAAATTTTAAAGTATTTTTTGGTAGCTAAAACTATATGAAACATAGTTGTATTAATAGTTACAAGAAATTAACTATACTTACATAGAATCCCCATAAATGCCTTAGCGCTTTATGTTGCACATAAAACAATTAGCGACAAATCTATACAGATGCGCTGAAAATTGTCGGCTATCGGCAACTTCGCTAGTAGACACATTTGTTCTACTTTTTCAAACTCCAATAAACTTAGCCGACTAACGTTGGATGAAAATGCTATCAGAAGACTGACAAGGAATTGGCGTTAACAGTCGCTAGATTGAACTTAGGGAGCTTACCTTTTCTATGGGAGGCAAGTACGTATCGACGGAGTTGGGTGACGTACTAAAACAGTAAGGGCGCAAAGTGGAGGGGTTAACGACACTCACCATCAATTTCCCTTTCCAATTAATTTAAGCCTACATAGTCGAGTGCGTAGCGGTTTCGCGAAGAGAGATGGAGTTGGTGTCAAACTTCGAGTTCACATACCACGAATTCATGTCTCCTCACTACATTAGTGAATAGCATACTCAGATCATAAAGGCTCTTAGAGATCTACTGAGACGTAATTCCCTTATGCCTTGACAGTTTATCCCGTTTTTCAAGAAAAAAATTCGTGATAATTTGATGGTCAGGCGTAAAACCGCCGGTCAAAAAAATCAGTCGTACGAATAATCTGAATTAAAACAACACTAGCAGGACTAATGTAATTGCTAGAAACTTGGTTTGAGAGCAAATGAGAATTCTCTCCTTGTTGCTTATCTGGATAGATAGCGTAAGATTAGGCATTGATTTGCGACGGGCTTTATTGCAAATCAAATTTGTTTCATTCCCTCTCTGACCGGTGGTGCAATTAATTTGTACACGCGAAACTAATATAAAACAATTCATACGAATGAACAAAAACTCTCTCGATGAAAACAATGGAAAACAAACGACTGAATAATAAAAAAAAGTCTGTAGGTACAACCATATTAAGGTACAGAAAAAACACGAACACAGCACTACTGATTGCATGTCTGTCACCACAAACAATTTTGAAGAAACAAAACCACATTGATAAATCAAGTCAGTTGAGATGTAAATAAGTAAGGAAAAACCCGCAGATTACCTTACACAGGAAAAGTTGCGATGACTTCTCCAATCTGTAACAGAAAACTTTAATGACGTTAAAGGTCATATCACGGAATTTCATTCTGCCTCAGCTACAAGCTAATGAAATCGAAAAACATGCCTGGCTTAAATTGTTCAAAAATTTGCCTTAAGCTAACTGTAAGACTGAATATTAAACAAATGGTCACTAAGAACTTGTACAAAGCGCCATACATTGCCCATAAGAGATCTCGGCCGTCAACATCGCATCTATTAATATGCGAGATGATCAAGAACCTCGTGAAGATTCCTCATCAAAAACACGCTACTATGTCGCTTTTACCTCAATTCAGAAATTTACCTCGAAAAAGGTCATATGGCTTAAAACAAGCGTATACATCAATTAACATATGCGATGTATTTGAAAACATGAAGACCATTCACGATCTTGATAATAGAGTTCCCATTTCTAAGAACAGAAGCTGATCTTGATTTCTGCTATGGTGGGAAAATGAGACAGACAATGAATTATATTATTTGCTATCTAATTTACAAAGGAAATGTATTTTGGGTTCAAATCCATCACAGCCCTCGTGAACCTAAACCCCCGCCCCAAATTATTCATCCTCAATGAACTATTATATCTGCGTTACTTGATATATATTTACATAAGGGCTATAATGGACGATGAAGGAATCTCAAAAAGCTCCCCTCTCAGTAAACTGACTGCAACAAGATCTTAACGTAAACTCGGATCTAATTCATATCTGATGAAAAAAACTATATCTAAAAATACTAAAATTCAGGGAAATATTGAGTTGTTGACGATTGATTAGCTACGTAAGTTGTTTAGTTAAACACTATACACACAATAGTTAGTTTACTACAAATTTAACTTCTCACTGATATAAGTCCCCTTAAATAACAGTTGCCGGTCTTTGACATTAATCTCAACCTAAGTGAAGTCATTTCATATCTGGAAGATGCTTCATCGTATCAATTTCCAGTTCTCCGTTTCCCAATTTATCAATAATCGATAGCGTTGTTGTTGTCTCGGTTATCCCTGTGATGTCGACGATGTCTCCCGTTGTCAATTCCTCGCATCCCTTGGTTGTTCCTGAAGTTGGTGGTGGCTCTAGACCATTCCTCGTTAAACCTTCCAGCATCAGATTCGTCCATATTGATAAAGTTCTGATGCTCGTCTCGTTCGTTTGTTCTTCGGTTCATCGATCTTTCAACCACATGTCCTCGGTCGTTGATGTGATGCCCGATCGCCATCTTGTTCATTCCGCTCTCAGAATCACGGACGGTTTTTCTGGTTTCCTTCACGCCTCCCGGTCCCTGGCGAGTTGAGGAAGTGGCTTCAAAATATTTAGGTTCACCTGACCCCCCGACGTTGCTATAGCTCATCACACTTGAGTAAGAGTAAGACTGCCCGTTTGGATCTCCTGACATCTGGCTCATATCCGGTGGCATCATGAGACCACCTCCGAAGCCTAAAATCAGCAATAATCGGGTAATCGGTTCTTTAACACCACAAAAATTAAAAACCGGCAGTTTGAATAATTAGCATAATATTGCTGAATTTTCAATTCTACTTGAAACAGTGAATGAGGTCTGTCAAACAAAGATCCTGACTTGTACAAAATAAACGGCAAACGATTTTGAACAAAGCATGAAAAGTACTGAATTGCAATCCTAATAAGGACATCTAGCAATTTCTATTAAAAACGGCTATTAACAATCAACACGTCAGTTAAACCTAAAAAAGAGCAAAACATCATAATTTATTGCTAAAAACTAGCAGTTACAAATCATCCAAAACAAAAACTTGAGGCTAAGATGTTCAAACTACGCGTCCTGTAAATTACAAAAATCTAACTATCAAAAGCAATGACAGAGAAGGTAACAAAAGGCAGAACAAAATATCTTTTGAAATTAGTAGCCTCAAAGTACGAAAAATCTTTAACACATCACAGCATTCGAGTCCACAAATTCGGCTTCCTTTACTACTTTCACCAACATAGCTGCCACAGTTCCAAAAATAGCGGCAAGAGTTTTGAGATCTGCAGTCTCAAAAATAAAGTAAGAAACAGACCAAAAAAGACTTCTTTTTATTAAATGCTGAGATGTTATATTTTTTAATAATCGATTACTTTGTTATATTTTGATTAAGAATCTCTATGACTTATTTCTGCCTTTATTAGCTGCTCTCAAATAACCTTCAACTACACTCACTTGAATTTATCTCTTTGAATTAAAGAAAAGTAAATCTAAGAGAGAGAGAGGAAGTCATTTTCGAGAATAATGCAAGTCATGTGTCACCAAAAACTTAATCATGAGAATAAAGTAACACTCGCTTAACTATGAGTGAAAAATGATGTCCCGCACGCAATTCAGTTGAAAACACAAAAACGAATGAACAAAAAGCAGATTTGAGGAAATTGTGACGTCATATTGTCGTAAAAAACATGAGGACGAAATAAAAAACAAAACAGGACAAGTCTTGAATTACAATCAAAGAAATCGAATTAATTAAAGAACCAGCAATTAAAACTTTCCAGGCAACATCAGACATAAACAGTAAACAAAGCTCCTGGCCCAAAATGCGCAAAAATGAACAACAAAAGCTAAAAAATTAGAAAACTTTTTTCCATGGTTTAGTGTTTTAAATAGCAATTTTTGAAAATATTCACTATATGCGTCCTTAGAATGAGCACATAATACAACAACCTTGTGGGAAACAATGACAGAAAAACCAAAAAGTCAAAAATTGGCAAAAATCGGAAATTTTGCGGCGCCAAACTAAGAGAACCTTATAAAAAAGCAAACATAGCTGGCAGATAGCCAGAAAAAAAAAGCCGCAAAATCTTCGTAGATCAGCAGTCTCAAATTTATCTCTTTGAATAAAGTATAAAAAGTCGATTTCATTTCAGAGTGATGAAATAATTTTTGAGAGTGAAGTAATTCACGTGCGACCAACACTTCATCATGCGGATCAAAAAAGCAGATTTGGAGTAGCTATGAGGTCGTAACGAAAATCTTGACAAAATGAGGAAAAAACAAAAGAAGGGCAATACAAGCCTCAGAAAACAATTTTAATTTTTTTCTGCTGTGCGGCTACTAAAAAAACAACATAGTAACAGAACTCAATACAGTGAAATTTATTGAAAACGAAAAACTTATTAGTCAAAGAACTTAATAGCTAATAACTGAAACGATTATTGCTAATAAATAAGGCATCCATAGCAACCGATGAGACGTTTCATTAAAGATACTAAGAGATAAGATAACAAATTGAGCAAAAAAAAACTCGTAAAAAACTTAACAAGATTGTTGAGAACAATAAAAATCAAAGTCTCAGAAAAAAAATGTATTCGAACTGTAACAATTCAATCGATCAAAATACGTCATATTAGCAAAACGTGAGACCTGTCTCTTATGAGATTGAAGGATACGAGCAAAAAGTACAACAAATACTTTCAAATTCCAAAAAATAATAATGAAATATTCTCAGAACAAATAGTGTCAAAGTCACGAAAACCACTAGCCATATAATCAATCACTTAACTAGTTTCAATGATGCCTCATTAGCAACCAATGATACTGTCATTAATGCTACTGGTTTTAAAACAACAAAAACAAAATAAAAGAGTGCAAAAATCGACATTTCCATAATATTTTGTGACAAATAGTTTGAAAAAAATGCGAACAGGCGCCATTAGTACGCATATGTAGCATATTAATAGCACTCAAGCGAAGAAAACTAAAAAACGCAGTCAAATTGCAGCATGTAAAAAAATTCGCTTTAAAAAACAAAATTTTTTAAAGAAGAAGAAAAGGCCAATAGTAGTATAAGTAAATGACTAGTAGCATACCACGGGGGGGGGGGGGGGTCACGCACTGTAGAAAAACGACCCCCTCATTTTGGCCGAAAATTGTTACGTTTATTTTCGATAAATTCATTTTTCTACTTTCTAAACTTCGATCATTTGAACGCTTCGTATGAATTCCTTCTTTCTCTGTTTGTTATTATTATTCATACGCGTATAAAATGCGCTTTAATAATTATATCCGTCAGTAATCACTATGCTTACTGTGTGCTATACTTGAGTTGCATTTCACTAGCGCAATACAGATTTATTAATCTCACTTTGTTTATTTATTAATCTCTGTGTGATTTTATTTATAAATATCACTTTAATAATTAAGTCATGCTGAACATTCGCGTAGACCTTCATTATCGATAAGTCATGTCTACATGTAGCGCTTAACAATAGTGACTAATTTCGGTTAGTTTCCCTTACTACCTGTTGTTTTAAATGTTCAAATATTGCAGATATATGTGGGGGAATTCTGTACTTTTCCACCCCGTGGTACGTCTTGAGCTAGTTGTACATTGTCTGGTTTAAACGAGAAGTTAGTAACTTTGTTGCACAATACAGCCAATAATTTGTCAGTTCGGTGAATTTTATTGCTGTCGCAAAATCCCGATTATAAATGTGAACTGTTTTACAGCCAATAACTTGTTAGTTCGACAAGATTTAAAGGACCCTGGTCAGACAAAGTCTATCCCAAGCAACACTTACAGATTATCAATTATCACTTTGCAGTTTGATCTTAATTAAAGCTGACCTTCGGGATATATGTTTTTGGTTAACAAGTTTTACCAACCAGAAAACGTTCAAGTCAAGATGCTGCAGGAGGTTGATATACAATCTTTTTCTAAAACTGGTGAGTAAAGTCTTTTCTCAATCGGTATCTTTTTCACTTTCTAACTTTTCCCATTCAGTCACTTTCAAAGCGATGGTTGGGTTTTAGCAGTTTTTAATGGGTGGGTTCTAAATCTCTGATGGGCTGGAAGTATTGCTTTTGACTCCTTCGTCGTATACCATAAGAAACTGGGGTACAATCTGAACACTATTTTGCTCCATGAAAGCAAATATAGCGTGAGATAGATTTGTCATATACCATTGGATGGATGAGTCGTTAAGTTGTAGAGCTATAAAAAAATAGTTGCTGTTCAAGACCGCTTGGTTTTAAGAGCATGTGTTTGCCAGAGCGTTGTGAATGACCTTGAGATATGTGATATTTGTCAGCCACAACGTGTAATAGAGGTTGTTGACTTGTGTTCCTCGCCAGATCAAAGCTCTACACATTCTGTGGCTGCTTATGAAATAGACTCCCAACTACTGTCTGTGCAGCCAAAAAAAAGTCTGTCACAGCGAAGAGCATATGGGAAATGGGATGGCTGTGACACCCTTCCCACCATTTTGTTCTGGTCAAGACGCATATCACGAAAACGACAAAGAACGAATCGAAGCTACAAACCCAACAACAACAAAGATCGCGAAACATCAAGGAAATCATACAAGACAAGTTGTGAGTTTCTGTATTCCTTCCAGTGACTCGGAGAGCGAAAACCATGTGGATTCAACTAACAGTGAGATACAACCCTATCAGGATAAAGGGAACAAGGTTGTTAAAAAACAGTTTAAAAACACAAAACTGGTAATCAAACGAGTTCAACATCCAAGACTGTTTAAAACTTTTGGACGCAATTTGGTAAAGGGTTGATTTCAGAAAAAATAATTACCTGAATGTCTTTGCGTTATTTGTTTTTCAGTGTTTTACCTTGAGTTGGCTTAGAAACATACTTTTCAGAGAAAGTTGCTATCTAATTTTCGGGCTCAAAATGAAGCTTTATATAAACACATTTCTCATCTTTCTCAAAAGAGGACATTGAAACATTTCTGTTTTCACATTCATGTCTCTATAAACCCATTTACGTACCTTTCTCTGAAGAAGAAACAGAAACAGTTGTAACAATTTTAACCTTTGAAGTTATTGGAACATCATATAAAGCTTTAGTATTATTGTGGACAACAAATACACTTCCTTCTATTTCTTTTTTCCGCTTCTTACCTATATAGATAGAAAATATCGTTCTTGTCGGCTTTTAAATGAAATATTAATAAAAACTTGTTTTGATACCTACGCAGCCTGAGCGGTACCTAATTGAATTTTGACTTGTACATATCAAGAGTATTGGTGAAAAATAACTTGTGTATTGGATCCTAAGCTACCTAGTGGATACCTAAGCGAGTTTTAACTTGTACATATCAAGAGAAATGGTGAATAATAACTTGTGTATTGGATCCTAAGCTACCTAGTGGATACCTAAGCGAGTTTTAACTTGTACATATCAAGAGAAATGGTGAAAAAAAACTTGTGTATATGATCCTAAGCTACCTAGTGGAAACCTAAGCGAGTTTTAACTTGTACATACCAAGAGTATTGGTGAAAAATAACTTGTGTGTTGGATCCTAAGCTACCTAGTGGATACCTAAGCGAGTTTTAACTTGTAACTATCAATGGTATTGGTGAAAAAAACTTGTGTATTGGATCCTAAGCTACCTAGTGGATACCTAAGCGAGTTTTAACTTGTACATATCAAGAGAAATGGTGAAAAATAACTTGTGTATTGGATCCTAAGCTACCTACTGGATACCTAAGCGAGTTTTAACTTGTACATATCAAGGATATTGGAGAAAAATAACTTGTGTATTGGATCCTAAGCTACCTAGTGGATACCTAAGCGAGTTTTAACTTGTACATATCAAGAGAAATGGTGAAAAATAACTTGTGTATTGGATCCTAAGCTACCTAGTGGATACCTAAGCGAGTTTTTACTTGTACATATCAAGAGTATTGGTGAAAAATAACTTGTGTGTTGGATCCTAAGCTACCTAGTGGATACCTAAGCGAGTTTTGACTTGTACATATCAATGGTATTGGTGAAAAATAACTTGTGTATTGGATCCTAAGCTACCTACTGGATACCTAAGCGAGTTTTAACTTGTACATATCAAGAGAAATGGTGAAAAATAACTTGTGTATTGGATCCTAAGCTACCTAGTGGATACCTAAGCGAGTTTTAACTTGTACATATCAATGGTATTGGTGAAAAATAACTTGTGTATTGGATCCTAAGCTACCTAGTGGATACCTAAGCGAGTTTTAACTTGTACATATTAAGGGTATTGGTGAAAAATAACTTGTGTAATGGATCCTAAGATACCTAGTGGATACCTAAGCGAGTTTTAACTTGTACATATCAAGGGTATTGGTGACATTTTTGTGGCCGAACAAAGTAGTGTGGAGAGCAAAAGGGAGTGCAAAGCGGAGAGCAAGGTGGAGAGCAACGAGGAGAGCATGTTGGAAACCGACTGCAGTTAAGGAATAATTCAGTTAGTCCTTTTAAGTTTTACATCTTTTTGTCCAGTTTTTTTGGGTTTTTTTTATTTCGAAACTCTCCTCTTTGTCTCATAGCATTTTAATTCATCACCAATTTCTGATGTTGCTCACCTTTATATTTTTCTTTGTTGATAAATTTATATATATTGGGAATTAATTTTAATATCTTGTCTGGAGTACAAAGTCTTGAGATAAACAGTCTGAAGAGTAGCAGGAACTGTACTCGCTTGACGCCAGTAAACTCCTTGCCTTCTTAACTTTGGCAACCCCAATGATTGAGAAGCGGACCTTGCTGGTTTAGAGAAACCCCATTGCGAAAATTAGACGGCACCAGTTCACAAACTTTTAACACGCACCACCATTCACAAACACTCACTGAGTTCACTTAGACACTTAGACCAGTTGTAGGGTAGATTATGACAGATTGCTACAATCGACACAGATGATCTACGGAGGTAACTATGAACATGTTCCTAATTTTTTTCGAGACAAAGAGGAATTTTTGTTTGGCAATAAACATCAGCTACTTTTTTCATTTCCATCTGATAGCGCGGAAGCTTTTCAAACGCTTATACTATGGATTGAGGGCACTGAGGATAAAAATGTCTTAGATATAAATTGATCAACTGCTTATGTGGGAGCTTTTAAAAGACTTATACAATGGATTGAACGTACTGAGGATAAAAATTACTTAGATATAAATTGATCAACTGCTTATATGGGAGCTTTTAAAAGACTTATACAATGGATTGAAGGTACTGAGGATAAAAAAGACTTAGATAATAAGTGATCAACTGCTTATATGGGAGCTTTTAAAAGACTTATATTATGGATTGAAGGTACTGAGGACAAAAAAGACTTAGATATAAATTGATCAACTGCTTATATGGGAGCTTTTAAAAGACTTATACAATGGATTGAAGGTACTGAGGATAAAAATGTCTTAGATATAAATTGATCAACTGCTTATATGGGAGCTTTTAAAAGACTTATACTATGGATTGAAGGTACTGAGGACGAAAATGACTTAGTTAACAATTGATCAACTGCTTCTATGTGATTTTTTAAAAGACTTATACTATGGGTTGAAGGTACTGAGGACAAAAATGACTTAAATATAAATTGATCAACTGCTTAAATGGGAGCTTTTAAAAGACTTATACTATGGATTGAAGGTATCGAAGACAAAAAAGACTTAGATATAAATTGATCAACTGCCTATATGGGAGCTTTTAAAAGACTTATACTATGGATTGAAGGTACTGAGGTTAAAAAAGACTTAGATATAAATTGATCAACTGCTTATATGCGAGCTTTTAAAAGACTTATACTATGGATTGAAGGTACTGAGGTTAAAAAAGACTTAGTTATTAATTGATCAACTGCTTATATGGGAACTTTTAAAAGACTTATACAATGGATTGAAGGTACTGAGGATAAAAATGACTTAGATATAAATTGATTAACTGCTTATATGGGAGCTTTTAAAAGACTTATACAATGGATTGAAGGTACTGAGGACAAAAAAGACTTAGATATAAATTGATCAACTGCTTATATGGGAGCTTTTAAAAGACTTATACTATGGATTGAAGGTACTGAGGTTAAAAAAGACTTAGATATAAATTGATCAACTGCTTATATGGGAGCTTTTAAAAGACTTATACAATGGATTGAAGGTACTGAAGATAAAAATGACTTCATATAAATTGATCAACTGCTTACATGGAAGCTTTTAAAAGACTTATACTATGGATTGAAGGTATCGAAGACAAAAAAGACTTAGATATAAATTGATCAACTGCTTATATGGGAGCTTTTAAAAGACTTATACTATGGATTGAAGGTACTGAGGTTAAAAAAGACTTGGATATAAATTGATCAACTGCTTATATGGGAGCTTTTAAAATACTTATACTATGGATTGAAGGTAGTGATGATAAAAATGACTTAGTTAACAATTGATCAACTGCTTATATGGGAGCTTTTAAAAGACTTATACTATGGATTGAAGGTACTGAGGTTAAAAAAGACTTAGTTATTAATTGATCAACTGCTTATATGGGAACTTTTAAAAGACTTATACAATGGATTGAAGGTACTGAGGATAAAAATGACTTAGATATAAATTGATTAACTGCTTATATGGGAGCTTTTAAAAGACTTATACAATGGATTGAAGGTACTGAGGACAAAAAAGACTTAGATATAAATTGATCAACTGCTTATATGGGAGCTTTTAAAAGACTTATACTATGGATTGAAGGTACTGAGGTTAAAAAAGACTTAGATATAAATTGATCAACTGCTTATATGGGAGCTTTTAAAAGACTTATACAATGGATTGAAGGTACTGAAGATAAAAATGACTTAATATAAATTGATCAACTGCTTACATGGAAGCTTTTAAAAGACTTATACTATGGATTGAAGGTATCGAAGACAAAAAAGACTTAGATATAAATTGATCAACTGCTTATATGGGAGCTTTTAAAAGACTTATACTATGGATTGAAGGTACTGAGGTTAAAAAAGACTTGGATATAAATTGATCAACTGCTTATATGGGAGCTTTTAAAATACTTATACTATGGATTGAAGGTAGTGATGATAAAAATGACTTAGTTAACAATTGATCAACTGCTTATATGGGAGCTTTTAAAAGACTTATACTATGGATTGAAGGTAATGAAGATAAAAATGACTTAGTTAAGAATTGATCAACTACTTATATGGGAACTTTTAAAAGACTTATACAATGGATTGAAGGTACTGAGGATAAAAATGTCTTAGATATAAATTAATCAATTGCTTATATGGGAGCTTTTAAAAGACTTATACTATGGATTGAAGGTACTGAGGATGAAAATGACTTAGATATAAATTGATCAACTCCTTCTATGTGATTTTTTAAAAGACTTATACTATGGATTGAAGGTACTGAGGACAAAAATGACTTAGATATAAATTGATCAACTGCTTAAATGGGAGCTTTTAAAAGACTTATACTATGGATTGAAGGTATCAAAGACAAAAAAGACTTAGATATAAATTGATCAACTGCCTATATGGGAGCTTTTAAAAGATTTATACTATGGATTGAAGGTACTGAGGTTAAAAAAGACTTAGATATAAATTGAGCAACTGCTTATATGCGAGCTTTTAAAAGACTTATACTATGGATTGAAGGTACTGAGGACCAAAATGACTTAGATATAAATTGATCAACTGCTTATATGGGAGCTTTTAAAAGACTTATACTATGGATTGAAGGTACTGAGGACAAAAAAGACTTAGATATAAATTGATCAACTGCTTCTATGTGATTTTTTAAAAGACTTATACTATGGATTGAAGGTACTGAGGACAAAAATGACTTAGATATAAATTGATCAACTGCTTAAATGGGAGCTTTTAAAAGACTTATACTATGGATTCAAGGTATCAAAGACAAAAAAGACTTAGATATAAATTGATCAACTGCCTATATGGGAGCTTTTAAAAGACTTATACTATGGATTGAAGGTACTGAGGTTAAAAAAGACTTAGATATAAATTGAGCAACTGCTTATATGCGAGCTTTTAAAAGACTTATACTATGGATTGAAGGTACTGAGGACAAAAATGACTTAGATATAAATTGATTAACTGCTTATATGGGAGCTTTTAAAAGACTTATACTATGGATTGAAGGTACTGAGGACAAAAAAGACTTAGATATAAATTGATCAACTGCTTATATGGGAGCTTTTAAAAGACTTATACTATGGATTGAAGGTACTGAGGACAAAAAAGACTTAGTTATTAATTGATCAGCTACTAGTATGGGAGCTTTTAAAAGACTTATACAATGGATTGAAGATACTGAGGATAAAAATGACTTAGATATAAATTGATCAACTGCTTATATGGGAGCTTTTATAAGACTTATACAATGGATTGAAGGTACTGAGGATGAAAATGACTTAGATATAAACTGAAACTGCCTATGCGGCAATTTTAAAAGACTTATGCAGTACAATTTTTCTGTAACTCGAGTTGAAAAGACTTTTTTATTCAAACGGGAAAAACAAAACATAAGTCACAAAAACTAAAGCATAGTTATTTCACAGAATTTAATTGTCGTCACTATCAGAGTCAATTTGTACTACTCTCCATTTCTTTATTCTATCTACATTGATAGATTCTTTGTCTGATATCAGCTCTAGCGTTCGTTTTGCGCACTTTTTCATACTTTTTGAGGGTCCGGGATGGTTGATGGGTTGCTCTTCTGTTGAAAAGTTAGTAGAAACATGAATGGGGGATACGGGTCTTGGGTCTAGAAGACTAGGCGACGAACCTGATTTAGCAGCCTGATCGTCTATAAAGGAACATCTTTCAATTTCGTCCTCAATCACTTGTTGAGTCAGATTTGCAAAATCTGCAATGTCCGCTTCAAGCTCGTCGTCACTGTAAACACGCTGATTGAGACCGGGATCCGGCGGAGACCAGACTTCTGCTGACATTTGGGGACCTGTGTATTGAGTTGGTTGTTGGCTTTCTGGCGTTAATGACTCGGCGACGTGTACAACAGTTTCTTCCTCGTCACTCGAACCCCAATCTGGATCCTGTACTACGTTACGCATGAACATTTCCTCGCGCAGAGCGTGATGGCCAAATGGTAGGGTTGTGATCTTGTCGTTTAAAATATACCGCTTGTCATCGTATCCCGAGAGTGACTTCTTGTTGCACACAACTGTCATTAATTGGTGTTTGCTCGATGCAATTCTGGTGTTGATAAGTCGAACAGTTTCTCCTCCTGTGAGAACCTGTTTGTATAATTCATGTGTCATCATGCGCCTGGCGTCTTGCGTCACACCTTTCGCTGACTGCTTTGCAAGACCTAAAATAGAAGTTCGTGCATTCTAGTTTTTGTTTTTCACTTTTTTTCCGTTTTTTGGAAATTTAATCCTAGGTCTCTTTTTCATACTTTTTATCTGGTTTTTCTTTACTCATTCTGCTTTTTGTTGTTTTGACTTTTTTTAGGTTTTGGAAAAAAAGATGACTAACCATCTGCCAGTTTGATGGAATACAGCTTCGGCTTCAACCCCACAAACTCAGAAATGATCTTGCCTCCCATCTCATCTTTAAATTTTAGTGTCACCCTTGCGTTGCTTTGATCGTACATCTCGTGATTAGTTGGAAAGTTTGAGAAATCGAAAAGGTCCTTCACTGTGGTTTTCCGCTTCAAGTCTGCGAAGAAGTCGTTTGAGAAAATTTCATAAACAAACGAGTCCGTGTCCGAGTACAGTAGTTTACAATTGAAGTGTTTCTTCATTGTATTGTAGTGGAAGTCGTACATGAATTTCTTCGAAAGATCTAAGATGCAAGCACCTACGATAGTTGGTTTGTCCCACTCTATTTCAGTCTGATTCAAGCTTATCGTTGCCAAGTTCTCATCAATGATTTTGAACGACTTCATCTGTGGAGCGCTGGTCCATTTCAGTGTCTCTTCTTCACTTCGAGCCAGTTTTATTTTTATGCGATTGCGTTTCCCCTCACACGTTTTCCCAAATGCGCTGTTCACCATTAGTTTATAGAAGTTCTCCTCGAACTTGTTCTTGGCTTGCTTTCGCTTCTGAGTGTTCAACTTTACATATGGCGCTAGCCATTTCGACTGGTTAAAAGCGAGTGATCGATGTAGTTTTTCAACTTTCAACCCCAACTGTACGTAGAGCTTCAATGTTTGATAGTGCAAAATGTAGTTCTTTTTGGGGAACAAGGTCTGGATCAATTTGTTACTCGAAGGCGGCGCATTCATCTGCATATCATTCAAAAGCTCTTCCTGATAGTCACCCAACCAGCATGCGTCAATTTTCTGTTTTGTTGGGGCCAAGGGAAAATCTGAATGAAGATCATGAAGTTCATCTGGGTACGACAAATCCACTTCTAATACGTAGCCAATATCGCTATCGTCAGGTGTCTCCAACACGCTTTGGATGAACGCTTTTTGAATTTCAGGATCCCAGTTTCCGTCAGTGTACTCAAAATTGTTCAATGGCAATGGAAACTTTTCCATTATGCCCCCATACAAATTGTTTGCATCAATCATCACTATGAAGGTTGAGGGTGCTTTGGGGTTGAAATTTGGTAGATATTTGTTGTTCGCAACCGCCAGCCGCTTGTTATAAATCGAGCTTACGCCACCACGAATCAATCCTTCTACCATATCCAATTGTTCTCTCTCTTTTAGGAGTCTCAAAGGCGCTTTAGATAACTTTAACATAGCATCACCAGAGAGATTGGAAGCGGTATAGTACTGACAACAATCCAGTCCGTATGTTTCGTAACACACTTTGCGGAAGCAGAGCATAACTGCAGCTAGGAGAAACACATCAGTTTTGAGATACAAACTATAGTAATCTTCAATTGTTTCACATTGAAACTTTTCAAAAACTTCTAGCGAATGTTTGTACTCATCTTCAGTAACGCTCACTTGATACTGTTGGAGACTATTCATCCACTTTTCTCGTGGTGGGAGTGCGGTCTCTTTCAGCTTATTGAAATTATCAATGTAACAATAGGGGAAAAATCCCTTCCGTTTCAACATTTGCACTGAACTTTCTGGCCAATCCTTAAAGTGATGTTCTAGCAAAGTGAACTGATCAGAGGGTAAGTTTTGTGCTAGTGAATCTAATGACGAGGCCATGAAACGAAATGAGTCTAGTAGCCTGATATACTCGTACACCGGTTTGATTACTCCATTTTTGTCCTGACGGTTGTAGACTAGAACCCCAATTTCCAGAGCTATATATTTCTCATCTGTATTCGGAACAATTGATACAGTATTCCTCATGTTACTACCCTGGAGAGCAAGAATTACATGGTGAAGATCGTAGTTTGAGAGATTGTGTGCAAATAGCGGAGTATAGTTGAGAAACCTCCTGTTAATGTTACAAGTGTTATGCGCCCATCCGAGGAATTCTCCAGTGAAGTGACAATGATCTAGAACTGTCGGGTTATTAAAATTGTGTTCCAATGGTTCTTCACATATCCAACAATTGGTGGCATCTTCTTTCGCGATGAGAGGCTGGCCAGAGAAATATTTGTGTTGCTGTTTAACACTGTAAACTCGTTTTGCTATGCTTTCTAAAGACTGAACAAATTGTTCCATGACCTTTGGACCTGTCAAACATTCAAAATGAAACGGTTCAGTTTGGTTCTGAGCAACAAACAACATTGCATAGCTGCACGGTTTATGTATTTCTATTGTTCTTGTTTCTGATTTGGTTGGGTTGTTTTGACATCCTGAGACAGGTTCAATTATTGACTCCAAGTCAAAAAAGCCAACAATTGGAGCAAACCAACGGGACTGAAACTTTTTGTAGTAGTACGTTGTGTTTTTTGGCATACGCACGATTGCTGGTTTGTTCTTCCAGCAAAGTTCTAAATGTTTTTCATATCGTTCTTTTGAGGTGCAAACATGAAAACAGTTTCTACAAATATGATTATCTGTTCTAACTACTCGTTCCTTGACTTTATGAATAAGAGATCGCAAGTTTCTGATTAAAACGTAGTGATGCATTTGACCGTCGCTAAGAAGAAGAAGGTCCATGTTGAATTCACAGTTCTGTTTTTTGGAAACTCGGAATGGTATCAGTCCGTTTTCAGCGTAGCTAAAATATTCAAACTTTTTTGGTTTTTTATCTTTTTTCCTCATTTGCTTTTGTGCCATAATCTTCTTTTTAGTTTTAGAGTTTTTCGAAAAGAAATATTTTTAACTTACCGAAATACGTTGACGCAGACATTGTTTAATTCTTCAAAGCGAGTCATCTGGTGGAAGCCCATAGGCATGTCAAACACACCATCTGCTTGTTTTGCAAGCGGGTTGTCTGGTCCGTATGTTACTGGGCTGGTCATTCTGCGTGCCGGTGCACCAGGAGGAAGAAGTCGAGGGCCAAACTTAAAATGGTAGGCGGCAGTATAGCAATACAGAAAACAATTATCGTCTTCTCGGTTTCTGATGTTCAGTAGAGAGCATGTGCGCGCTAGTTTGCCTGGAAGCGCCAAATATGACGATGCCCTTATCGGTTTAGCTTTTGCTAATCGGATTTCAATGTTGACAATTTGGTTGAGAGTCCAACCGCTACCATGGGAAGCAAAATTGTTGAGCGCTAGGAGCATCTGTTCTACCATTGCATGGAAGGTTTTATCTGAAAGACCACCGAAATCCACTCGTTCCATTTTTGATGCAACATGAATCGAAATTCTATCGGGCTGGCTTGATGATAGATCATCATCGGTTTTCGTGGGTTTGACGAGATCAATAACTGAGTTGAACTGAACTTTTTGTGAGTGTTGTTGAACACTAATGTTGATAATGTTTTCAATCTCTCGACGTTTTAGCTGCATAACGTGTAATAGATCAACGTCTCTTGACCCGACGGTAATCTCATAGACTTTCAGTGTATCGCCGAAAGCGCGTTCGCTTGGTATGATGCCTGAGTCCTGTAGGTTGTTTACATCTACACTCCAAGCTGGTAGACCGTGGAAAGTGTTCATGTGCTCAAGATAATCAGCGTCACGTGGAAAACATTTTTGACAGTATATGCAGTATCGTGGACTGGTCGCCTCATGCTGCACAGTCATGTGTCCTGTTAGCTCATACAGGCTTCTCGTGGTGAAACCACATTCAGTGCACTCGAATGAGTTTGTTTGAGGATAGATCTTATGCACTTCTTTCCGATGTCGACGAACGCTTCTTCTATTTGCCAGTAGTTTATGACAAATTTCGCACTTGGCTTGCCCCATCCCACAAAAATTGATTGTTGCTTTAAGAGAGTAACGGTGAAAGGAACGATTAAATAAGAAGTTTAGAAGTGACAAAAATGTATCAAGTTTGAGTCAACTGAACGCAAAGTGTAAGGCAAAAAGCAATGAGTAATTTTTCAGTCCGGGGGACCCCGCTTTCAACAAGTTGATTAGCCAATCGGATGCAAGCAAGCTGTCTCCTATTTGTTTGTTTTTATCGAGGGGCCATCGCGTTACAGTGACGCAATTCAACCTGGTAGCGTTACTTTTTGTTTACATAGCGCACTCGGGTCCAGACAAGAATTTGTTTACAAGCCATCAACACAAGTCTGAAGAACTTGAATTTGTTTACAAGCCATCAACGTTTTTGTCATAGTTGGACGATTTAGTTTGTTTTTCCAGGGGAGGGGGAATTTAGTTCTTTATAAAGGTGAATTTTTGGTTGGTGAGTCATTGACCTAACTAAAAAAGAAACCGTGTATAATTGTTTACTTCATATGTTTTATAAAAGACAACAGTTGAATTTCATTGATATCGGGAATGAATGGAAAATTATCATTGAGAACACAATGAGCTATATAAATGCAATAAAGTCCACACATTTGAGTCTGCACTTTGTAGGGGTTTATTTGTGTCACGTCTGTCTTCCATGAGGTCCACTATAATGCTATCATTAGTGCTTTGTCGAAATCGGTCTGATATGTGTTTATATGAATAGAGAGGTAATGCCAGCGGGTCGGCAAAGTATGTTATTGGGTAGGCATATCTCTTTGCAAGCACAATCCAATGAGATCCAGGTGAAGAGGCTGGTGAAGCGTTAACGATAGCAAATGAGTTGGTTGGTATGTGCAAGGGGAAATTGTCAGCTGCATAAACACCGTTGAATTTAAACATCAAATGACCGGATTGTAGAATCAATTTGAATATTTTATCTTCATCCATTAGATTATAGGAAGAGCGTTTTTGGAAACGTTTCTCGAGGAATCGATATAAACTGTTGAACATTTCTCCCCGAGAAATAAAATTTCAATGTTGCGGGGCAACGCTGCACCGAACTTGAGTTCCACAGATAATGAAGAGTTTGTTAGCTCGGGATGAATAAAATCATGCGTGGCTTCTTGAGTGCTGGTGAGATCAAACACCATAATGTAATGGTTAGGAAAATCAGATAGAGATATCCCGTGACCATTTTCTACATAAGCTAGTGCAGCCATCGAGTTGTAGTATAGTCGTTTATTATCAGTTGTTGATATTGGTGTACCAGCTGTGGCGAACCCATTACGGTAAATTATTATCTCATTCAAATCAAACTTCTGGTATGAAAATGGATTGAGCGTATTAGTACCGATGAACGCATCGCTGCGGCACATGGCGACAATTAGTCTACGAATAGGTTCTTTTGTGAAAATATCCTCCTGCTTCCAGCTCTGTTGCCCAGCTGTTGCTAGAAAAGCTTTCGAAATAACTTCATTATATCGGTACATTGCAGGTGTCTTGAGAAGTGTTTTCTCGATTGCACCAAGCACGATATCGGAGACTGTCATTTTTCGCACGAACAAATTTGCTTCATCGATTTTGATTTTATAGTGTTTAGCCCCGTCTTCACTCACAATCGCCAAGTCATCCTGTGATCGTCGGAAAGAAATTCGCAGCATTACTCCACTCGTTAGATGCTTCTCGCATGAAAAGAAATCGGTAGCTATTTTTCCATACATTGTGAGTTGAGCAGATCTTCTCACAGTTTCTTGTCGAGCTGTGATTGTAGCGGCTGGGACGCCTGTTGGGTCTGCTTCATAATCATATCCTTGACATTTCAGCCAGGTTTTTTTCGCATCCGATCCATGAGAAAATTCTGTTTCTATGAAACTTTTGTGTGCGTAGTGCCCATTGGCGGAAGAAATTTTGATGCCGTTTGCTGACACTATACAATCAGCGAAAAGGGAATGTAAGACATTATTGGCTAGATGTGGCGTGTCACTGTTGTTGGCATCTCCCGTGGTGAAGCGTAAATCGTTTCCATTATTTTGAACAACTCGAAATTTGATTTCCAGATAAATTTTCTGTAGGTCGATGAAGTTATTTCTATCACCGACTATTTCAAACTCTAACGAAGATCCAGTGGGCGAGTACAAAGTTCCTGTTTTTTGCTCGAACGATTGATCAAATGTTACAAGAAGGGGAGGTTTCTCGAACAAGTCTAATGAGCTATGTGTTGCCTCTGTGGGAATAACAATGTTAGTACGCATTTTTTACTTTTGAGAAGAAATCTGATCGACTTCTTTGTGGCTTCGTTTTTCGCGAAGTGATCTTTTTCTTTGGTGGAGACTGCTTTTTGTATGCTTTGTTCTTCGACCTCCTTCGATAGATTGCTTTTCGTCCTCGTTGAAGTGCTCCTCCGATTTGTTTTCTCGCTGTTTTTGCAACTGTACTTTTCAGAGCTTGCTTCGCTGATTTCTTTTTTTGTTGCAAATTCTAATAACTCTGGTGCACCTTGTACTAGCAATTCTCTTCCAATTGTTTTTGCTGCTGGCCAAACAAGTCGTCGGGCTAGGGGTAATGCAACACGACCAATGCCAGCAGCTAATGCGCCGAATCCACTTCCTCTTTGTCTATAATGTCCTGAGAAATGGGGCATTGAATTGGATGCTTGATTATTATAATAGGCTTCCATCAGTTAGCTTGTTCTCTGGAATTTGAGACTTATAACAACTTTACCAATTCCAGTGAAAGGGATCAGTTTCCCAGTTTCACTTCTCAGCTCAACTTTGATGCTCTGGATGTTGTTTGAAAGTAAACGCTTGTAGTCCAAGTTTGTATAGGTTTTATGGTGAATAGGTGCTACTGTGTTGAGGCTACCGTTTCTCAGACGTCTCTCCGATTCAATGATTTTGAGAATGGGTGCACGTGAGTCACCCACATGTTGATACTCAATAATATCAAGGTACACAAAAATAAGCTGTGACCCACATGTTATATCAACGGGGAAAATACGAAAATGTCTGTTAGGAGAGTTCGGAGCCCCATTTTCCAAGTTTGTCTTGTAACCAATGTGAACAAAACCATTGTGTGCAGGGTCAGGGGTCCCCTTGAAACCAAGAATGCTGGGAATTTCATTGTCTTGAAATGACAATCCTTCATTTTCCCCAAATGTTAACACAAGCTTTTGCGTTATCTTGTCGAACTTACGATCAAACTGTTTCAGTCTTGCAATGCGAACAATCTCCGAGACTAGATCTTCCCAGCTGTTGTAAATACCAGTCCGAATTTTTCTGAGTTGTCCTGATCGATTACTCGACTCATTTGGATTGGTCATTGAATTCTTGTAAACAACTATTTCTCCAGAGTTCACGTTGTTGATGTTTGATGGAAAAGATAGAGATGTCAATGCTACTTGCCATTCTCCCTGTAAGTGTATCGGTTGTGATAATTGGTTCCGAAATGATGCCATAGTATTTCCATTAAAAACGTCCATTGATGCATTTGATAACAAGTCAATTGTAAACTCATTGCTGTTAGAAATCATTGCTCCTCTTCAGTGTTTAACGCATCAACTTGTACTAATTCCGGTTCGTAAAACTTCCCAAGGATTTTAACGTTGTTTGCGTCAACTAGATTGTAGGTAGGTGGACTTGTTGTAGCCAATCTTAGTACTGTGAAAATTTCGTCTGTATAATTCTGAGTATAACCTTTTCTGAAGGTATCGTCTGGTTTCGCTATTCGTACCAGGTCCCCCTCTTCAAATCGTGGTTTATATTTATTGTTGTCCAAAGCAATCGAAATTAAAAATGGTTCATGTTTTTTGAATACTTTATTTGGAGCTAACTTTGTAACGCGGTTAACACGACTGTTAATGATATTTACGAAATTGGGAAGCTCCTTTATATAGTTCCAAGTCCATTTTTCTTCCAAGTATCTGTATATAATGTTTTTAAGTGACCGAATATTTCTTTCCGCAAACGCAGATTTGGTTTCGTTTTCGGTTGTATACAAATGAATCTTTTTGTTTTCACAGAATGTTTTGAACGCGCCCTTGAATTCGGTGCCTTTGTCTGTCCACACTTTCTCTGGTTGTTTGGTCTTTATCATTTGTTTGAAGGCTTCAACGCAATCCTTCGAATACATCGTTCTGAGAGGTTGAACACGTAAATAGCGTGATAAAACGTCAACTGCAATCAATAGGTATTTGACCCCATTGTTGTGCTTGGCTATTTTCTCCATATAGGCTACATCCATGGACCAGATTTCGTTTATTCTGTAAGCAACTACCTTCAATCGTGGAAAACTTTTCCGGAATTGACGATATTTAGTGTATGAGTTCTTCGATTGAAGGAATTTTTCAATTTTTTTGTGGGAAAAGCCGCTTTCCTCTTTTATGTTAGCAACACTTCCAAATGCTGCTTTTCCTTTCGTGTAAACTTTATTTAGTTTTTTGATTTCCGCTGAATGGAGTTTTCCAGCTTGTTGGCGTTTTAATTTCTTCTTCAGCGTCTGCGAAGCCTTCTTCATCAAAGCTAGCAGTTTTGATGATGTTTGTTGTAATACGTAGAGGAAAGTTGATGCTGGAATGTCGGTGTTCCTTCCATTAATTAAGATTTTACCTTCAACGTCCAGTGAAATGTTGCGTGATCCGTTGATTTTCTTCAAAATTTTTTTTGCTTTTCCAGATTTGTCTTTTTCGAGAAAATCTATATCATCGATCACACTCTGACTGATTTCATCAAACTCTGTTCGTTTATTGTCGTCTGGGATACTTTGTTGCTTTTCTTCTTCATCGGAAACCATGACGTCATCTGTCTGTTGCTCTGTGTTCTGCTGTATTACCGCTTCTGGTGGCTCTTGTTTTGAAGTTCTCTGTAGAAGCGATAGTTGTTTCGACTTGTTTTTTGTTAGTGGATTGTTTAATATTTGCGAAACTTGAGGTTGTTCAGTTGTAAACATGTTGCGAGGAATGAGCACAAATTCCTCAGTTGGCATTTTTCTGTAGATACTCTAGACAAGGTCTGGCAATTAGTTGAATCAGAGAATGCCCTCTCGTTGTCTGGAATAATTTACTTCTTTCCAGCGCACTGAAATACTTTTCAGAAAGTTGTCGTAGTTGAGGTTCGAATTGTTGTAGTTCTTTCTTGTTGATTGGGACAACACCAGAGAGCACGTTCATTACACAATCGCTTAGGAACCAAATGAATTCAATATCTTGGGCTAAAAAAATTCTCTTGCTTTTCGATTTGGGGTTGCTGTTAACGCACCAGCGCTTCAGCATAAGCAAATGTCTCTTTTTCATTCGTAATTGGTGTAATAACAGCTTCCTCCGAAGGAATATAGAATATTGATGGTTCGGGACCAATGAGTTGAGAAGAAAATCGTAAGCCTTGACTTGTTTTAGGATCCAGGTCAATGATTAAATGTCCATAGGGTTGAGCTGTTGCTAATTTGTATGCGTCCTTGAGTAATTGGAGACAGTTTAACTGTTTTCCGAGGTATTCTATTTGCTGAATGTCACGCAATGATTTGAATAAAACTATATGAGTTGTGTTTAGATCAATTGTCCGCGACCATTTACTCTGTTGGAATAAGTTGTGTTTGATGTAGATCACATGAAGTTTTCTGTGTCTTCCTGACGTTGCTATTTTCACAAACTCTTTGTCGTTAAAAATTTCCTCGCATGAGTCATCATAAACGAGCAGACAGTCCGAAAGCTTTTTCGTTATATCCAATCCGGAATACTTGATGAACTCAATGTGCGGTATTTTTTGTTGCATAGCTGTAAATATGTCCTGGAACTCTTTGTAGAAGTAATAAATTTTGGGAAATGCTGGGTAGAAGGACCGACCTTGCAGCATGCTGAATATGAGGTCAGTTTTCCCAGAACCACTTGGGCCTACAACCGCCATGAAGATCCTATCGTTTGTGAGAATGACTTTATTCATAATTTAGGATTTGGTAAGATATAACCAACTAGACTCGAAAGCAGTGCAATCCAAATTGATTTCTCTTCGCAACTCTCCGATATCAAGAATAGCATGGCAAAACAGAGACTAATCATGAGCACGATAATAATCACTTGAACGAAAAATATAATCTCTGATCGAGGGACTACGGTATTGGAACAGCAACGCCATGGAGGTCTCTCTCGGTTTCCATCATCAAAAACCAAGTTTGTAATACCCCCATCAATTTCGTCTCTCGTAACTCGGGTACTCATTGAAACAGTTTTATCGATTTTTACTTAACGTCTGTTTTCTGTGACTGTAATTTGAAAAAATGATCTTGTTAGACAATTTTTCCAAACTCATGTTCTGATTTTGTCTTCATATATTGTCCCATCGCGCCCAAGGGCTTTTCTGAAGAAATTTAGTGGTCAAATGTAAAGATTTAGAGGGGGTCGTTTTTTTACCGTGCGTGACCCCCCCCCCCCCCCCGTGGTGTGCTACTAGTCATTTACTTATACTACTGCCAATACTAGCCCCAGCTAATGCTTTGCGGCTGCTAAAAATACAACTAATACTAACAGAACCCAAATTCAGTAAATTTTATTGAAAACGAAAAACTTATTAGTCAAAAACCTTAACAGCCAGAAACTGAAACGAATGCTAATCATTTAGTCATTAATAGCAACCGGAGAGACGTTTCATTAAAAGATGCTAAGAGATAAGACAACAAATTGAGCAAAAAAAACTCGTAAAACCTCAAAAATTTGTTGACAATATTTCTTGAAAACAATGAAAATCAAAGTCAGAAAAAACAAATTCCAACTGAAACAATTCAATCGATTAAAAGAGGTCATATTAGCAAAACGCTAGGCCTGTCCCTAATGATATTGAATGAAAAGAGAACAAAAAGTACAAAAAAAATACTTTCAAATTCCAAAAAAGCATTTAATATTTTGATAACAAATATTGTCAAAGTCACGATAACCAATAGCCATACAATCAATCACTTAACGAGTTTCAATTATGCCTCATTAGCAATCAATGATACTGTCATTAATAATACTGGTGTTAAGGCAACAAAAATAAGAAAGGGGCAAAAATTAAAATTTCCATAATATTTTGTGACAAATACGCTTTCACAAAACAAAAATTTGTTCTAATGCCAACTTCTCACTCCACTTTAGAGGCACTGACGTGAAAAAGTCAAAAAAGTGTGAAGCTCAAACATAACCGGAAGAATTGCTCTCTAACTAGTGGGCCTTAATTATCAGCCTTATTACGCTGGGCTCAGGAATTGAGAGCACCCCAGTTCATCAAGCCCCAGCAAAAGGTTTATATAAGATTCTACCAATGGCTCGCATAACCCAAAACTTGCGGACATTTCGCAAAATGCGATAAATAATACCCGAATGAGGTCATACCTCTTGACATTTCTTGCATCATCCTGTTCATCTGAGCAAAGGGATCCATGAACATGTCAGGTCTGGCCATAGCTTGACTAGTATTCTGGGCATGCCTTTGTTGAACTCCACTTTGGTTCTGCATCCCTGGCTGTCCCAACATTCCGAATGGGTGTTGGTTGAAACCGGGACCAAATGGTTGGAAAAATGGGTCGCTGTGGAAATTGGGAAAGTTATTTCCCCACATTTTTTTTTCTGAAGATCAGTTGATTTGAATTTAAGATCTCTTCTGCCATTACATAACATAGCTGGTAGATTGCCAGAAAATAGCCGCAAGTGTTGGATCCTTTCCGTTTGCGCCACTCCCCCCCCCCCCCCCCGCTTAGTGGATGCATATTATTTGCGCCCCCAGACGCACGTGTCATATTTTTACATAGTGATTTACTATGTAATGGCACGTGCTCTGAAATTGGGGGGAGCATAACGTACTCGCGGGGGCACCAACGGAAAAGATCCGAGATGTTATATTTTGATTAGTAGTAGTAGTAGTTTAGGCTTCAGTGTCGTTGCACTAGGGTTGACATCCCTTTATTGGTTGGCTAATTTGACCTTCTGTACTGGATTGCAGTTAATTGTTGCAGTTGCGCAAAAAGGTCTACGTACAAGAATTGGCTTCAGAGTAATGTCTAGAGAAATAATTCCAGAATAATTCGGTTAATCGTTTTTTGTTTAAGCTTTCAATAGCTAGATTTTTGATTTTACATATATTTAAGAGTTGACAAGAACGCCTCCAGAAATTTTCGGCTGCCTTTCTCGTTCTTGTTCAATTTATGTTTATTAGCTCAAATTGTCTGGTATTTGGTTGATCTTCACAGTTTCTAGTGATCGGAACATTGAAATTTCCTGAGAGAAAAGCAATTAAGAGTAGTTTGTGAAGTTCTATATATAAGGAGAGAGGAAGTAAATTGAGCTTTCCCAGTTGTTTAGGATCCAACTGGTAGCTTTCTTTTGAACGCGCTCAATCTCTCGTCTCCGTTTTGTTAGCGACCCAGGCTTCAGTTGCATATGTAACAATTGGTATGACATATCCTGCGTACGCATTGAGTTTTGAGGTTAGTTTCGTGGACGTTGAAGTGTTTCTTTTTTAGAAGTAGAACGCTTTCAATGCCTTTGAGCACCTTTTTTCGACATTAGTTTTCCAGTTCAACTTTGGCGTCATTGTAATGCCTGGATGTTTTAAATCGCTCTGGTAAAGTAAAGTATTGTTGTTTAAACTTAACTTGGGTTTGTCTTAACTTTTGATTGGCAAGATATAACACTTATTTTCGTTTAATGTCATTTTATTGTTTAAACACCAGTCTTCTATTTGTTTTATCTCGTATTGCATGTTTTCACTATTCGTTGCAACGAGCTTAAAATCATCTGCATAACCAAAGGCGTCATAATAAGTTATTTGTAGAGGAAATTATGAAATTAACAGAACTATGACTGGAAGTGGACCTAGTAGTGATCCTTGTGGAACACCACTTGTAACTTGCACTGTTTCAGAGTTACAATCAATAACCTTTACATATTGTTTTCTTTAACTTAAGTAGTTGGCAATAATTTTCAAGAAGTTACCTCCAATGCCTGACATTTCAATTTTCTGTAGCAAGATGCCATGTGGAACGCTATCGAAGGCTTTCTTTAAATTCCAGTTGCAGAACCAAAAGTTCTTCTTCATTACCATCCAAAACTTCTTCTTCATTACCACTTAAGAGTCTTCATAACCGATTAAGAATCCGTTTAGCTTTTTGCTGCTTCTACTAGCAGCTCTTAAATAACTCTCAATTAGAGTGACACTCAATTGACGTCATCTCTTTGAAAGAATACAGAAAATCAATTCGAGTGTGAGGAAGTCATTATGGAGATTGAGGCTAAGTCAAGTTTTGTCAAAATTGCAAGTCCGAATGAACAAAAAGTGCTTTTTAACGTCATATGGTTGTGAAAAAATCTTGACAGCGGAATATAGCAGGACAAGTCGACAAAATTCAAGTATTATTGTAATTATTATTTTTGGTTTAAGCACCATTTAAAATCTCGACAGGTAAATTAAAACAGATAAGTTTTGAGTTTTCGCCTAAATGAAATTTCAGATGGTAAAAGTTTCAAATCAAAGGCGAGTTTATTCCACTCGAAAGCGACAGCAAGCGAGAACTAATTCCTTCCAAAATAAGAGCGAAATATGGGAACATATTAACTGTAAAAAATTGAGACCTTGTAACCATCGTTTTTCATTTCAATAGTTCCGAAAAATATGGTGGGAGTTAGGGCTGATGTATGAAGCGATGCGCATACAAAAGGATATTGAACACAATGCATTGCCTAATTGGCAACCATTGAAGCTGCTTCAGGTACGACGAAGTTGGTGTTGACGGCGACAATCGAAAAATAAAACGCGTGGCAGTGTTCATTAGTCCCTGAAGTTTTGCTGACAAAAAGTGTGGCAGACCATAATAAAGAGAATTACAGTAGTCAACACGTGACAATACTAAAATTCTAATAGACTCAATTAGGACTGATGTTTTAACTAGATTACTAATTAACCACACTCTACGGAGATCATAAAATGAATTCGAACAAACAAAATTGACCCGTCGTTTCAGAGTAAGTTGACAACCAATATAACAATCTAGAGCTTTTACCTGTTCAGTGTAGTCAGCATCTCACGGCAGACGTAACAGACCATGTTTAACAATTTTACATTTCCGAATAATCACATACTCACTCTTATCCGCATTAAACTTCAATTTTGCATTGCTGGACCAACGTTGAATTGAGGTCAAAATATCATCAAACATGCCTTGAATGAGGTTCAAACCGAATACGAAAAATAACGGTATCATCGGCGTAGAAATGGTTCTTTATTCCCAATTCTTTCAGCTGATCTTCTAAAGGCAGCATGTAATAGGAAAAATGTAAAGGACCAGGAACCGGTCCTTACGCAACACACCCGTCCTAATTAAAACATCACCAGAAAAACATCTTTTTTTGATATTTTGCTGCGAACGATTCAAAAGATAATTCGTAATAAACAGTAACACCACCGATTGCAAACCAATCCTCTTAACTAAAATTTGAAGCAAAAATTGACAATCAATAATACAAAACGCTAACGACAAGTCTAACCCAATGTACATCACGGATCGCGACTCGTCTAGCTAGCAAAAAAGATCATTAAAGACTTTAAACAAAGCCGTTTCCGCTGAATGCGAGCAACGAAAAGCACTCTGATACTTGCTCAAGAGAATATTGGATTCCAGGTAGAAATTAATTGGTTCAAAAACCACTCTTTTAATATTTTTGACAGGAATTGTAGATTTGCCACAGGGCAAAAACTCGACAACAACTCAAAATCAAGGTTAGACTTCCCTATGAGCGGCCTCACAACTCCTTGTTTGAACTCATCCGGTCTGAAGAATTAAATTAATTAACGCAATGAAGTTGACCGGAGAATTTGTGAAAACAATTTTACATTGCCTTGTTGGTATTACATCACTTGGTGCCGTACTGTTCAAAATTTTTGATAGAAGCAATTGCAAATCGCTCAGTGCTAGAATCATTCAATTCTAGACCATTCGTTAGAGGTATTGAAACTAATACGGCTTCTATTTTCTTAAGAAAGAAAGCATTAAAGTTCTTTGCTAGACATTCAGGCGCCCCTAGTGACTGCGGCAGGACAACATTATTTTTTCCCAAGAGTTGCTGCAGCATAGAAAACCTAACACGCTTATTTTCACTACCGACACATTTGTCAAGGTATTCATTTTTCTTTTTGGTAAACAGCTCAAACTACTCCAAAACTGAACTAAAAAACCGGCTTGATATGAGAATTTTGTTCTTAGCTCACCGTAAAAGAAAGGGCACCTATGATTTTTGATACATATTTAATTTCAGAGGATTGTTTTTATCGACATAGCTGATTTCGTTCATTGAAACACCGTTCGAAACGTTTTCAGGATTATCTCTGTTGATCGGAGCAACAATATTTTCTGCAAACGATACCACGTCAAAATTTCGCACGAAGCTTTCTTTACAGCTAAATTCTCGTGCTTTTTGCAGAAGGTCAAAGTGCACAAATCCATGATGAGTGCTTGTGACGAAACTTACCAGAGGTTCTGATACTTAAACCTCATCGGATGTAATAACCTGGTCTAAAATTCCACCACTTTTGTGAGTAGGCACCTTAGTTCCTGTTGCAAACCAAATTCATCCAAAAACGAAATCGTATTTCTTGACGCATCATTTGATAGCAGCATTGAAATTTCGATATCGCCTACAATAAGTAATTTTTTGAACAACAGCGCTTTCTCCTCAATAAACGATGTTATATCACTTAAAAAGACACGTACATAAGTATTTGGTCGACGGTATATACGAACCAAAAAAAAACACTGACAGAGCAAATTCAAGAAAAGCCACTTCCGCGTTTCAACAAAGTTCAATAAAGTTCCATAGAACACCACTAATCCTCCGCCATTTTTTTCTGTTGTGTTTGCGCTTAAGTAATAGAAGCCATTTGTGCAACGCTGCTGGAGATAAAAAGGTTTATATAAGATTCTACCAATGGCTCGCATAACCCAAAACTTGCGGACATTTCGCAAAATGCGATAAATAATACCCGAATGAGGTCATACCTCTTGACATTTCTTGCATCATCCTGTTCATCTGAGCAAAGGGATCCATGAACATGTCAGGTCTGGCCATAGCTTGACTAGTATTCTGGGCATGCCTTTGTTGAACTCCACTTTGGTTCTGCATCCCTGGCTGTCCCAACATTCCGAATGGGTGTTGGTTGAAACCGGGACCAAATGGTTGGAAAAATGGGTCGCTGTGGAAATTGGGAAAGTTATTTCCCCACATTTTTTTTTCTGAAGATCAGTTGATTTGAATTTAAGATCTCTTCTGCCATTACATAACATAGCTGGTAGATTGCCAGAAAATAGCCGCAAGTGTTGGATCCTTTCCGTTTGCGCCACTCCCCCCCCCCCCGCTTAGTGGATGCATATTATTTGCGCCCCCAGACGCACGTGTCATATTTTTACATAGTGATTTACTATGTAATGGCACGTGCTCTGAAATTGGGGGGAGCATAACGTACTCGCGGGGGCACCAACGGAAAAGATCCGAGATGTTATATTTTGATTAGTAGTAGTAGTAGTTTAGGCTTCAGTGTCGTTGCACTAGGGTTGACATCCCTTTATTGGTTGGCTAATTTGACCTTCTGTACTGGATTGCAGTTAATTGTTGCAGTTGCGCAAAAAGGTCTACGTACAAGAATTGGCTTCAGAGTAATGTCTAGAGAAATAATTCCAGAATAATTCGGTTAATCGTTTTTTGTTTAAGCTTTCAATAGCTAGATTTTTGATTTTACATATATTTAAGAGTTGACAAGAACGCCTCCAGAAATTTTCGGCTGCCTTTCTCGTTCTTGTTCAATTTATGTTTATTAGCTCAAATTGTCTGGTATTTGGTTGATCTTCACAGTTTCTAGTGATCGGAACATTGAAATTTCCTGAGAGAAAAGCAATTAAGAGTAGTTTGTGAAGTTCTATATATAAGGAGAGAGGAAGTAAATTGAGCTTTCCCAGTTGTTTAGGATCCAACTGGTAGCTTTCTTTTGAACGCGCTCAATCTCTCGTCTCCGTTTTGTTAGCGACCCAGGCTTCAGTTGCATATGTAACCATTGGTATGACATATCCTGCGTACGCATTGAGTTTTGAGGTTAGTTTCGTGGACGTTGAAGTGTTTCTTTTTTAGAAGTAGAACGCTTTCAATGCCTTTGAGCACCTTTTTTCGACATTAGTTTTCCAGTTCAACTTTGGCGTCATTGTAATGCCTGGATGTTTTAAATCGCTCTGGTAAAGTAAAGTATTGTTGTTTAAACTTAACTTGGGTTTGTCTTAACTTTTGATTGGCAAGATATAACACTTATTTTCGTTTAATGTCATTTTATTGTTTAAACACCAGTCTTCTATTTGTTTTATCTCGTATTGCATGTTTTCACTATTCGTTGCAACGAGCTTGAAATCATCTGCATAACCAAAGGCGTCATAATAAGTTATTTGTAGAGGAAATTATGAAATTAACAGAACTATGACTGCAAGTGGACCTAGTAGTGATCCTTGTGGAACACCACTTGTAACTTGCACTGTTTCAGAGTTACAATCAATAACCTTTACATATTGTTTTCTTTAACTTAAGTAGTTGGCAATAATTTTCAAGAAGTTACCTCCAATGCCTGACATTTCAATTTTCTGTAGCAAGATGCCATGTGGAACGCTATCGAAGGCTTTCTATAAATTCCAGTTGCAGAACCAAAAGTTCTTCTTCATTACCATCCAAAACTTCTTCTTCATTACCACTTAAGAGTCTTCATAACCGATTAAGAATCCGTTTAGCTTTTTGCTGCTTCTACTAGCAGCTCTTAAATAACTCTCAATTAGAGTGACACTCAATTGACGTCATCTCTTTGAAAGAATACAGAAAATCAATTCGAGTGTGAGGAAGTCATTATGGAGATTGAGGCTGAGTCAAGTTTTGTCAAAATTGCAAGTCCGAATGAACAAAAAGTGCTTTTTAACGTCATATGGTTGTGAAAAAATCTTGACAGCGGAATATAGCAGGACAAGTCGACAAAATTCAAGTATTATTGTAATTATTATTTTTGGTTTAAGCACCATTTAAAATCTCAACAGGTAAATTAAAACAGATAAGTTTTGAGTTTTCGCCTAAATGAAATTTCAGATGGTAAAAGTTTCAAATCAAAGGCGAGTTTATTCCACTCGAAAGCGACAGCAAGCGAGAACTAATTCCTTCCAAAATAAGAGCGAAATATGGGAACATATTAACTGTAAAAAATTGAGACCTTGTAACCATCGTTTTTCATTTCAATAGTTCCGAAAAATATGGTGGGAGTTAGGGCTGATGTATGAAGCGATGCGCATACAAAAGGATATTGAACACAATGCATTGCCTAATTGGCAACCATTGAAGCTGCTTCAGGTACGACGAAGTTGGTGTTGACGGCGACAATCGAAAAATAAAACGCGTGGCAGTGTTCATTAGTCCCTGAAGTTTTGCTGACAAAAAGTGTGGCAGACCACAATAAAGAGAATTACAGTAGTCAACACGTGGCAATACTAAAATTCTAATAGACTCAATTAGGACTGATGTTTTAACTAGATTACTAATTAACCATACTCTACGGAGATCATAAAATGAATTCGAACAAACAAAATTGACCCGTCGTTTCAGAGTAAGTTGACAACCAATATAACAATCTAGAGCTTTTACTTGTTCAGTGTAGTCACCATCTCACGGCAGACGTAACAGACCATGTTTAACAATTTTACATTTCCGAATAATCACATACTCACTCTTATCCGCATTAAACTTCAATTTTGCATTGCTGGACCAACGTTGAATTGAGGTCAAAATATCATCAAACATGCCTTGAATGAGGTTCAAACCGAATACGAAAAATAACGGTATCATCGGCGTAGAAATGGTTCTTTATTCCCAATTCTTTCAGCTGATCTTCTAAAGGCAGCATGTAATAGGAAAAATGTAAAGGACCAAGAACCGGTCCTTACGCAACACACCCGTCCTAATTAAAACATCACCAGAAAAACATCTTTTTTTGATATTTTGCTGCGAACGATTCAAAAGATAGTTCGTAATAAACAGTAACACCACCGATTGCAAACCAATGCTCTTAACTAAAATTTGAAGCAAAAATTGACAATCAATAATACAAAACGCTAACGACAAGTCTAACCCAATGTACATCACGGATCGCGACTCGTCTAGCTAGCAAAAAAGATCATTAAAGACTTTAAACAAAGCCGTTTCCGCTGAATGCGAGCAACGAAAAGCACTCTGATACTTGCTCAAGAGAATATTGGATTCCAGGTAGAAATTAATTGGTTCAAAAACCACTCTTTTAATATTTTTGACAGGAATTGTAGATTTGCCACAGGGCAAAAACTCGACAACAACTCAAAATCAAGGTTAGACTTCCCTATGAGCGGCCTCACAACTCCTTGTTTGAACTCATCCGGTCTGAAGAATTAAATTAATTAACGCAATGAAGTTGACCGGAGAATTTGTGAAAACAATTTTACATTGCCTTGTTGGTATTACATCACTTGGTGCCGTACTGTTCAAAATTTTTGATAGAAGCAATTGCAAATCGCTCAGTGCTAGAATCATTCAATTCTAGACCATTCGTTAGAGGTATTGAAACTAATACGGCTTCTATTTTCTTAAGAAAGAAAGCATTAAAGTTCTTTGCTAGACATTCAGGCGCCCCTAGTGACTGCGGCAGGACAACATTATTTTTTCCCAAGAGTTGCTGCAGCATAGAAAACCTAACACGCTTATTTTCACTACCGACACATTTGTCAAGGTATTCATTTTTCTTTTTGGTAAACAGCTCAAACTACTCCAAAACTGAACTAAAAAACCGGCTTGATATGAGAATTTTGTTCTTAGCTCACCGTAAAAGAAAGGGCACCTATGATTTTTGATACATATTTAATTTCAGAGGATTGTTTTTATCGACATAGCTGATTTCGTTCATTGAAACACCGTTCGAAACGTTTTCAGGATTATCTCTGTTGATCGGAGCAACAATATTTTCTGCAAACGATACCACGTCAAAATTTCGCACGAAGCTTTCTTTACAGCTAAACTCTCGTGCTTTTTGCAGAAGGTCAAAGTGCACAAATCCATGATGAGTGCTTGTGACGAAACTTACAAGAGGTTCTGATACTTAAACCTCATCGGATGTAATAACCTGGTCTAAAATTCCACCACTTTTGTGAGTAGGCACCTTAGTTCCTGTTGCAAACCGAATTCATCCAAAAAGGAAATCGTATTTCTTGACGCATCATTTGATAGCAGCATTGAAATTTCGATATCGCCTACAATAAGTAATTTTTTGAACAACCGCGCTTTCTCCTCAATAAACGATGTTAAATCACTTAAAATGACACGTACATAATTATTTGGTCGACGGTATATACGAACCAAAAAAAAACACTGACAGAGCAAATTCAAGAAAAGCCACTTCCGCGTTTCAACAAAGTTCAATAAAGTTCCATAGAACACCGCTAATCCTCCGCCATTTTTTTCTGTTGTGTTTGCGCTTAAGTAATAGAAGCCATTTGTGCAACGCTGCTGGAGATAAAACTCAACCTTTGCGTTATCCTTGATCCATGTTTCAGTTAGAATTATGAGGCTAAAATCATTAGCGTGAATAAGCTTTCTTATTTGGGAGGTCTTGTTGCAAACTTATCTTTCATTATGTAAACATAATTTTACACGGTCATTGACAGATTTGAAATTAGATAGTCTTGTATCAAAGGTGGTCATCCACTCTCTCGCTCTCTGATTTAAATAACATTGTAAAAACGAAACATTTTTGTGCCAGAAATCAGGAGGTTCAACTTGATCATTGTCGAAATTGAATACACAATAGAAAGGTTTCAGACGAGATTCGTCTCTGGATATTTCACGAAGGCACAGTAGATCAACTCCCTTCTTCTCGCAATATTCTCCTATATCATCCGTAGAGACAGAGTTGCTTAAAGGACCAATGAAGAGATGCCGTCTTTTCGGTGGTCCTTTAATTGCACTGACAGCCGTCTGATGATCAATATTTGTGTCCGTCTTGACATTTTTCGTTTTCTGTTTTGAGACCCTTTGTCTGCAATTAAGTTTTCTTTGCCTTCAGCTTTTTGTTTCTTTGAATTACGATCACTAGCAGTACTGTCAGTCGGATTTCTGAAAACAGCTCTAAGATACGGGTAATTCAGTTCCTTCAGAGCTTTTATCTCCAGCTGGAGTGATTGAATTTCAGAAATCAGGGAGTCTAATTTAGTTAATTTAACTTCAAGAGCATATATTTGATCAGGGCTGATAACTCTGTTTTAAAGGTTGGCAAACATATCGGACAAGACGAAAATATCATTCCAACGCAACTTGTAGTCTGAGCAATTCCAAGGTACGATCCATAAACACATTTAGATTTACATCGAACGCAGATAACGCGTTCTTGTTCTGTACATAAACCTATGCACACAGTGCTTGGTGGATCAGATGAGGGAGGCGGCCGGGATAAAGCCGTCATTGTGAAGGAAAAATAAATACAGTCCGAGTGTAAGACTGCAGTAAGCGCTGAATAAGCCCTAATTAATCGAATAATCTAAGTCCTTTTATCTAAATAAATAACTATAAGACAATTAAATCAGTCAAACAAATGCTGACTGAGAAAATAAACTAATGTAACTCAAGCTCAAACAATTGTGAAGAATTATTGCGCCAAAAGTTTGATGTGGGAAGTCAGGTCTTAAGTGTTCGTTAAATACTACACCGTTTGCCATAGTTGAATATGAAGCTTATAAGTTTCTGAAATCCCTGCTAACTGGGGCTAACCAAATAAAGTCCAGCCTCTGATATAACAGAAAATAATGACAATCAGGAGATGAAACAGAAATAAATAGCCTCGCGGGTGCACGTGCAGACTATTTAATAAGTTTAAAACAACAATTGGGTTAATTCAAAGAATTTTGATTCACTAAACAAAAAACCTGATCCACAATGGACTATGAATGGATTGCAAAAAACCATTTAGAAAATAATCAGACCAGAAGAAATCCGAAAAAAATACTAAAACTTAAAAATCAATGTCGTAACGTCTTTTGTAAACAAAACACCACCAGCGAGAAAACGAATTTTTGTTCAAACTCAATTTCAATTTTGTTAATCCACATTAAAACTTAGGCCACTTGTTTTCCCTCCACTTCTTGTTTCGGCGTTACAAAATCAATTTAAAATACAACCAGACGAATTCCGGATGCCACTCACAGTAGAAAACTGACCATCTTGAATGAAATCAAGCATTTCTGTTTGATTATTAAAAATATTTTGAAACGAAAACAAATCTACATGAGAAAAATATTTGACAGAAACTCAAAAAGCATCCGAAAATGTTTCCTTTTATTTACGACCCCAAAAAAATGTGAGAAAATTTTGTAATACAGGAAAACAGGCCTATTGGAACAAATTAATACCAAATAAAAGGCAATCTTACACTTTCACAAAGAGAAAACTGAGGAAAGAAAAACTGATGAAAATCAAAATCAGAAAAGAATATTATCTATAACGCTCAAACAATTTCTTAAGAAAACACTAAATTTCAAGTTCTAAAATATTATTATTTAAAAAAGGATCGTCAATTGAAAATTTTCTTACGAACGTTTTCGAACTCTGAGTTCATCGTCAGGTTATAAAGAAAACAAAATTTTAAAATGAAAAGCCAGAAAATAAAATGCAAATCACTAATATCCACTCCTTCAAAAAAATTAAAAAAGAATTTTTACATATCTACAACCGTATCCACAAAATTTTACATCTGAGTATAAAAAAACTTTCAATTTGATGTAGCAGATGCATTTCGACATGTTTTTATATAAAAACACCATTCTTAAATTACCTTGAATTTACATCGCTTTGTTCAATTGTAGATTTGACGTTTTCGTTTTGTAACGTGTCTCTCTTTCAAGTTGGGATTTTGTCTCCGAACTAAACTTTCAGTCTCAATGCTCATGTTCGGTAATCGTAGCCGATTTCAGTGTTCTCATAAAAAGCGCCTCTCGTTGTTTTAGCTACTTATTAACTTAGATTGATTGCCGCACTGGTCTAATATCTTACACTTGAAAGCTGTTTTATCACTGTTGCACTCAATTGCATGTATTTGCACCGGTGAGTCCGCCTTGGCATGCTCTGCAACCCTTGTGGTAATAATTCGGCATATCTGCCCTACATAGCTTGATTTGCATTCTTCACAAGTGAGTTCATAAACCACTTGGGATTTGAGGTTTTTATCAAAGCTAGCTTTAAGGCTAGATAAACAGCTCTAAAGTTTCCGAGTGGTACGACTTCATAAGCAAAGGACTACAAAACTGCCGGTATTAAATAATACCTACTGTTTTTTAGCTGACATATCAATAGTAAGCATGGGTACAAAAGAACGAGCACACAAAGTATATCTTTGATTGTCTTCGTTGAATAGTTGAGGAAAACTTTAGAAACAGTTTATCTAAATGGTAAATTTAACTAAATGCAAAACTAGAAATAGATTAGCGGGGCTATCGTTTTCACAAACAAGAATTTTGCCAATCATAAGCAAAAAATCTGCCCTTTTGTCTTTTGAAGCACCAAAAACTTTAAAGAAATTTGACCAATTCAAATTTCATTACATTAATTTGTAAAAAATACTCAATATCTTGCCTAAACTATTCATCCATCACACACTCTGCTACGCAAATCAGTAAAGTTTGTCTTGAGCGACACTCACGACAACTGTTTCTGGGAAATAAAAAATCGCATTCCGAACGCTACAGAAAACTGTCACTATAACCCGCCACTCGAAATGCGTGTAAAAAGCTTCACTTGCCGGCCTCAGCGCAGCACTATAACAGTTACCAGTAGAAGGGATGGAAACCTGTTGCCTTTACGTCTTGATTTCTAAGTTCATGCCAAGAAGGATACATCGTAAACTAATTAAAATTGCGAAAAGAAGTTTGGTATGTTGAATATTTCATGACCTACCTGTACGGACAACAGTTTAAAGTAATTACGGATCACAGAGTTTTTTTCCTATATTCAAGAAGAGCTGTTGCGACCATTTTTATAACAGCCGTCTATACCGTTGGGTTCAAAGAATTTTGCCGTAGCAAATTTCAATTCAACATATGCAACTTTCAAAAATGGTTATCGTGGGTTATTTTTCTCAAAACCCGAACCCAAAAAAGTAAAAAAAAAAGGATCTGTTTAAGAAGTGGAATTTCTGGTCAACCAGTCAAACATGTTTCTGCATCAGCAAAGTCACTAGATTTAAAGTAAAACAATCGTCATCCCAAATAGACTTATGAATTGAAACACACGTTCCAACACTGCAATTTAACACATTAAATGATCCCGGTCAAAACTCAGTAAATATAATTAACACAGTTGCCACCCATTCATTTGTTTACATTGTGCCAAAATTTTCATTTGAATTCAAAATAAAGTACTAATTAGATGAAGAAACAGTTCCCCCAGAGGCCATTCTCACAGGCGAAAAACGGGTCAAGGTTATTGTAGCGATACTGAAGTCGAGAAGGGAATGACGAAAGCTACACACGAAGCAAACAAACGATAGAGAAGCAGCGAGAATGGCAAATCATGGTTTGTCGCCCAATTCCCCTAACTGAACGCAACGACCAACTCAACTGTGCTCGGAAAATACACGAGAAAAGAAGTCAAAAAAACTGGAAGGCATTTACGAGGTCCTTGTCCAGGGCTAGAATATTCTGAAAGTGATCCCCTCAAGATGAGAGATCCCGGTAAATCAATTGTGATGGAACGCAATAGCGAAATTGCCAAATTTGGCAACCAACCTGAGCGGAACTCTTACCAAAAAGGAACGGTGCAAGAAAAGATCCAGAGTCATGTTAAGGAGTTAAGTTGGAAGATCAGAGGAGATAAGAAATTCAATTATAAATGACGAGAAAAGGGCAGCGGAGTATCCTATTTAAAATCGTACATATCACGCGCAATGCGAGGTCGTTTATCAAAAATCGATAATTTCGCAGCCATCAGAGAACGACATTCATTTCAAATTAAAAAACGGCTGGCGCATTACTACAACCGTCAACTTCGACAGCACCTCCCTCTGGATTGCAACAAGTTCCTCCCACCCAAGCAGATGATATTAATGCGGAAAAACAAACAAGCGGAGGAACCAGATGGGTTCAGGAGTGTGTTCAAATTGTATTGGAATCTTCAACAAGGCATCAGATTTGTTAATCAGCACCCCACTAAAACAAAAACGCTGAACTGGAGACGTTGAAAACGTCCAGCCACCTTCTACATCCGTTACTGAAACATTACAAGCAACAGCGGAACAGGCTCCAGAAAAATTGAGTACCTCGGTGGTCTTTGAACAGATCTCGCCTCCAGGTCAGAGAGTGAAGATTTTGACAATGACAAGAGTCCAAAACACGACGCAGTTCTTTCAAAGACAGCGTATGAAGCTGAATCAAACAACAATTCTGAAAAAAAACTGGTATGAAAAACTGTTCCTTTTGTTTTTTATTTCCAATCACTAGTTATCATAACCAGCAAATATTTTTTAATACACGTTTAACCGGGGACAAATTATCAATATTCTAAATGTTTTATCAGTAATAAAATTTCATCACTGTGCAATTTTAATTGAGACAATAGACGGTCTGTCATACAAGTACACCATTTATTTCATTTTGTTATTTCCCGCTGTCTCAGTTTGTGTCGGTTCACTCCTGCTTTGCTTGCCGCATCGTGATCAAATATTTTGGTTCACCAATACCTTTGGTTGGCAAGTGTTTCACTTTTCATTCCTCTGCTATAAACCGTTCAAATTCAGACATTAAGCTTTTCTTTTGATTTCGCGCCGCAAAGGTAAGGCTATTGCCTAAACAAGTTTTTCGCTGAGCAAAATCCGTTCTAGAAATTAAGTGATCATCTCGCACCGGAAAAACGGTCGTAAATAAGATAAGTACCAAAGTCTGATTTTTATAGACTGATTTAAAATATGGTGATATTGAGTTTTTCCTCATTTTGGTTTGTTGAGTTCTAAGGCCTCATTGATGTGCTACCGGTTACTTTTAAGTCAAAACTCTGTGGGTAGTACTCGCAACACGATTTTTATGCTGAAGTCGTGCGCAGCAACGGAGATTCAAGATTTATCCTGTTCCTGTTAGCTTTTCATATCATATATAAGAGAAGTCCTACCCAAAAAAGCTTAGATTGCCCTACCCAAAAAAAAACTTATCCACATTCTTTCCATTTTTTCAATGCCAACTCAAAATTTTCATGCCGACTACTTCCTGGTTAGGGAGTAAAGATTAGGGTTGTATTTTACACTCCAAATAATGCCCCCTGTTACCATTCAATGTGTTTTTTTAGGGCATTTCAAAGCAACATCCTTCATTTTTTGCATTGCTCCTTTCTTATAGTTTGAAATTTTACTCGTAACCATATCTCACCATTGTTCTAGTCAAACGCTCCTCAATTTCAAACAACATTTATAACAGTCAATGAAATTTTGCTGTGAAAGTTTTGTTTCTCCAGAGCTCATGTAAACTGTAGCATCTTCAAAAAATTTATCCCAATAATGACCATAATAACACTCTAGAGAACTCCCTTGCTAAACCCTCTTTTTGACAAGAATAATTGACATTACTGTTGAAGCAAACCTTTGTAAACATACCTCTCTAACTTCATTAGGATCTTAGAGGATGATTTTTCAATAATGGTAGGGATGCCATTGGAATAAAAGCATTGCAGGGCAACTTTGATGGCTTAAGGGACGTGAAACTTGGAGTATGAACGTTTAACACCTAGAGATAAATTTTTCTCATTGACCTCAAACTCAATAGCTTCAAGGTTTTGTCATGCTATCACACTCAAGGTCTCTTTATTAGCTCCAGGCCATTGTTCTCAATTAATTTTGATAAATTTTTCTTAGACTATTTAATGGATTATCTCGTATAAGATAAAAATAACTTCTTTCTTCATTTCATGCTAAGTTGCATTCATAATTTCTTCTTTTTATGGACCACCTCAAACTCAAAAATATATATCAGGAAAAAAATGGCACAATCCATTATTTTGTTCATTTTTGGTTGATTTGTTGTTTTCTTCATAACACAACATTCGTCATTTTAAAAAAAAATCTTTATTTCTTTTTTTCCACTTTAAATAATTTTTGCATCCTTTGGTAATCTTCTATAAGCTGGCGTGTTTTCTTAAATAGGTAAAGCATAGTTTGACTTGGCTGATACCTCTGCCTGACCAAGTCCGCCACAGCATCAATTTCATGCGTACTAACTAAGTTGTTAATGTCTGCTACAAAGAAATATACTTAAATCTCTCGTTTATTTGGTGTCCTGGAAAAAAATAACAAAAGCTGTTAGTTCCTCTCTGTCTAAAGCTTTGATTAGGTCGTCGTTTCTTTAGAGTTCTACCTTGCTGGTACAACATTTTTCTAGCTTTTGATATAGTTTTTTTAAATTGTTTTCTAACAATGAGTGGATTTAATTGCGTAAAAAGAGAATTTTGAGGCTAAATTTGTATCCTAAACAGGATTCATTAATTCTGGTCTACTAGTCTTGCTTTCTTCTCCCCGGGTCAACAAACGAAATTTCAGCTTTTCTTAATTCCAGTCTTCCAGTCTCTCAGTCTGTTGTTGTTAACGCTATTATTGTTGTAATGGATGGGGTTCAACTGCTATCAATGCGGCAGTAAGTTAATTGTACTAGTCGTTAATATTTAAAATGTCTATTTAATGCTGCTGTTGTGACAATCCAAAGATGTTTGCCAATAGCAAACTTTGTCTGACAAAATTTTTTAAAAAAGATTTTCAAGAATTTAGTTATATAAACTGAAATTTTTTTACCTCTTGCTCAAATAAAAGGCAAACACCCGGATATCGAAATTTCAGAAGGTCGGGTATTTAATCATTTTCTACACATATCTCTACGGGTTGAACTCTTGATTTCTCAATCTCACATTTTTTTATATTATTGAAACGTTTCATGATGAGTTAATCAGTTTTTTTCAACATTACACTAACTCAACTTGTTATTGAACAGCTTTTGCAGTACAACAATGCCGAACTTGAGAACCATTATAGGAAGGTCCGTATAAATTACGCTTTTGACTTGGTTTCGTTGATTCTTATCCAATTTGGTTTCTTTTTTATTCTTCCACAGAATTCTGGTTAATTGTGGAGATTACGTGCTTCGTCATCTCAAGGAGAAGAGTTCCAGTAGAGAGGAAATTCTTGACTGTATTAAGTTTATCTTCCCTCTGGAACTATTTGATCGCTCAAAAAGAGAAATTAATTGCGGTCAATTACTCACACAGGTGGTTGGTGTTTCAGGGCTTTGAGTTCAAACTGTGTTGTTGAGTGCATCATGCCAGTGCTCTGGATCTTCTTTTCGTGAAAAAGCTGATTTCAACTTATTGTCGGACGTCTTTTCTCAATTATACTGAACGTGCTTTGAAATTGCATAACTTCTTGCTTAACTTTTCAGCGAGTTTTAAAATTATTATACATTCGAGGAGCCTCGGATTTCTGTGTTTCTATAACTTTTCCAATCTATCAAGAAGAAAAATTGGTTACCACTTAGTTCTTAAATGTATAAAAATTACGAAAATTTTTTATGGATAAATACAGTGGCGAAATTTTTTGGCATTACTTTTGCAAATGCTACACAGAGGAAAACAAATGTACGAGGCGCAGCTGATCTTCGTGTGAAATATATTCATTTTAGCAGAAGTAATAATAATTTTATAGTAGTAGTGTTGGTGGTAGTATTAGCAGCAGTAGAAGTAATAGTAGTAGTAGTAGTAGTAGTAGTAGTAGTAGTAGTAGTAGTAGTAGTAGTAGTAGTAATTGGAGGGAAATCTTCCTAAACACATCCATGGGTGTTCCGCGACCTCCTTTGTCAGCTAAATGAGCTAGGAATGTGTTACAGATAGTACAGAGGCAGCAATCTGTCCACGCGTGTGGTTCGTCCAATAACAATTTTGAAGTTGCGGTTATTAATTCGTTCCTTTTTTGACTTAGTCTTCAAATCTGTTGCTCTGGCGAAAATGCTGTATAAGGTTTTTGTTCTTACAAAGCAGTTCCTTTCATCGCTTTTACAAAAACTAATTTTTGCTACGATGATCGTGACTTGTGACGTGCGCAGTTGTGACATGTCTAATTCCTTGGTTTGTTTTGTGTATGATAAGAAGGATACTTTTTTGCGTCTATATCGTAATGTCCGGCGCTCATATTACAATAAATTTGGAGACTGTGCATTTCTAATTAAAAAGCACGAGATAAAATTTGAGGGGCTAAAAGTTGATTTTTTGTAGCCGATAGGGTTACCAAAGATAGGGTTACCAAGGGTTACCAGAGAGTTTTTTGTTATCTTTTTATGGTGACTAAAATGCCATTTTTGGGATACCAGCTCCATCCGCTTATGTTACAAGGTGTAGAACATGGCAATTGTAGGCATTTAGTTAATTAGGAACTGAGGTGTAACTTGCTTTATTTTTTTCAGATACCACTTGAATTGCCTTGAAGAAGATACCAGAGTGTTTCAATTGCCTTTAAGAGACAATGTGCATTGTCCCTTCAAGTAATGTGTTCTTTGACTATCGCACCAACATTTTTTGGATTATTTACCGGTTCATAATAGCCGCTTTTTTCTCGAGATGTAAAAGCCTACGTTTTTATGCGTAGACAAACTTGTCATTTTGTAGAAACCAACTGTTTGAATTTTTTAAGTCATTCTCAAGCTTATTGTATCTGTTAATGATCATTTTCTAGTGGGCGGCGTAACCATATGTAAAACAGTGATCTGTTGATACTGTTAGATCATTCATATAAACAAAAAATAATAGTTGCCCAAGAAGTGATCTTTTGGGATTCAAAATGTTACTTTCAAGAAACAAGAAAAAAAATGTAATTTCTGGAGTGCTCATTTTCTTTTGTACAATAGTCTAATGTTTTCTAACACTTTTTCACCAAATCCAACAGTTGACAATTTAATGATAAGATTATCGTGGTGTACTATGTCTATAGCTCTCTGAAAGTCTATGTAGACAACTTCTAGTTTTTTGGTCAGTTAGTGGTCATTGGAGTTAAAGATTTTTTAAAGAAACAATGGGTTATATTGATCGCTTGGTCCGAAACCGATCTGTGGATCATGCATTTGTTTTGGGACAAACTAAAAGAGACCGTGGAAAATAACATTTTCAGAGATTTAGATGGATATGAGGGGCAGATTGTTGGTCGGTAGTTTTTGACTGCGGTCTTTTTCTCATTTTTAAATGCTGGTGTGACAGTGCTTACTTTCCAATGCTCATGAAAATTGCTTCTATTGAAGCTTGTTTTAAAACTTGAATTCAGTGAGATATTGGACGTGTTGGATAGCTGTTTCAAGACCAATTTACTCAATTAACTCATTCTGTCATTACATTCACCTTTATTAATGTCCACTTTTTCTAAAACTAAGCTAATATGTTCACCCGAACAGAATAATATATATAATATAGTTTTATAGTTTTTAGGATTGTTTATATTGGCGTTGATTAGAATTTTTGGGATACATTCTGAAAAAAAAATAGATGAAAAGCTGAGCTTTGTTTGAGCAGTCCAAAGCTGTGTTTCGACCCCAAAAAATTTTCACTAAAATTTGGTGGCGCTTTCTTCACTTTTCTTAAAAACCTCTGAACTTCACTGAACCTATTTGCGCGGAACATTTCAGTTTCCTATGTAGTCTGATCTTCTATTGTTTTTGATTTAGTTTTTTTGAACTGTTTTCTACCAATGAGTGGATTTAATTGCGTAAAAAGAGTATTTTGAGGTTAGATTTGTATCCTAAACAGGATTCATTGTTTCTGGTCTACTAGTCTGGCTTTCTTCTCCCCGAGTCAACTAACCAACTTTCAGCTTTTCTTTTTTCGTCTTTTAGTTATGACGTTGTTGTTGTTAATGCTATTGTTGTTGTAATGGATGGGGTTCAACTGCTATCAATGCGGCAGTAAGTTAACTGTAATAGTCGTTAAAATTTAAAATGTCTATTTAATGCTGCAGTTGTGACAATCCAAAACTGTTTGCCAATAGCAAACATTGTCTGACAAAATTTTTTAAAAGATTTTCAAGAATTTAGTTATCTAAAATGAAATTTTTTTACCTCTTGCTCAAATAAAACGCAAACACCCGGATATCGAATTTTCAGAAGGTCGGGTATTTAATCATTTTCTACACAATTCTCTACGGGTTGAACTCTTGATTTCTCAATCTCACATTTTTTTATATTATTGAAACGTTTCATAATCAGTTAATCAGTTTTTTTCAACAATACATTAACTCAACTTGTTATTAAACAGCTTTTGCAGTACAACAATGCCGAACTTTAGCACCATTATAGGAAGGTCCGTATAAACTACGTCCATAAGAAACAAGCTTTCTTCGTTCAAAAAACGCTTTTAACCTGGTTACGCTGATTCTTTTCCAATTTTTGTTTCTTTTTTATTCTTCCACAGAATTCTGATTAATTGTGGAGATTACGTGCTTCGTCATCCCGAGGAGATGAGTTCCAGTAGAGAAGAAATCCTTGACTGTATTAAGTGTATTTTCCCTCTGGAACTATGTGATCGCTCAAAAAGAGAAATTAATTGCGGTCAATTACTCACAGATGTGGGTGGTATTTCAGGGCTTTGAGTTCAATCTGTGTTGTTGAGTGCATCATGCCAGTGTTCTGGATCTTCTTTCAGTGAAAAGGCTGATTTCAATTTATTGTCGGACGTCTTTGCTCAATTATACGGAACGTGCTTTGAAATTGAACTTCTTGCTTAATTTTTCAAAGAGTTTTAAAATTATTATACATTCGAAGAGCCTCTGATTTTTGTCCTTCTATAACTTCTTCTAATCTATCAAGAATAAAAAATGGTTACCACTTAGTCCTTAAATGTATAAAAACTACGAAAAATTTAATGGATAAACACAGTGGCAAATTTTTTTGGCATTACTTTTGCAAATGCTACACATAGGAAAACAAATGTACGAGGCGCAACTGACCTTTTTGTGAAACATATTCATTTTAGCAGAAGTAGTAGTAAATTTTTAGTAGTAGTGTTGGTGGTAGTAGTAGCAGCAGTAGAAGTAATAGTAGTAGTAGTAGTTAGAGGGAAGACTTCTTAAACACATCCATGGGTGTTCAGTGACCTCCTTTGTCAGCTAAATGAGCTAGGAATGCGTTACAGATAGTACAGAGGCAGCAATCTGTCCACAAGTGTGGGTCGTCCAATAACAATTATGAAGTTTCCGTTATTAATTCGTTCCTTTTTTGACTTAGTCTTCAAATCTGTTGCTCTGGCGAAAATGCTGTATAAGGTTTTTGTTCTTACAAAGCAGTTCCTTTCATCGCTTTTACAAAAACTAATTTTTGCTACGATGATCGTGACTTGTGACGTGCGCACTTGTGACATGTCTAATTCCTTGGTTTGTTTTGTGTATGATAAGAAGGATATTTTTTTGCGTCTATATCGTAATGTCCGGCGCTCATATTACAACAAATTTGGAGACTGTGCATTTCTAATTAAAAAGCACGAGATAAAATTTGAGGGGCTAAAAATTGATTTTTTGTAGCCGATAGGGTTACCAAAGATAGGGTTACCAAGGGTTACCAGAGAGTTTTTTGTTATCTCTTTATGGTGACTAAAATGCCCTTTTTGGGATACCAGCTCCATCCGCTTATGTTACAAGGTGTAGAACATGGCAATTGTAGGCATTTAGTTAATTTGGAACTGAGGTGTAACTTGCTTTATTTTTTTCAGATACCACTTGAATTGCCTTGAAGAAGATACCAGAGTGTTTCAATTGCCTTTAAGAGACAATGTGCATTGTCCCTTCAAGTAATGTGTTCTTTGACTATCGCACCAACATTTTTTGGATTATTTACCGGTTTACAATAGCCGCCTTTTTCTTGAGATGTAGAAGCCTAGGTTTGTATGCGTAATCGAACTTGTCATTTTGTAGAAACCAACTGTTTGAATTATTTAAGTCATTCTCAAGCTTATTGTATCTGTTAATGATCATTTTCTAGTAGGCGGCGTAACCATATGTAAAACAGTGATCTGTTGATACTGTTAGATCATTCATATAAACAAAAAATAATAGTTGCCGAAGTAGTGATCTTTTGGGATTCCAAATGTTACTTTCAAGAAACAAGAATAAAAATTGTAATTTCGGGAGTGCTCATTTTCTTTTGTTCAATAGTCTAATGTTTTCTAACACTTTTTTGCCAAATCCAAGTGCTGACAATTTAATGATAAGATTATCGTGGTGTACTATGTTTATAGCTCTCTGAAAGTCTATGTATACAATTTCTAGTTTTTTGGTCAGTTAGTGGTCATTGTAGCTATAGATTTTTTAAAGAAACAATGGGTTATATCGATCGCTTGGTCAGAAACCGATCTGTGGATCATGCATTTGTTTTGGGACAAAGTAAACGAGACCGTTGAAAGTAACATTTTCAGAGATTTAGATGGATATGAGGGGCAGATTCTTGGCCGGTAGTTTTGATTGCGGTCTTGTTCTCATTTTTACATGCTGGTGTGATAGTGCTTACTTTCCAATGCTCAAGAAAATTGCTTCTATTGAGGCTTGTTTTAAAACTTGAATTCAGTGAGATGTTGGACGTGTTGGATAGCTGTTTCAAGACCAATTTACTCAATTAACTCATTCTTTCAAGACATTCACTTTTAATAATGTCCAATTTTTCTAAAACTAAGCTAATATGTTCACCCGAACAGAATAATATATTATATAGTTTTATAGTTTTTAGGGTTGTTTATATTGGCGTTGATTAGAATTTTTGGGATACATTCTGAAAAAAAAATAGATGAAAAGCTGAGCTTGTTTGAGCAGTCCAAAGCTGTGTTTTGACCCCCGAAACATTTCACTAGGATTCGGTGGCGCTTTCTTCACTTTTCCTAAAAACCTCTGAACTTCACTCAACCTATTTGCGCGGAACATTTCAGTTTCCTATGTAGTCTGATCTTCTGTTGGAAAATTTTCTTTTTTGTTTCCCGTTGTCTTGTGTCCAACTTTCTAATAAATTTATTTGTTTACTTTGTTATCCAGGGGCAAGTTTGTTTTAGCCTTTTAAATTTGGAAGCATTTTAGTTAAGAATTTGGTAATAACATTGATACCACTGACTGTGAGGACTGTCTACATTTTTCTAGCAACATGGTAGAAATGGTTTTTTCGACTAATGTAACATTTTACTTTTTTCAATCGGTCTTATTGAATGCAATTTTTTAGCCTTATTGGTTAACATTATATCGACAAAAATTTGTTTCTGCACATTTTTTGTATCGCGCCTAAAATTGGCCATTTTGAATTGCTGCTTAACTTTCTGTCATTAGTGGACTCTATCCAGAGCTGGGGTTCCTTAAAAATAAATACGACTACTTGTTCAGTGTTTCCCATTTGCTCTCTGAAATTGATGAGTTGTTGTTCAAAATTATGTCCAGTTAGGAGTTTCAGGAAGACTTTTTTATATTTCATTTGCGGTTATATTTTATTCCAGTCAGTGCTCATGAAACTAAAGTCACTGGTCAGGACTGTTGCGTTACTTTCGGATTGTTAGTCGACTTGAAAGCTAATTTAGCGGGTGATGGAATGTGTCCAGGTTGTTTTTTTTGGTTGGGGATGTTTTTTTGGTTGATTTTAAATGCAAGCAATTAAAATTGACGTGATAGTTGAGGATATGTCAGTTACAATAGGGTCTAAGATTTTGGACACGGGCAAGAGCTGTTTGACTTTAAGGTTTCACTGACAGCAATTGAGACGCCTCCATGCATTGGACTCCTGTTGCCAAAGATTTTGTCTCGCCGAAAGACTCTATGACCTCTTAAAGGAAGAGCTTCGTTCGGAACTGAAAGTGTAAGCCGAGCTTCTGTTAGGCAAAAACAAAATAGTTTTATCTGGGACAGATTTTGCAAGGGAGTATCTTCGCGTGAGTTCCGAAATACTTAGAACAATAAAAGTAAAAGCTAAGATTTAAGATTTCTCCATGGATTTTAATCAGTCTTCCCAGTCTTAAACCCAGTCTGTATCAAAATTTTCGAAGACCCTTAACTTCGAATTTTATTTGACAAACTTTTCTGACATATGATGCAACATATGGTGTGCAAAATGGCCTTTTTTATGCGTTTATTTGTTAGCAAAAGAAGTATTAGTTGCTTTATTTTTTTGTCAATACCAGAGTGCTCCAATTGCCTTGAAGAAACGTCTACGTGCATTTGCTCTTCAGGTGAGGTTTTTGTGACTATCGCATCAAAGTTTTTTGGATTTTTTAAGGGTTTACAATAGCCTCTTTTTTCTTGAGATAAACAAGCCTACGTCTGTATTCGTAGAGAAACTTCTGGTTTTGTCGGCACCGATTACTCAATTTATTTAAATAATTTTTGAGAAAACTGTAATTGTAAATGTTCAATTCATAGTAGTCGGCGCAACAATATGTTAAAATATGATCCATTAATTCTGGTAGATCGTTCTCATAAGCAAAAAAGTAGTGGCCCCATTAGTTACCCTTGCCAGACTCCGCTGGTTACATTCAAACACTAGAAAAAACTTTATTGATTTCGACTCGTTTTTTCTATTAGTACCAGGTTTAGCGATGCTGTCTAATAATTCGTGATGCTATTTCGTTGTAAGCTAAGTGATAAATTAACAAAAGACTTATCGTGGTGTAAACCTATGTAGACAACTGCTAAATTTTGGTCAGTTAGTGGTCATTAAAGCTATAGATTTCATTTATTTTGAAATTTAATGATATTGGCATAAGTCGCTTGATATTCTTTTTCTCTTTTTCCGTTCTATTGTGTCTAATTTTCTAATGAAGCTTTATGTTTCCTTCGTTATCCAGGGCGGCAAGTTTGTTCTCTGCTTTTACATTTTTCTTCAGAATTTGGTAAAATCATTGAAACCACTGACTTAAAAGCTCGTCAACATTACTGTATCCATATGGTAGAAACTGTGTTTTGACCACTATCTGATTGTAATTTTGCCAATTGAGTTTATTAAGTGCAAATTTTGTCGGCTCATTGGTTTACACTCTATCGACAGCGAGAAAAGTTTGCCTGAAATGGAGAGTGTTCTGAGCCATATTTGTATTGATTGCTTAACTTTCTTGTAAACGGCAGACTTTATCCAGGGCTGGGGTTACCTAAGCAGAAAGACGGTTTTTGTTTGGTGTTACCAATTTGCACTCTGCAATCAAACAGTTGTTCGAAATTCTGTTCAGTTAGAAGATTTGGGCAAAAGTTTTTGTTGTTATCTCCAAGGTATAATGCTTTCCAGTCAGTGCTCATTACATGAAACCAATAAAAACGCTAAAACCAATTACGTTGTTTTCCAGCGATTTAAATCAACCTGATGCTAATTCAGCGAGTGATAGAATGTTTCAAGATTCCATCTGTAAGGGCTGATTTTTGGTGGTTTATAAACATAATCATTAACAGTTGTATTGATTTTTGAGTATATGTTAGTTACAATAATGTCTAATTTTTAGGGCCTGTGCCATGAGTTTTTAACAGTAATTGAGACACAAATCGTCAAGATTTTCTCTTGCTGAAAATTTTTTTATAATCTTTTAGAAGTAGAGCTTCATGTTCGACTCTATATGTAAATCACGCTTCTGTTAGTTTTGAGAGGGACGGATTCTGCCACGGAGAATCTTCGCGAGAATTCTAAAATACTTTGGAGCTTAGAAGTAAAATCTCTGATATAACGTTGTTCATGCCTTTTAATGTGTGCTCTCAGTCGTGAACACGGTCCGTTTTTGAATTTCAGAAGAGCCTAAACGTTTTGAATTCGATTTCATTCCTGCTTATGTTGTCCGCTTGGAGCAATTCAAGTCTCATTTTTAGTAAATTTTGATTAATTGGTTTTCCTGTTGTTACGGCTGATATTAGTAGTGAAAAACTGAAAATATCTTTACGCACGTTCTGGTTCGTTTAAAGCTTTAGAAACTTTTCTTGACTGTAATTTCTTTAGGATTTTCTGCAAATGTTTAAGAAAATAATTTGAATTTCGTAACTCAAAAGTCATACAATTTGACTCCAATTACACTAATGCTTGTTCTGTTAGAAATATGTTCACCAGATGACATTTACAAGTGGTAATTAAACATTACATTTACACTGACATTTACAGTTAAAGGGAGTATTCTGTTCAGGAATTTAATATGTTTACATAGCAAGTTATTAAGTTAATATAAAATTAACCAATTTAAGACAATGATTATGCAGAGAAGTTGAAACGTTAAACATAGCAATATGGCGTGATAATTGAAGGTTCATCAAAAACTAACGTAAAACATTTCTGAAACAACATTTGACATCTAAACAATCTTTAAAACAGGAAAACGTAATGTATTATTCAATGAATTCGCTCACATATCAAAAGCTGTCATAATTTTGGCACTGCTCGTGACATTTAGAAAGCGTATTGACACAACGCAACTAATTGATCATATAATTATATGGAAAAAACTAGATGGAATTTGAAAAAGGGGAAATCTGCCGTTCAGGGTAAAGTTGCAAAGTCGATGAACGAAATGAGCATCGAGACTAGCACCAACGGTTAGAGTATCAAGTGAAAATTATGCCCAACCCCCCCCCCCCCCCCTTTCAGGGTCCTAAATTCAAGTCCCTAGGAGCTGGAGCACTTCAAAAGTACAGCACTTTTTCAAGGTCACCCGACTATCGGAAACAAAAGTTGTGAACTTGAGATGAAAACTGTTGAAAATGAAAGCAACGCATAAGGGAATGAGAGTACATATGGGAAATATACACCAGTGACCTTGAAGGTCTTGCACCAAGGTTAAATATTATTTTTTCCAACATTTTAGTATGTTTTTACATTATTTCTAATAAAAAATGCAACATTGATCGAACTTGACCCAATTCCGTCGCTCTAATAGTTGAGAATTGCCGCTAGAGGGCATAGCTATATACTCATCATAAAATGATCTAATAATTTGATATAAAAAATTTAAAATATTAGTTTTGAACGCAACATAGCCGGCCCAGTATTTGGTCACAAATCCAAAAATAACATCACTTGCGGTCACTATTTACCGGGATCATCTTCACAATAGGTCTTTTGTAGCTACCCGTTGCAGTTGGTACTATCGCTGATCTGACTTTTTGGTCGTCACTCTTATAAACTTCTTGAATTCTTCCTAACGGGAAGTTGAAAGGATGCACATCCTTATCGACAATCCAAACCATGTCACCAGATTTTGGCTCGATAAGTTCTTCCTTGGCCCATTTCGTTCTCTGCTGTAGGCTTGGCAAATACTCAGACATCCAACGGTTCCATACGGCAACCAGGATGCTATGTTGATCTCTTATCAGCTTTCTGTAACTCGCAGTAGTTCCAGAAAACAACGCATTTGGCCAATTAATGCTAATTTGACCTATCAGAAAGTGGTTTGGTGTCAGTGGCTGTAAATCGGTGACATCTCCACTAACATCCGTAAGTGGTCGGTTGTTCATTAACTGCTCAACTACACAGAGTACTGCGCGAGTTCTGTCTTCAGTTAAGCTCTGTTTGCCGAGACCATTACACAAAGCTTTCCTGCAAGATTTCACAAGACGTTCCAGTACACCTCCAAAGTGAGGAGCTGCAGGTGGGTTGAAGGTCCACTTGATGCTCTCTTCTGCCAGTCTACTTGCTATTTTGTCTTTCTTGAGCTTCTGGAAGGCTTCCTTGAACTCTCTAGCCGCTCCGACAAAATTTGTTCCATTGTCAGAGATTATTGACTGAGGTTGACCTCTTCTTGCAATGAACCTATGAACAGCGCCAATGCAAGCTTCAGTGTCCAAGCTGTCAACCAGTTCCAAATGAACAGCTCTAACACTCAAGCGGGTAAATAGACACACCCATTTCTTCATTGTACGTCTGAACATCTCTACTTCAAACGGTCGGAAATAATGGACACCGGTATTTGTGAATGGTCGGACTCTCTTCGTCACTCGGTCTGTCGGTAAATCACCCATCTGTGGAGTTTTACCGTTAGTAAACAGTCGACATGTTGCACAATTTTGTTTCACTGCTCTCAGCGCGCTTCTTAATCCAAATACCCAAAATTCCATCTGTACTTCGTTCCGAATATACTCCACCCCTTTGTGATGAAAAATTTTGTGCTGATAGCTCAGAAACAATTCGACTGCTCTATGTTTGCTAGGCAAAATAACTGGGCGTTTTGTCACGAATGTTAAATTAGTTCTCCTCAGTCGTCCTTTTGCTCTCAGGACAGCGTTAGAATCAATGAATGGAGATAAGGAAATTTTGCTGTTTGAAGAAACTGTTTTCTTGGATTTCAAGTCATCAATTTCTTTAGAATAGACTTCCAGCTGAACTAATTTCCAAATCAATTGTGCAGTTTCTTCTAGTTGTGAATGCACTCCAGAGTTCTTTCTGGCAAGCGATAAAATCCAAGCAATTGTTCGCCTCAGTCGGTTGTATAGGCTGTATCGTTTCTAATCGACTACACCAATTACTTCGTTTGCCAAGTAAACTTGAACATTCATATCCTGCTCTACTGGATGCTGATTATCTTCGTTTAACAAGATCGCTTGTAGCAGCCAATCTGGACCCTTGATCCAATTACTGTTGGCTATGTCATCGAAGCTGAGACCTCTTGTTCCAAGGTCGGCTGGATTCTTAGCACATTCCACGTGGTGCCATTCGTCCACAGTTGAAGTGTCGAGTATTTCTGCTACTCTGTTTGCAACAAAAGTAGGCTGTTTTTCGTTGCTTGATCTTATCCACTGTATAGTTGTTGTAGAATCAGACCACATAAAAACTTTATGGAAATGAATTGAGTGTTCCTTCATGATTGTGTCTTTCAGTCGATTCCCGGTTAATGCTGCCATGAGATCAAGTTTTGGAATTGTATGATGCTTTACAGGTGCAACTCTGGCTTTTCCTATGATAAAGGCAACTTTACGCTCTGATTGATTGTTTTCTGTTACAAGATATGCTACCGCACAAAATGCGTCCTCTGAAGCATCACCGAAAACGTGCAACTCATTTCGAATGTTTTCGCTCGACGTTTCATACCATCTGCTGACTTCAAACACTTCACCGGCATTCAATTCTCCGACCCAATCCGTGAATTGATCACCGAGGTTCTTGTCGATTACTGAGTCCCATTGTTGTCCTGCCACATGCCTTTCAGGATTATTCTTCCACGGATAACAAATGGAGCTAGAAATCCCAAAGGATCAAAAACGCTAGATACAATTGATAGCACTTTTCGCTGGGTCCAATAGTTTTCAGGCTTAAACCGTATACCTCTGCATACTCCTCAGCGTGTCGGTTTTGTTGTTTCATTCTAATCCAAGAATCGTCAGGGCCTTGTCATGTACTTCATCTTCATCAAAATTAGTAGACCACTTTAATTTGAAACCATCTTTTGCTAAAGGAGCAATTATTTCTGCTTTGACGTCAGCAGCTTCTTCCCGACTCTGCAGCGAGACAAGTAGATCATCCATATAGAAGTTATGGCATGCTATGTAACTATCTCGATCTGAATTTTCAGCATTGTCCGCTGCACATCTTTGTAGCGCAAAGTCTGCACAAGTTGGAGACGATTTAGCGTCAGCACATTTCTTCAATGTGGAGACGATTTAGCGTCAGCACATTTCTTCTTAGGAACATTTCTTCAATGTCAGCACTCAGAGCATATCGGTTCTCTCGGAATCGTGCCAAGATTCCCATCAGACTGGCTAGCAAATCCGGACCTGCTAGAAGCATGTCGTTGAAACTTGTCCCGCGAAATTTGCTGGCTGCGTTACCTACTCTTCTCACTTTGTCGGGTTTGTGAGGATTAAAAACTGGGTGATGTGGTACATACCAGACTTGTTGATTGATTGTTGCTGCCAAGTCGCTGCTAGAAAGAATTGAGATATATCCTTTACTAAGATCCGAGTTAATTGTTTCTGTATATTTCACTTTAAGTAATTCGTTTGTCTGTAATCGACGCTGCAACCCTCGAAGTTGTCCCAATGCAGATGAAAAGTTGTTGGATAAAGCTGCTTGTTCACCGTTCCATAATAAACCAACTTCATATCGTTCGCCGTTGAACTTGATCGTTAAATTTAGAATCTCGCTGGCTAGTTTGTCTTCTTTTATTCTCTTGTCGGCAACTGTAAATGTTCCGTAGGACTCCATATCCCACCACTTCCTGACAACTTCAGCTAGTTTCATGTCGTCATCGTTGGCTACATGACACGCTGCGCTGAGTTTTAGCTGATTAATTGGAACTGGACCAGTGACTGTCCATCCAAGTGGTAACTTAATAGCCCACGGTTTGTTCTCACCGCCATATTTGTATTCGACGGGTCGAATCAGTTCATAAGCATTCTGGCCTAGAAAGATTGCAAATTTCTTCAAATCGATCTGCGTGAAACCCACACACTTCAAGTAGGGATACTTTTCTTTCATCTCCTGGACATTGTAACTGCTTGTTCCAATTTCCAAGTTCTTTTGACTGTGAATTGTGAGTAGCTTGCCTTTGTCCTGCATACAGTTAGTCGGCCCATTTGTAGCCTGAACTGCTCTGCATGTTGTAATTTGTGTGCCGTGAATTCCAGTAACATTTAACGAGACTGGTTCTCCACGTAATTCAAGCTTTTCTAAGAAGTCTTCATCCATCCACGTCTGAGTGGACCCCGTGTCACAAACAGCAAGAGTATCTTCGAATTGTCCATCATCTCCGAAGATTCTGGCACGTGCTATTTGCATTAAACCTCTTTTGAACTGAAGGCTGACTCGCTGGGCTTTGGACCTTTCTTGAAATCAGGTTTCTTACCGAACTTTATCGTTTGTGTTTCGAATTTTGACGATGTAGGCGCACAATGAACTAATCGCTCATGTACTTGCGCTTCTTCTTGCAACCAATTATTAAACTTGACCGGGTTTGGTATTCGTCTTGCTTTGTTTGGGGCCTCTATAAAGGCAAACCATCGACGCTTTTTATCTAACGGCAACTTACTGACCGCAATATCAAGATTACTAGAAGCAAACAAGTCGTTCGAGTACCCAAATTGCTGTAGAATGTTCACAAACGTTGATACCGTATCAGCAAACTCTATCAAGGATGATAGGTCGCTAAATCTAACCTGTGGGAAGTTCTGAATTTTGGCAAGTTGTGAGGAGACAATGTGATGAGGCGGGCCAAACTTTCTTTGCGGTGTGTTCCAAGCCTGATCGTACCTTGTTCCAGAGTAACCCATCCCATTGACAGCTCGTTTTGCTTTTTCAACAAGCAGTGTCTTCAAATGGCTCATTTTCTCGACTCGACTAATACTGCTGCTGTGTATTGTAGACAGAAACATTCCACTCCATTCAGGCCAATCCAATGGATTACCATCAAATTCGCGCAGTTTTAATTTTGGCAGACTTCTGTTACTATTGTTGGTTGGTGTTAAAAATATATCATTACCGTTGTCCCATGGAGACAAGAATGAATTTGAATAGGCGTATCTATCCGGTGAAAATCGTCTATCTCTGCTTCCCAGTGGTGTACTTTGAATTCTTGTTTGCTGCTCAAATGGATTTTCGATATCTTCTCCTGAACTGTACTGCTGTCGATACTTTGCTAAACGACTCGAATAACTATCTGTCTTTAAAAAAAAACTTGATGGACGCTCCACTTCAGGCAGTTGAACTTTGAGGTTTTCTGCGTACTCATCGTATTCCTCGTGATGTTCTTTCGGGGAAAGTTTGTCATCAGACTCTGTTTCACTTGATTGTTTAGATTTGTCAGAAGTCTCTCCAGAAGACCTTCCTAATTCGGCTTCCATCAAGCGAAGTTGAAGTTTTTCCTCAACTTGTCTCATCTGTTCTTCGTGCTCTCTCTGCTTTCTTTCAAACTCCATTTGAAGCTTTTTGGACTCAATGTTGGCCTTCTTTTTGGCCTTCTCCTGTCTTTCTTCAACTTTCTGGAGCTTTAGCAACCTCTTCTCATCCATTCTTGCAAGCTTGTTCTCCGATGAGAAGATACCAGATTTACCCACTTGACTTGTGTTTTGAGTCGGACTGTCGCTTTTCTCTTTCTGTGAGCCACTGCTCACAAGGTTTACGCCATTGTCCTGAGGAGTACTGTCCGTTAGAACTGCTGCATTTGGAGAATCTTCTGGCAAGGTGCTGAATGTGGAGACTGAAACTTCTCCAAATGGAAACATTCTGTTTTCTGATGCTGCTGCTTTTAGATGGAAAAGATTCAAAATGTAGCATTTGTGATCCGTTAGACGACTTCTGTAGTCATTACATTTCTCTGTTACCTCAGAGCAACCAGTCCCACCGTGTTTGACCCCTACTTTACTCAGCTGATTGAGTAACTTGTCTTCTTCTTCGAAGTATGCGTCAACTTCAGATCTAACTCGAGCAAGACCATAGTTTCCTTTCAACAATCGTATGAATTCTTCTCTTTTTCTTCTGAGTAGGTCATACTTCTGATTCAAATTAACCAAGTCCAAAGAGTGCTCTTGTCGGCCACGGCTGAATGGAAGGATGTTTTTTGCTGGGAAGATGCTTGTTGTTCTGATGAAGAAGGCATCGACTTCTTGTCAACCTTCTGAGATTTTGTCGACTTCTTGAACATTTTGATAATAAATAACAACAAATATTATCCATTTAAATGTCCGGGGAGAACATGGACCATTAATGTTACGGCTGATATTATTACTGAAAAACTAAAAATATCTTTACGCACGTTCTGGTTCAGTTAAAGCTTTGGAAACTTTTCTTGACTGTAATCTCCTTAGGATTTTCTGCCAAAATGTAGGAAAATAACTTGAATATCGTAACCCAAAAGTCATACAACTTGACTCCAATTACACTAATGCTTGTTCTGTTAGAAATATGTTCACCAGATGACATTTACGAGTGGTAATAAAACATTGCATAACTGACATTTACAGTTAAAGGGAGTATTCTGTTCAGGAATTTAATCTGTTTACATAGCAAATTATTAAGTAAATTTGAAATTAACCAATTTAAGACAATGATTATGTAGAGAAGTTGAAACGTTAAACATAGCAAAATGGCGTGATAATTGAAGGTTCATCAAAAACTAACATAAAACATTTCTGACACAACATTTGACATCTAAACAATCTTTAAAACAGGAAAACTTAATGTATTATTCAAATATTACATAAAGTTTGTTCATAACTGAAATGGAAGAAATGAATTCGGTCACATATCAAAAGCTGTCATAATTTTGGCTTTGTCATTTAGAAAGCGTATTGACACAACGCAACTAATTGATCATATAATTATATGGCAAAAACTAGATGGAATTTGAAAAAGAGAAAATCTGCCGTTCAGGGTAAAGTTGCAAAGTCGATGAACGAAATGAGCATCGAGACTAGCACCAACGGTTAGAGTATCAAGTGAAAAGTATGCCCAACCCCCCCCCCCTTTCAGGGTCCTAAATTCAAGTCCCTAGGAGCTGGAGCACTTCAAAAGTACAGCAATTTTTCAAGGTCACCCGACTATCGGAAACAAAAGTTGTGACCTTGAGATTAAAACTGTTGAAAATGAAAGCAACGCATAGGGGAATGATAGTACATATGAGAAATATACACCAGTGACCTTGAAGGTCTTGCACCACGGTTAAATATTATTTTTTCCAACATTTTAGTATGTTTTTACATTATTTCTAATAAAAAAATGCAACATTGATCGAACTTGACCCAATTCCGTCGCCCTAATAGATGAGAATTGCTGGTAGAGGGCATAGCTATATACTCATCATAAAAAGATCTAATAATTTGATATAAAAAATTTAAAATATTAGTTTTGACCGCAACACTTGTGGTGTTTTATTCCCTTATGTACACTTTTTTTGATAGTTCGAAAAAACTTGATAAAATAACGAAAACCGTTTCTCCGAGCTGATGATTAGTTTTATTAGGATTGGTCAAGATTTGTTTTTATAAGTATCAATTCTCCGACAGTCATTAATCAGAGCGTTGTCAGTGAGTTTACTTCCGATCTGTCTGACTCCCTTCTTTTCCTCGGGTCTCATTTTTTACTTTGACTATTCTGACTCTCACATTGTTGTCATCAGGTAATCGCTTGTTATTTTTGAATGGATGCGCATTTGATCTTCCCATTTCCACCGCCATTTTCGTCGATCTTTTTTCAATAGTTTCGATCAGTACTCAAACTTCTTGGCTGTTCAGGCTTGTTTTTTTCTTTGATGATGATTAACTGCATTATTAGCCATATCTATTTTTTTTGACAAACGGCAATGATTGCAGAGAAAAGGAAGTTATTATTTACTTCATTCGTTGCAGCTATGACCACTTTGCTCATTTGGATCCATTCACTTGTCATGTGCATGTCCTTTTCACAAGATATGCATCTAAAGACGGCTGAGTTTTTGTTTAAAAGCTTATGTTTCGCATTTATTGCTGAGCATTTTGGTTGCGGTTTCTTGGTTCTTCAGACAACGTGCTGACCATTTAATTCGTAATTTTACATTTGAAATTAGATTTAAAAAAGTGTTGAACTGTAGAACCCAAAGGCACACTCTCGAACACTAATCATATCAAAATGATAAACTACATTATTGGGATTTTCAGACAGGTCGCCGCTAGAACCAAATAGGCACTCATGGGTCATTGCCTGAAGCTTGTGCAGTTGCGCAATAATGAACACTTTATGTTCTATGGGTCGGCGCTGTCTTTTTTGATGGAGAAAAATTGGTATTAATTTGTGTTTAATACGCTGAAGCCGTGCTCCTTCATGTGAACCAATTTGGTGCATTTTGCTATGGATTTCGTGCTATTTTCTACAGTATCGCCACTTCGCAATTCGACTCAACCGTTGAATCCAGTTGTTTGTAGAACTGGAAATCTGATTAGACTTGCTTCGTGTGTTATCCCACTGACAAAAAATTCTACTAAAATTCATTTGGTTGCAAGGTTGTCGAGTTCTTTTGAAACGTCGATTAGTTCTTGTAAAGGAAGTTTGTTGCCTTAAAAATTGTCGTTACAACGGATGAATGATACTAAACTTTGGTATGTGCTTTTTGAGGAAAATAATGGGACGTGAGTCGTATTCATGCGTCGGGGGCAAAAAATTTTGAAGTTTAGGAACACTAAGATTTTTTAAATTAAGAGGCTGCTATTAAAAAAACCATTTGTACTGATGTTTTTAGTGTGTTGAATCCTATCGGCATTCACCCTTCGAAGCTTGTAGCAGACGGGACTCGTAAGTTCGGGATTTTTCACGTAAAATTCAATTGGGCACTATTGGACTGAGAAATCTTCTAGTTGTTCCTTGCTGCAGTTGATATATTTAATAAGTTCATCAATCAATGAGTAGTCTAGAGCCAAATAATATTCGGAAAAAAAACGAAAAACTCTACGAGGGCGTACTGCTGGGAAGGCACCGAACCAGACAATACTCACCCAGCGTCAAGGAGGGGCATTTCTTATTAGGGGCTTTCAGTGAGGGTCAGTTTTGTGTGCAATATCTTAAATTGCTGAGCATTATTTGAGGGTTGCTTTTCACTGTGCATTGTATATCATTTACACATAAAAATATGTTTCGGCAAAACAGTTGCTTTTGGCTATAGAGATCAAAACTGCACATTTCAGTACCTTCAAGTTTGCATATTTCATTACTAACCGCAGAGAAAAGAATTGTCAATTAAAAATCGAAAAGATTCTTTAAAAATAGGTTTTCGAACATTGCCTTCGTCCTCAGGTTGAACTATTGAATAAAAGTGTTTACAAAGTATATAAATTTGTCTTGACTCTATCTATTGAATTCTAAGAATTGAGTTTGAATAACAACGAACTATTCCTGAAAAGGAGTTTTTATTTTCACTCCCATCTGTTAATATCCTCTGTTTGTTTGGGTTGACAATTTTCAGATTAACATGTACCAGAATATTTTTTGAATGGCCGTAGCAATTTTCAATTCAACATATGCCAGTTTCAAAAACGATTATTGGGGGTTATTTTTCTCAACACCCGAACCCAAAAAAGTTTAAAAAAGTATCTATTTAAGACGAGGAATTTCTGGTCAACCAGTCAAACTTGTTTCTGCATCAGCAAAGTCACTAGATTTAAAGTAAAACAATCGTCATCCCAAATAGACTTATTAATTAAAACACACGTTCCAGCACAACAATTTAACACATTAAATGATCCCGGTCAAAATTCAGTAAATATAATTAACACAGTTGCCACCCATTCATTTGTTTGCATTGTGCCCAAATTTTTATTTGAAGTCAAAATAAAGTACTAATTAGATGAAGAAACAGTTCCCCCCGAGGCCATTTTTCCAGGCGACAAACGGGTCAAGGTTATTGTAGCGATAATGAAGTTGAGAAGGGACTAACGAAAGCTACACACGACGCAAACAAACGAGAGAAGCAGCGGTAATTGCAAATCATGGTTTCTCCTTTCAAATTTTTGTCGCCCAATTCCCCTAACTGATCGCACCGACCAACACAAACCGGCTCGGAAAATACACCAGAAAGAGGTAAAAAAAAACGGAAGGCCTTTACAAGGTCCTTGTCCAGGGCTAGAATATTCTGAAAGTGATCCCCTCAAGACGAGAGATCCCGGTAAACCAATTGTGACGGTACGCAATAGCGAAATCGCCAATCTTGGCAACCAACTTGAACGCTAATTACCATTAAATTACCATTAAAAAGCTTATCGCACAGAGTCGGAACTCTTACCAAAGAAAAACGGTGGAAGAAAAGATCCAGAGTCATGTTAAGGAGTTAAGGTGGAAGATCAGAGGAGATATGAAATTCAAATAAAAACGACGAGAAAAGGGCAGCTGAGTATCATATTTAAAATTGTACATAGCTTGCTCAATGCAAGGTCGTTTATCAAAAATCGCTAAATTCGCAGCCATCACAGAACGACGTTCACCTCAAATTAAAAAACGGCTGGCGCATTACTACTACCGGCAACTTCGACAGCACCTCCCTCTGGATTGCAACAAGTTCCTCTCGACCATGCCGATGATAGTAATGCGGAAAAACAAACAAACGGACAAACCAGAAGTGTTCAGAAGTGTGTCCAAATTGTATTGGAATTCTCAACAAGGCATCAGATTTGTTAATCAGCGCTCCACTAAGACAAAAACGCTGAACTGGAGACGTTGAAAACGTCCAGCCAACTTCCACATCCGATACTGAAACAGTAGAAGCAGCATCGGAACAGGCTCCAAAAAAATTGAGTACCTTGGTGGTCATTGAATTGATCTCGCCTCCCGGTCAGAGAGTGCATAATTTCGACAATGACGAGAGTCCAACACACGACGCAGTTCTTTAAAGACAGCGTATGAAGCTGAATTAAACAACAATTCTGAAAAAAACTGGTATGAAAAACTGTTCAATTTGTTTTTTATTACCAATCACTAGTTATTATAACCAGCAAATATTTTGTTATTACACATTTAGCCGGGGACAAATTATCAATATTCTAAATGTTTTATCAGTATTAAAATTTCATCATTGTGCAATTTTAATTGAGACGTTGGAAGGTATGTCATACAAGTACACCATTCATTTTATTTTGTTATTTCCCGCTGTCTCAGTTTGTGTCGGTTCACTCCTGCTTTGCTTCCCGAATCGTGATCAAATGTTTTGGTTCACCAATACCTTTGTTTGGCAAGTGTTTCACTTTTCATTTTTCTGCTATAAACAGTTCAAATTCAGACATTAAGCTTTTCTTTTGATTTCGCGCCGAAAAGGTTAGACTAATACCTAAAAAAGTTTTTCGCTTAGCAAAATCCATTCTAGAAATTAAGTGGTCATCTCGCACCGGAAAAACGGATGTAAATAAGATAAATACCACAGTCTGATTTTTAAAGCCTGATTTAAAATATGCTGTTGTTGAGTTTTTCCTCATATTGGTTGGTTTTTTCTAAGGCCTCATTAATGTGCTACCGGTTAATTTTAAGTCAAAAGTCTGTGGGTAGTACCCGCAACACGATTTTTATGCTGGAGTTGTGCGCAGCGACGGAAATTCAAGATTTATCCTGTCCCTGTTAGCTTTTCATATCATATATAAGAGAAGCCCTACCCAAAAAAGCTTAGACTGCCCTAACCAAAAAAACTTATCCACATTCTTTCCATTTTTTCAATGCCAACTCAAAATTTTCATGCAAACTACTTCCTGGTTGAAGCAAAATATTAGGGTTGTATTTTACACTCCAAATAATGCCCCCTGTTATCATTCAATGTATTTTCTCTTTGAGGGCATTTCAAAGCAACTTCCTTCATGTTTTGCATTGCTCCTTTCCTATAGTTTGAAATTTTACTCGTAACCATATCTCACCATTCTTCTAGTCAAACGCCCCTCAATTTCAAACAACATTTATAACAGTCAAGGAAATTTTGCTTTGAAAGTTTTGTTTCTCCAGAGCTCATGTAAACTATAGCATCTTCAAAAACTTCTTCCCAATAATGACCACAATGACACTCTGGAGACCTCGCTTGCTAAACCCTCTTTTTGACAAGAATAATTGACATTACTATTGAAGCCAAATTTTGTAAACATACCTTTCTAACTTCATTAGGATCTTAGAGGATGATTTTTCAATAATGGTAGGGATGCCATTGGAATAAAAGCATTGCAGGGCAACTGTGATGGCTTCCGGGACGTGAAATTTGGAGTATGAACTTTAGAACCTAGTGATCAATTTTTCTCATTGGCCTCAAACTCAATAGCTTCAAGGTTTCGTCATGCTATCAAACCCAAGGTCTCTATATTAGCTCCAGGCTATTGTTCTTAATTAATTTTGATAAATTTTTCTTAGATTATTTAATTGATTATCTCGTATAAGATAAAATAAGTTCTTTTTTCAATTCAAGCTAAGTTGCATTCATAATTTCTCCACTTTATGGACCACCTCAAACTCAAAAATACATATCAGGAAAAAAGGGGGCAATCCATTATTTCGTTCATTTTTGGTTGATTTGTTGTTTTCTTCATAACAGAACATTCGTCATTTTTTAAAAAAAATCTTTAATTCTTTTTTTCCACTTTAAACAATTTTGCAACCTTTGGTAATCTTCTATGAGCTGGCGTTTTTTCTTAAATAGGCAAGGCGTAGTTTATCTTGGCTGATACCTCTGCCTTACCAAGTCTGCCTTAGCTTCAAATTCATGCGTACTAACTAATTTGTTAATGTCTGCTACAAAGAAATATACTTAAATCTCTCGTTTATTTGGTGTCCTGGGAAATAAAATAACGAATGCTGTTAGTTCCTCTCTGCCTAAAGCTTTGATTAGGTTTTCGTTTTTTTAGAGTTCTACCTGGCCGGTACAACATTTTTCTAGCTTTTGATTTAGTTTTTTTGAATTGTTTTCTACCAATGAGTGGATTTAATTGCGTAAAAAGAGAATTTTGAGGCTAAATTTGTATTCTAAACAGGATTCATTTTTTCTGGTCTACTATTCTTGCTTTCTTCTCTCGGGTCAACTAACAAAGTTTCAGTTTTTCCTAATTCGTCTTTTAGTTATGACGTTGTTGTTGTTAATGCTATTGTTGTTGTAATGGATGGGGTCCAACTGCTATCAATGCGGCAGTAATTTAACTGTACTAGTCGTTAAAATTTAAAATGTCTATTTAATGCTGCAGTTGTGACAATCCAAAACTTTTCGCCAAAACCAAACATTGTCTGACAAAATTGTCAAACCTGTTATAACAAGAATTTAGTTATCTAAACTGAAATTTTTTTTACCTCTTGCTTAAATAAAATGCAAACACCCGGAAATCGAAATTTCAGAAGGTCGGGTATTCAATCATTTTCTTCACAATTCTCTACGGATTGAACTCTTGATTTCTCAATCTCACATTGTTCTATATTATTGACACGTTTCATAATCAGTTGATCAGTTTTTTCAACATTACATTAACTCAACGTGGTAATGAACAGGTTTTGCAGTACAAAAATGCCGAACTTGAGCACCATTATAAGAAGGTCCGTATAAACTACGTCCATAAGAAACAAGCTTTCTTCGTTCAAAAACGCTTTTGACTTGGTTACGTTGATTCTTATCCAATTTTGTTTCTTTTTTAATTCTTCCGCAGGATTCTGGTTAATTGTACAGGTTATCTGCTTCGTCATCTCGAGGAGAAGAATTCCAGTAGACAGGAAATTTTTGACTGTAATAAGCGTATTTTCCCTCTTGAACTATGTGATTGCTCAAAAAGAGAAATTAATTGCGGTCAATTACTCACACAGGTGGTTGGTGTTTCAGGGCTTTGAATTCAATCTGTGTTGTTGAGTGCATCATGACAGTGCTCTGGATGTTCTTTTAGTGAAAAGGCTGATTTCAACTTATTGTCGGACGTTTTTGCTCAATTATACGGAAAGTGCTTTGAAATTGAACTTCTTGCTTAACTTTTCAAAGAGTTTTAAAATTATTATACATTCGAGGAGCCTCTGATTTCTGTCTTTCTATAACTTCTTCTAATCTATCAAGAAGAAAAATTGGTTACCACTTAGTTCTTAAATGTATAAAAACTACAAAATCTTTTTATGGATAAATACAGTGGCGCAATTTTTTGGCATTACTTTTGCAAATGCTACACAGAGGAAAACAAATGTTAGAGGCGTAACTGATTTTCGTGTGAAACATATTCAATTTAGCAGAAGTAGTAGTAAATTTATAGTAGTAGTGTTGGTGGTAGTAGTAGCAGCAAAAGAAGTAATAGTAGTAGTAGTAGTAAGAGGGAAGACTTCTTAAACACATCCATGGGTGTTCCGCGACCTCCTTTGTCAGCTAAATGAGCTAGGAATGTGTTACAGATAGTACAGAGGCAGCAATCTGTCCACCCGTGTGGGTCGTCCAATAACAATTTTGAAGTTGCGGTTACTAATTCGTTCATTTTTTGACTTAGTCTTCAAATCTGTTGTTCTGGCGAAAATGCTGTACAAGGTTTTTGTTCTTACAATGCAGTTCCTTTCATCGCTTTTACAAAAATTAATTTTTGCTACGATAATCGTGACTTGTGACATGCGCACTTGTGACATGTCTAATTCCTTGTTTTGTTTTGTGTATGATATGAAGGATCTTTTTTGCGTCTATATCGTAATCTGCGGCGCCCATATTACAACAAATTTGGAGACTGTGCATTTCTAATTAAAAAGCACGAGATAAAATTTGAGGGGCTAAAATTGATTTTTTGTAGTCGATAGGGTTACCAAAGATAGGGTTACCAAGGGTTACCAGAGAGTTTTTAGTTATCTCTTTATGGTGACTAAAATGCCCTTTTTGGAGTACCAGCTCCATCTGCTTATGTTACAAGGTGTAGAACATGGCAATCCTAGGCATTTAGTTAATTAGGAACTGAGGTGTAACTTGCTTTATTTTTTTCAGATACCACCTGAATTGCCTTGAAGAAGATAGCAGAGTGTTTCAATTGCCTTTAAGAGACATTGTGCATTGTCCCTTCAAGTAATGTGTTCTTTGACTATCGCACCAATATTTTTTGGATTATTCACCGGTTTACAATAGCCGCCTTTTTCTTGAGATGTAGAAGCCTACGTTTGTATGCGTAATCGAACTTGTCATTTTGTAGAAACCAACTGTTTGAATTATTTAAGTCATTCTAAAGCTTATTGTATCTGTTAATGATCATTTTCTAGTAGGCGGCGTAACCATATGTAAAACAGTGATCTGTTGATACTGTTAGATCATTCATATAAACAACAAATAATAGTTGCCCAAGTAGTGATTTTTTGGGATTCCAATTGTTACTTTCAAGAAACAACAAAAACAATAATTTCGGGAATGCTGATTTTCTTTAGTACAATAGTCTAATTTTTTCTAACACTTTTTCACCAAATCCAAGAGTTGACAATTTAATGATAAGATTATTGTGGTGTACTATGTCTATAGGTCTCTGAAATCCTATGTAGACAACTTCTAGTTTTTTGGTCAGTTAGTGGTCACTGGAGCTATAGATTTTTTAAGGAACAATGGGTAATATTGATCGCTTGGTACGAAACCGATCTGTGGATCATGCATTTGTTTTGGGAAAAAGTAAAAGAGACCGTCGAAAATAACAGTTTCAGAGATTTAGAATTTAGTTGGATATAAGGGGCAGATTGTTGGCCGGTAGTTTTTGATTGCGGTCTTGTTCTCATTTTTACATGCTGGTGTGATAGTGCTTACTTTCCAATGCTCAAGAAAATTGCTTCTATTGAGGCTTGTTTTAAAACTTTAAATTTAAACTGAAATTTTTTTTACCTCTTGCTTAAATAAAATGCAAACACCCGGAAATCGAAATTTCAGAAGGTCGGGTATTCAATCATTTTCTTCACAATTCTCTACGGATTGAACTCTTGATTTCTCAATCTCACATTGTTCTATATTATTGACATGTTTCATAATCAGTTGATCAGTTTTTTTTCAACATTACATTAACTCAACGTGTTAATGAACAGGTTTTGCAGTAGAAAAATGCCGAACTTGAGCACCATTATAAGAAGTCCGTATAAACTACGTCCATAAGAAACAAGCTTTCTTCGTTCAAAAACGCTTTTGACTTGGTTACGTTGATTCTTATCCAATTTTGTTTCTTTTTTAATTCTTCCACAGGATTCTGGTTAATTGTACAGGTTATCTGCTTCGTCATCTCGAGGAGAAGAATTCCAGTAGACAAGAAATTTTTGACTGTAATAAGCGTATTTTCCCTCTTGAACTATGTGATTGCTCAAAAAGAGAAATTAATTGCGGTCAATTACTCACACAGGTGGTTGGTGTTTCAGGGCTTTGAATTCAATCTGTGTTGTTGAGTGCATCATGACAGTGCTCTGGATGTTCTTTTAGTGAAAAGGCTGATTTCAACCTATTGTCGGACGTTTTTGCTCAATTATACGGAAAGTGCTTTGAAATTGAACTTCTTGCTTAACTTTTCAAAGAGTTTTAAAATTATTATACATTCGAGGAGCCTCTGATTTCTGTCTTTCTATAACTTCTTCTAATCTATCAAGAAGAAAAAATGGTTACCTCTTAGTTCCTAAATGTATAAAAACAATGAAAAAAAATTTTTATGGATAAATACAATGGCGCAATTTTTTGGCATTAGTTTTGCAAATGCTACACAGAGGAAAACAAATGTTAGAGGCGTAACTGATTTTCGTGTGAAACATATTCATTTTAGCAGAAGTAGTAGTAAATTCATAGTAGTAGTGTTGGTGGTAGTAGTAGAAGCAGTAGAAGTAATAGTAGTAGTAGTAGTTAGAGGGAAGACTTCTTAAACACATCCATGGGTGTTCCGCGACCTCCTTTGTCAGCTAAATGAGCTAGGAATGTGTTACAGATACTACAGAGGCAGCAATCTGTCCACGCGTGTGGGTCGTCCAATAACAATTTTGAAGTTGCGGTTATTAATTCGTTCATTTTTTGACTTAGTCTTCAAATCTGTTGTTCTGGCGAAAATGCTGTACAAGGTTTTTGTTCTTACAATGCAGTTCCTTTCATCGCTTTTACAAAAATTAATTTTTGCTACGATAATCGTGACTTGTGACATGGGCACTTGTGACATGTCTAATTCCTTGTTTTGTTTTGTGTATGATATGAAGGATCTTTTTTGCGTCTATATCGTAATCTGCGGCGCCCATATTACAGCAAATTTGGAGACTGTGCATTTCTAATTAAAAAGCACGAGATAAAATTTGAGTGGCTAAAATTAATTTTTTGTAGTCGATAGGGTTACCAAAGATAGGGTTACCAAGGGTTACCAGAGAGTTTTTAGTTATCTCTTTATGGTGACTAAAATGCCCTTTTTGGAGTACCAGCTCCATCTGCTTATGTTACAAGCTGTAGAACATGGCAATTCTAGACATTTAGTTAATTAGGAACTGAGGTGTAACTTGCTTTATTTTTTTCAGATACCACTTGAATTGCCTTGAAGAAGATACCAGAGTGTTTCAATTGCCTTTAAGAGACATTGTGCATTGTCCCTTCAAGTAATGTGTTCTTTGACTATCGCACCAATATTTTTTGGATTAATCACTGGTTTACAATAGCCGCCTTTTTCTTGAGATGTAGAAGCCTACGTTTGTATGCGTAATCGAACTTGTCATTTTGTAGAAACCAACTGTTTGAATTATTTAAGTCATTCTAAAGCTTATTGTATCTGTTAATGATCATTTTCTAGTAGGCGGCGTAACCATATGTAAAACAGTGCTCTGTTGATACTGTTAGATCATTCATATAAACAAAAAACAATAGTTGCCCAAGTAGTGATCTTTTGGGATTCCAAATGTTACTTTCAAGAAACAAGAAAAAAATGTAATTTCGGGAGTGCTCATTTTCTTTTGTACAATAGTCTAATGTTTTCTAACACTTTTTCACCAAATCAAAGAGTTGACAATTTAATGATAAGATTATCGTGGTGTACTATGTCTATGGCTCTCTGAAAGTCTATGTATACAGCTTCTAGTTTTTTGGTCAGTTAGTGGTCATTGGAACTATAGATTTTTTAAAGAAACAATGGGTAATATCGATCGCTTGGTCCGAAACCGATCTTTGGATCATGCATTTGTTTTGGGACAAAGTAAAAGAGACCGTCGAAAATAACATTTTCAGAGATTTAGATGGATATTAGGGGCAGATTGTTGGCCGGTAGTTTTTGATTGCGGTCTTGTTCTCATTTTTACATGCTGGTGTGATAGTGCTTACTTTCCAATGCTCAAGAAAATTGCTTCTATTGAGGCTTGTTTTAAAACTTGAACTCAGTGAGATGTTGGACGTGTTGGATAGCTGATTCAAGACCAATTTACTCAATTAACTCATTCTGTCAAGACATTCACTTTTAATAATGTCCAATTTTTGTAAAACTAAGCTAGTATGTTCACCCGAACAGAATAATATATTATTTAGTTTTATAGTTTTTAGGATTGTTTATATTGGCGTCGATTAGAATTTTTGGGATACATTCTGAAAAAAATAGATGAAAAGCTGAGCTTGTTTGAGCAGTCCAAAGCTGTGTTTTGACCCCCGAAACATTTCACTATAATTCGGTGGCGCTTTCTTCACTTTTCTTAAAAACCTCTGCACTTCACTGAACCTATTTGCGCGGAACATTTCAGTTTCCTATGTAGTCTGATCTTCTATTGATTTTTTTAGTTTCTTATTCATATAACTGAGTGATATTGGACAAATTTTCTTTTTTGTTTCCCGTTGTCTTGTGTCCAACTTTCTAATAAAATTATATGTTTACTTTGTTATCCAGGGGGCGAGTTTGTTTTAGCCTTTTAAATTTGGAAACATTTTAGTTAAGAATTTGGTAATAACATTGATACCACTGACTGTGATGACTGTCTACATTTTTCTAGCAACATGGTAGAATTGGTTTTTCGACTAATGTAACATTTTACTTTTTTCAATCGGTCTTATTGAATGCGATTTTTTAGCCTTATTGGTTAACATTTTATCGACAAAAATTTTTTTCTGCACATATTTTGTATCGCGACTAAAGTTGGCCATTTTGAATTGTTTGCTTAACTTTCTGTCATTAGTATACTCTATCCAGAACTGGGGTTCCATAAAGATAAATACGTCTACTTGTTTATTGTTTCCCATTTGCTCTCTGAAATTGATGAGTTGTTGTTCAAAATTATGTTCAGTTAGGAGATTCAGGAAAACTTTTTTATATTTCACTTGCGGTTATATTTTATTCCAGTCAGTGCTCATGACACTAATGTCACTGGTCAGGACTGTTGCGTTACTTTCTGATTGTTAGTCGGCTTGAAAGCTAATTTAGCGGGTGATGGAATGTGTCCAGGTTCCATCTGTAAGGGATGTTTTTTGGTTGATTTTAAATGCAAGCAATTAAAATTGACGTGATAGTTGAGGATATGTCAGTTACAATAGGGTCTAAGGTTTTGGACAAGGGCAAGAGCTGTTTGACTTTATGGTTTCACTGACAGCAATTGAGACGCCTCCATGCATTGGACTCCTGTTGACAAAGATTTTGTCTCGCCGAAAGACTCTATGACCACTTAAAGGAAGAGCTTCGTTCGGGACAGAAAGTGTAAGCCGAGCTTCTTTTAGGCAGAACAAAGTAGTTTTATCTGGGACAGATTTTGCAAGGGAGTATCTTCACGTGAGTTCCGAAATACTAAGAACAACAAAAATAAAGTTAAGAATTAAGATTTCTCCATGGCTTTTAATCAGTCTTCCCAGTCTCAAACCCAGTCTGTATCAAAATTTTCGATGACCTTTAACTTCGAATTTTATTTGGCAAACTTTTTTGACATATGATGCAACATATGGTGTGCAAAATGGCATTTTTATGCGTTTGTTTGTTAGCAAAAGAAGTATTAGTTGCTTTATTTTTTGTCAATAATTAGAGTGCTCCAATTGCCTTGAAGAAACGTCTATGTTCAATTGCTCTTCAGGTGAGGTTTTTGTGACTATCGCATCAAAATTTTTTGGGATTTTTTAAGGGTTTACAATATTTTCTTTTTTCTTGAGATAAACAATCCTACGTCTGTATTCGTAGAGAAACTTCTGGTTTTGTAGGCACCGATTACTCAATTTATTTAAATAATTTTTGAGAAAACTTTAATTGTAAAGGTTCAATTCTTAGTAGTCGGCGCAACGAAATGTTAAAATATGATCTACAAATTTCTTCACTTTTCTTAAAAACCTCTGGACTTCACTGAACCTATTTGCGCGGAACATTTCATTTTCCTATGTAGTCTGATCTTCTATTGTTTTTTTTAGTTATTTATTCATACAACTGAATGATATTGGACAAATTTTCTTTTTTGTTTCCCGTTGTCTTGTGTCCAACTTTCTAATAAAATTATATGTTTACTTTGTTATCCAGGGGGCGAGTTTGTTTTAGCCTTTTAAATTTGGAAACATTTTAGTTAAGAATTTGGTAATAACATTGATACCACTGACTGTGAAGACTGTCTACATTTTTCTAGCAACATGGTAGAATTGGTTTTTCGACTAATGTAACATTTTACTTTTTTCAATCGGTCTTATTGAATGCGATTTTTTAGCCTTATTGGTTAACATTTTATGGACAAAAATTTTTTTCTGCACATATTTTGTATCGCGACTAAAGTTGGCCATTTTGAATTGTTTGCTTAACTTTCTGTCATTAGTAGAATCTATCCAGAACTGGGGTTCCATAAAGATAAATACGTCTACTTGTTTATTGTTTCCCATTTGCTCTCTGAAATTGATGAGTTGTTGTTCAAAATTATGTTCAGTTAGGAGATTCAGGTTTAATTGTAAAGGTTCAATTCTTAGTAGTCGGCGCAACAAAATGTTAAAATTTGATCTATTAATTCTGGTAGATCGTTCACATAAGCAAAAAGTAGTGGCCCAATTAGTTACCCTTGCCAGACTCCGCTGGTTACATTCAAACACTAGAAAAAAACTTTATTGATTTCGACTCGTTTTTTCTATTAGTACCAGGTTTAGCGATGATGTCTAATAATTCGTGATGCTAATTCGTCGTAAGCTAAGTGATAAATTAACAAAAAATTTATCGTGGTGTAAACCTATGTAGACAACTGCTAAATTTTGGTCAGTTAGTGGTCATTAAAGCTATGTATTTTATTTATTTTGAAGCTTAATGATATTGGCATAAGTTGCTTGATATTCTTTTTCTCTTTTTCCGTTCTATTGTTTCTAACTTTCTAATGAAGCTTTATGTTTCCTTCGTTATCCAGGGCGGCAAGTTTGTTCTCTGCTTTTTACCTTCGGAGAAATTTTTCTTCAGAATTTGGTAAAATCATTGAAACCACTGACTTAAAAGCTCGTCAACATTACTGTATCCATATTTGCCAATTGAGTTTTTTAAGTGCAAATTTTGTCGGCTCATTGGTTTACACTCTATCGACAGCGAGAAAAGGTTGCCTAAAATGGAGATTGTTCTGGGCCATATTTGTATTGATTGCTTAACTTTCTTGTAAACGGCGGACTTTAATCAGGGTTGGGGTTACCTAAGCAGAAAGACGGTTTTTGTTTGGTGTTACCAATTTGCACTCTGCAATCAAACAGTTGTTCGAAATTCTGTTCAGTTAGAAGATTTGGGCAAAAGTTTTTGTTGTTATCTCCAAGGTATAATGCTTTCCAGTCAGTGCTCATTAAGTGAAACCAATAAAAACGCTAACACTGATTACGTTGCTTTCCAGAAATTTAAATCAACTTGATGCTAATTCAGCGAGTGATAGAATGTTTCAAGATTCCATCTGTAAGGCTGCTTTTTGGTGGTTTATGAACATAATCATTAACAGTTGTATTGATATTTGAGTATATGTTATTTACAATAATGTCTAATATTTAGGGCCTGTGCCATAAGTTTTTAACAGTAATTGAGACACAAATTGTCAAGATTTTCTCTTGCCGAACATTTTTTATAATCTTTTAGAAGTAGAGCTTCATGTTGGACTCTCTATATAAATCACACTTCTGTTAGTTTTGAGAGGGACGGATTCTGCCACGGAGAATCTTCGCGAGAATTCTAAAATACTTTGGAGCTTAGAAGTAAAAACTCTGCTATAACGCTTGCTCATGCCTTTTAATGTGTGCTCTCAGTCATGAACACGGTCCGTTTTTGAATTTCAGAAGAGCCTGAACGTTTTGAATTTGATTTCATTCCTGCTTCTGTTGTCCGCTCGGAGCAATTCAAGTCTCATTTTTAGTAAATTTTGATTAATTGGTTTTCTTGTAGTGTTGTATTCCCTTATGTACACTTTTTGTGATAGTTCGAAAAAACTTGATAGAATGACAAAAACCGTCTCTCCGAGCTGATGATGAGTTGTTTTTAGGATTGGTCAAGATTTGTTTTTATAGGTATCAATTCTCCGACAGTCATTAATCAGAGCATTGTCAGTGAGTTTACTTCCGATCTGTCTGACTCCCTTCTTTTCCTCGGGTCTCATTTTTTACTTTGACTATTCTGACTCTCACGTTGTTGTCATCAGGTAATCGCTTGTTATTTTTGAATGGATGCGCATTTGATCTTCCCATTTCCAACGCCACTTTCTTCAATATTTTTTTCAAAATTTTCAATCAGTACTCAAACTTCTTGGCTGTTCAGGCTTGTTTTTTTCTTTGATGATGATTAACTGCAACATTAGCCATATCTATTTTTTGACAGCCGGCAATGATTGCAGAGAAAAGGAAGTTAACATTTACTTCATCCATTGCAGCTATGACCACTTTGCTGATTTGGATCCATTTAGTTGTCATGTGCAGGGCCTTTTCACAAGATATGCAACTAAAGACGGCTGAGTTTTTGTTTAAAAGCTTATGTTTTGCATTCAATGCTGAGCATTTTGGTTGCGGTTTCCTGGTTATTCAGACAACGGGCTGACCATTTAATTTGCTATTTTACATTTGAAATTAGATTTAAAAAAGTGTTGAACTGTAGAACCCAAAGGCACACTCTCGAACACTAATCATATCAAAATGATAAACTACATTATTGGGATTTTCAGACAGGTCGCCGCTAGAACCAAATAGGCACTCATGGGTCATGGCCTGAAGCTTGTGCAGTTGCGCAATAATGAACACTTTATGTTCTATGGGTCGGCGCTGTCTTTTTCGATAGAGAAAAATTTGTATTAATTTGTGTTTAATACGCTGAAGCCGTGCTCCTTCATGTGAACCAATATGGTGCATTTTGCTGTGGATTTCGTGCTATTTTCCACAGTATCGCCACTTCGCAATTCGACTCAACCGTTGAATCAAGTTGTTTGTAGCACTGGAAATCTGATTAGACTTGCTTCGTGGTGTTATCCCACTGACAAAAAATTCACTAAAATTAATTTGGTTGCAAGGTTGTCGAGTTCTTTTGAAACTTCGATTAGTTCTTGTAAAGGAAGTTTGTTGCCTTAAAAATTGTCGTTACAACGGATGAATGATACTGAATTTTGGTATGTGCTTTTTGAGGAAAATAATGGGACGTGTGTCGTATTCGCGCGTCTGGGGCAAAAAATTTTGAAGTTTAGGAACACTAAGATTTTTTAAATTAAGAGGCTGCTATTTAAAAAACCATTTGTACTGATGTTTTTAGTGTGTTGAACCCTATCGGCATTCACCCTTCGAAGCTTGTAGCAGACGGGACTCGTAAGTTTGGGATTTTTCACGTAGAATTCAATTGGGCACTATTGGACTAAGAAATCTTCCAGTTGTTCCTTGCTGCAGTTGATATATTTAATAAGTTCATCAATCAATGAGTAGTCTAGAGCCAAAGAATATTCGGAAAAAAAAACGAAAAACTCTACGAGGGCGTACTGCTGGGAAGCCACCGAACCAGACAATACTCACCCAGCGTCAAGGAGGGGCATTTCTTATTAGGGGCATTCAGTGAGGGTCAGTTTTTTGTGCAACATCTTAAATTGGTGAGCATTTTTTGAGGGTTGCTTTTCACTGTGCATTGCATATCATTTACACATAAAAATCTGTTCGGCAAAGCAGTTGCTTTTGGCTATAGAGATCAAAACTGCACATTTCAGTACCTTCAAGTTTGCATATTTCAGTACTAACCGCAGAGAAAAGAATTGTCCATTAAAAATCGAAAAGATTCTTTAAAAATAGGTTTTCGAACATTGCCTTCGTCCTCAGGTTGAACTATTGAATAAAAGTGTTTACAAAGTATATAAACTTGTCTTGACTCTATCTATTGAACTCTAAGAGTTGAGTTTGAATAACAACGAACTCAACGAACTATTCCTGAAAAAGAGTTTTTACTTTCACTCCCATCTGTTAATATCCTCTGTTTGTTTGGGTTGACAATTTTCAGATTAACATGTACCAGAATAATTTTTGAATGTTAAAATCAGATTTTTGCATTTGAGTTATTCCTTCAATGTCAACTCCCATACCCGTTACTCGTCGCGCGTATTTAGCTGCAGTTTCGGCTTTTTGATGTAGGTCGTTTCAATTTTTGTTAGGTCTTTAGCCCCGAAACATGCATCTAGAATGTCCGATTCAAAATTATGCGCTGTACCACAACATTCCACGAGCTGTTGTCCCACAGAAGAATCTTTCTTATGATGCTCCGAAAATCTATTGGTAACATGTCGGCTGGTTTGGGCTACATAGATAGAACTGGATCCTTTATATGTAATTTTATATACCATGTGCAATTTCAGATTTTTATCGAAAGAGGATTTCATGGTGGGCAAGCAAGTTTTTAATTTTTTCGTTGTGAACATGATTTGCATATCACACAGTTTTTTCAGTCTCTTTGCAAAAGTTTGAGTGATTTTTTTTGTGTTCCGAACAATAAAAATCGTTTTAAGTTTTTTTGTTGAGCCTTTTAATTGACATGTTTTCATTTTTGGGGGGCTTTGCCGTAACCTTATCCTTCATGACTAATTTATGCAACGTCTCATTAACAATACTGGAAGACCACTCAGTTGGATACTGATTTTTGCTCCAGATCTCCCGATTACAGTACCTTGAATCACATTTTTGTCTTATGTTGTAACGGTGAACACCTACGGAAATTTAAGATTTTGCCGGTATCAGTCTATAGTGAACCATAATGTATGACATAGTATGACATAATGTATGACATAATGTATGACATAATGTATGACATAATGTATGACATATAGTGAACCATAATGTATGACATGCTCATAAATTACATATTAAGCGCATAATGCGAAATTTTCATAAACAAAAAGGAGAACAAAAAGAGATGGTTACTAATAGTAAACCGGATTTTAACAATATAGAGAAAGCATCATAAATAATGATGGGAATCATCATAGAATTTAACCTTGACGGGACACGTCAAGGAATGTTGGTTCATGACGGGATTCGTCAAAGCAGGTAAACCTGTTATCTGTTAGTTTAACTAACAGGGACCCATGCGGTAGAAAATAACTATGAGAAAATCCCACGGAGATTAACGAAAATGGGTAAAAATAACCTAAGAATAATTAACCATTGATAGGACTGAAACCAAAGAACATATTCAAACCTAAACCTTACACAATCGAGCTGCCTCTCTTTAATTGCTCTACATCTCTCATCTTCACAAATCTTCTAATATTTACAAGCAATTGATCTAATTTTGCATTAAACTGATTGAACTTTTACATTTGCTCCATTAAATTCAAGTCTGAAACTTGGAAAATTTTCCTCAGTAACTCCGAGGTTTAAAGTGCTTAGGAATAACATCCAACCCAAACCGTAACCGTTGACAGTGCACGGATATTACACTGGCGACAGAGATTTAAAGGAAAGTTAACATTTTAAAATTTTTAACAAATTTGTCGGTAGGGAGACGCCAATAAAAAGCACTTTAACCCCAAAAACTCCGAGAATCGAATTATTCTCAATACTAACACAAACATTTGGGATATCAAATCTTCAATTACCACCCATTTCCACCAATTTGTGTGGGAGTCAATTGCAGAAGCCACAGCGGGGGACATCAGTCACAGGACATCAGTCGCAGGAAAGCAAGTGGGAATTTACTCGCGTGGTGCTATCTTTTACTCGTTGGTGGAGACAGAAACTTCTCTGAAAGGAAAGACCGCATCATACAAAGTGAGTAGAAAAAAAGGGTTCTTTCTTGTTTTTGTCGTTCGTAATTGAAACTGATCGCCACTGCGTAATTCCTATTAGTCAAGGAAATATTTTTTTTGACCTTAGTTGCTAAGTTGAGTTCTAGAAAACGAGCGGCATAACCATTGGAAAAAAAAACAAAAAAAACAGTGCGGGATAGTCGCCTTGTTGAATCAATTGAAACAGTTGCTGAAAGTTATATATTGACTTTTTCTGAAACTACCATTAAAAAAAAGAGAATATAAAGCGAAAAAAGTTGATCAGGTAACAATAAGTAGGGGAAATTAAAAGAAAACTAAAGCACCTAATATCATCCTTGCCGTAAATAGAAAAGAAAATATATTAAAAACATCAATAAAACAAGGAAAATCGAAGTTCAGCCAAAATCATATTAAAAAAAAACAGAAATCAGGTGGGACAGTCGTCTATAAAACTGTAAATTAAAACTTCCTTAAAAATAAAGTAGAATAAATAAATAAGTATAAAAAAAAGAGAAATACCGTATTGAAATAAGCGTTAGATTTTTATAGAGAAAAGTTTTTAAACAGTAAAAAAACAGAGAGTGCTACAAGAATTCGACGTTAAAAATAGAAAACACCTGCCGGTGACGATCTACTTGACAATTTTTTTATAGAAACTATTAATTTCAACAACTTAACAAAGTTTTAAAAGGGCACGATACAAGTAGGGGAACGATAAAATGGCAACGGGCTCAACCTCTAGAATGCTATTACCGGAAGCATTTACCGGTTCAAACGACTTGGAAAGTTACGTGACGCATTTTGAGCTATTAGCGGAACTACAAAAGTGGAAAAGAACTGAAGGAGATCCGGCTCGCGAAGTTGATGAACGGCCGCATTACTTTGCACTTAGGCTACAAAAATCTGCCATAGAGTTCTATCGCACTCTACCGCAAGCTACACGAGAAAATTATGATGAATGCGTTAAAGCTTTTCGAGAACACTACAGCGAAAAACCGGTCGTTTTCCGGGGACGGCTAGCTGACTAGGAGAAAAACTGACTGATTTTTTGGGAGATTTAAAGCAGTTGGCTTTGAAAGCTTACCCAACGGAGTCGCAAGACATTAGAGACCATCTCGTTCTGAGAGGATTTCTAGAAGGAATCAACCATAGTCAGGTGAGGTCAGATCTAAGAAAGCAAATTGGCGACAAGGATATGAAAATTGAAACAGTTTTGGAAAGAGCATTGCATCTGGAAGCTGTAACAAGAATAGAGGAGGAAGAGCAAACACCAAAAGTTGCGGTAATTAGACGAGATGAAACAAAAGATTTAGTGGAGGCCGTCACCAAGCTTGTGAACCAATTGTCAGTAGATGACAAACAGCGAGAAAACCGTCGAAACCAATCTACGGAGCGAAGTGGTTGCCGGGGACGGTGGGGTGACGACAGACGTGACAGAGGACAGCAACAAGATCGTGGGTTTAAAGATCGGCGGCGATTTCCAACGCCAGGACCTAGTCACCGAGACAGATCTTTTGGAAGAGAGGAACCGTCTAGGAGGAACGACAGGCAGGGTTTCAAGTGCAGAGCCTGTGGACAAGAAGGACACCTTTCGAGGAATTGTCGAAATTGTTTCCTATGTGGAAGTTCCCAACACTTGAAAAGAAACTGCCCTTTTAAAAAGAAAACCACCGAGAACTGCAATGTCATTAGAGTTTGTTCGACAAACACAATTAAATGTCTAAACGCAGAAATCATACTTCATGGGAACAGATGCGTTGGATTAATAGACAGTGGAAGTAGTTTATCGCTTTTGAGCTGGTCCACATACGAAAAACTGGGAAAACCGGGAATTGTACAAACATACACAAAACGAGTGTTAACAGCCAATAACTCAGCTGTCAAAATAATAGGCAGAGTAACGCTTTTGGTACAGATGCAACCAAGACTACCGGAGGTCGAACAAGAGTTTGTGATAACGGCAGACGAAGGTATAGAATGTCTACTGGGAATTGATTTCCTGAAAACCAATAAATGCGTATTGAACTTACACGAAGAGAAACTATATAGCAGTCACTTTAAAGTTTCAATACCGCTCACCACAGAGAAAACGCAAGGTGTTCAAGTTTTTGCAATTGCGGGACAAAACACTTATATACAGAGTAAAAACGAAAATCTAATCAAAATTAGATTAGCTGATGAAAACGGAGAAGAAATTCCGGGAGTGGAAGGATTAGTGGAAGCAATTGGAGATTTTGAAGTAAAGACTGGTTTGTTTTTAGCCGCCTGTATGATATCAATGGAAGATGGTTGGAGTTTGATAAAAGTGTTAAATCTAACGGACGCACCAGTAACCGTGTATAAAAACACTAAAGTGGGAACTTACTTTGAAAACAAACAGAACTTAGTTGTGAATGGAATTTTCACAAATCAAAATAAGCCAAAAACATTAGAAATTTTTCAAATGGGAAAACACGCAAACTTGGAAGGTTCTAAACTAAATGACAAGCAGAAAGAGAAAGTACAAGAATTGTTCACGAGACATCAACAAGTCTTCTCACGAAACTCAAATGACTTAGGATATTGTGACAAAATTAAACACCAGATTAAACTCAACAAAGATGCAGAGCCGTTCAGAAGAAGTTATTGCAGTATGAGTTTTGACAAAAGAAAAGCAATGAAAAAAATTGTCGAAGATCTAGAGGATGCAAAAGTAATTGAACCAACCCATTCGTATTGGGCAGCACCATCAATATTGGTGAAGAAGAAAGATGGTAGCTACAGACTAGTTGTAGATTACAGAGGTTTGAATAAACAAATCAAGAAAACCAGTTGGCCGCTACCAAGAATAAATGACGTTATTGATTCTCTAGATGGAAATTGTTACTTTTCCAATATCGATTTGACATCGGGATATTTTCAAATGGCACTCGATGAAGAGTCACAAAACGTGACAGCCTTTGTAACTCCAATGGGACTCTACAAATGGAAGAGACTACCCATGGGTTTGGCGTCAGCGCCAGGAGCTTTTCAAAATTTAATGGAATTGATCATGTCGGGACTCTCCTATGAAGTGGCTCTAGTATACCTGGATGACATAATCATCTTCGGTAGATCCTTTGAGGAGCATCTCAAGCGCCTAGATCTGGTACTTGGGCGACTTAAAGACGCTGGATTGAAAATAAAAGGCTCAAAATGCAGGTTTTTTCAGGAAAAAATTCATTTCCTGGGACACATTGTATCAAATAAAGGCGTAGAAGTGGATCCGGAGAAAGTAGCGGCAGTCAGTGAAATGAAAAGCCCACGAACAATAAAAGAATTGAGAGCTATATTAGGACTAGTAGGCTTTTACAGAAGATTCATACAAGATTTCGGAAAAATAGCAGAGCCGCTTTATAAGCTATTAAACAAAAAAGAACGTTTTACTTGGAGCAAGGAATGCGAATCAGCAGTTGAACAACTAAAACAAGCTTTACAGAAAGCACCGATTTTGGGTTATCCGAATGACACGGATCCCTATACGTTAACCACCGACGCCTCTTTGTTTGGAATTGGCGCAATTATTTCCCAAAGACAACAATGGAGTGAAAGAGTTATTGCATACGCAAGCAAAACGCTCAGCAAAAGTCAACAAAACTATTCTGCGACAAAACGAGAACTTTTTGCAATAGTTTATTTTACTCAACACTTCAGAAATTATCTTCTTGGACAAAAATTTTTAATTGTTACTGACCATAGGGCCCTCACGTGGTTATATAGTTTTAAAGAACCAGACGGATTATTGGCCCGGTGGATAGAAAAGCTCGGACAGTTTGACTTTGAAATCAAACACGAAGCGGGAAAAAAGATCCCTCACGCGGACTGTCTGTCGAGAGTTCCACAGACTGAAGACCAAGTCGAAGACTGCAATCAAGTGAACCAAATAAATACGGAAGAAAAAAATATCTGGTCCATTGGACTAGGGAAATCTGTTGAACAACTAGTTGAACATCAGAAAAATGCAGCCGACCTCATTATACTGAGAAACTGGATTGAGAACGGGAAACGCCCTCAAAGAAAACACATGGCAGGAGCCTCTAGGGCACTGTGGAAACTTTGGACTGATTTCAGAAACTTACGGATTGAAAATGATCTAATCAAGAGACAGAAACATATTGACGAAATTAATAACTTAACACAAATAGTCATTCAGAGATCACTTTTAAAAGAAATTCTACCTTTCCTTCATGAACATTGCGGACACTTTGGTATGGCCAAGACATTTGATCGGGTTCGAGAACGATTCTACTGGCCCGGGATGAAAAAAGATGTCCATGAGTGGGTAAGTTCTTGCGAAGAATGCTGTCAAAAGAAATCTCCACACCAGAAACACATACACAGTCTGACAACGTGGAAACCAAGTCATCCGTTCTGGCAAGTTGCCTTAGACATTATGGGACCTTTACCCGAGTCCAGCGGAAACAAATACATTCTGTTAATTGGAGATCAATTTACAAAATGGTATGAAGCAATTCCCATGAGCAACCAAGAAGCTTCAACGGTCGCTAAGGCCTTTGTAAATGTATGGGTTTCAAGGTTTGGTTGTCCGGCAAATCTTCATAGCGACAAGGGCAGTAATTTTATGTCGAATCTTTTCAAGAACATGTGTAAAGAGCTGGGAATTAACAGGACTTCAACAACAGCTTATCACCCTCAAGGAAACGCAATGATAGAGCGCACCAATCGCACAATCGAAGAGAGTCTTGCAAAATACGTGGGTGAACATTACAACACCTGGAGCGACTACCTTCCGCTAGTAATGATGGCGTACAGATCATCAATTCACTCTGTTACGAAGTACAGCCCCTTTTACCTCCTTTTTGGACGATCATGCGCGCTGCCGATTGATTGCATGTATCAAACAATACAAACCAAAATCTACCCAACTTTGAGTGATTAAGTTCGTTGCTTGAAAGATGAACTACAAACGTGCCATGAGCTGGTACGGGAAAGCATGGATGTGGAGCAACAAAGACAAAAAACCTAATATGACCGTAGCACATTTGGACCACAATATGAAGTAGGTGATTTAGTAATGTTGTTCAACCCCACAATAAAAACTGGCCAGACAAAGAAATTTAAATCCTTTTACAGCGGACCGCAGGTAATACGTGAAATAATAAACGATCTGAACTTTGTTATTGAGGATGTGAAAACAAAAAAACAACAAAAGGTCCACTACGATCGACTCAAACGTTTTAACAGTAGAAGTGCTACCACCGATAAAAAAGAACCTAAGAAGGGAAAGATTGAACCGAAAATAACACAAAACAACCTTACGGAGGACAATGATTTTGTGGAAATTGAAGTGGTGACCCCAAAACAGAATGACACAGAAAGAAGAGAAGTTCAACCTGAAGGAAATATTAGTCAAATTAATCCTAATACTGAAACTCACAATGAGACAGTCAAAGACGAATCGTTTCAAACACCTATGGGTGGGAGTACAAGAGAATCAATAAATACTAACCCCAACAATAAGAGCAGAAGCACAAAGATACCTGCGCCCAAAGTAGCCACACAGCAGAAGCGGGATAGTCTGGTGTCAGCATCCGAAAGGAGTGAAGGCGAAGAATTTCCAAATAGGAGCACGGCTTCTACTTCGCAAAATGTCACCGAACGACGATATCAGACAAGAAGTGCGTCGGGAATAACAAGACCACGGAAACTGAAAGACTATTTTTTATTCAAGGATAACGATTCAGATGAAAAATTTGATAATGATGTATTTTTTTAAAAGGTGATACGACAAAATGCAGAGTGCGTGGAACCCACATTGGATCGTGCAGTTGAACTGGAAACTTCTTCAGTTGGTTAGCAAATTAGGTTTTTCACAATCCCTGGAGATTGTGGGTTATGATTTTGAGAACATTCTACAGACGCAAAAATTTGCAATGACGGAACCGACAAAATGTGAAACGTCACATATAAATGAGGAGCAGGTAAACAAAGGAGGGCTGATCTACGCCAAAAGCAGCATGAGTAAACTAAAATACTGCATGTACAGGGCTGCATATACGGTAACTGTGCTGAAAAAAAGTAGTTGGTATGACGACGCAACTTACTTAAACGAAAAATCACAAATAATTCCAACGTTTTACCCAATAAAAGAGTCAGTCTGTCAAAATCTATGGCAGGGACACAAAACGCGGTTACCGGGTCTTGGTGATTTTGAATTCAATGCTCCCAAAGAAGTCCTCAACGAGATGAATATTGACCGAACCGACGCTGAATTTGTTCAGAAGATATCAAAAACTTTCATGAAAGGCGGAAATGAGAAAGGAGTGAATTATGTCTACCCCGTGGATTGGATCAATCCAAAAGGTGAAACACAGAAAGGTAATATCATGATAAATGCAGACATTTTCATGGGGACTTTGTTCATTGAAACTAGGGAAGCAAATGAAGGAACATGGTTATATTTTAAAGACCCTTTGAAACAGGAGCAGACCTTGTTATATCAAGGAGACACATTTGAAATAGATTCAGTACAATATCTGTTCGACCAAGACAAAAAACCAAACATCTTGACGATCGTTAAGTTTTCAGACTCGATAACAGCAAAACTAGTCCGCGCTGGAAACAAAAAGTACTTGACGAGCAAATTAGACAGAAAAAGAAAATTAGTTGTCCAGTTGAAAAACAAGACAAAACATATAGACAGTTTTCTGCTTTTTGAAACAAACCACAGAAATTTGTTTTATACAACGGAAAAGTTGACGGCCACGGAACAAAATTTTTCAACAACAGATATATCTGAGACAGATCTCAGGGACATAAAACTCGATCAACTTTTTGTGTGGGATTTTCGAGGCATGTTTGAAAACCTGAAAGAAATAGAGTTATTAAATTGTCACATAGAAAAACTGCACAGAGCTATGATTCTAACGACATCAATTAACGGAAATTCACACCAAATTTTCTTAAGTCAACAAAACGCTCTGGGTACACACGCAGAAAGAGCGGGAGGAATACTATATGTCCATAGGTGCGCTAAAGTAATCGTACATGTTGTCGAAAATCAGTTTTGTACGGAGGAAGTACCAGTTAGGGTGTTTTCTGACAACACTTCAGAAGTAATTAGATACATGGAACCCATTTCTAGAGTATTCTATAGAAATTTCACACTGATTAATTGCAACCCCATGTACCCGAACGCTCTTGAATTGCAGAATGGGTCATGGATAACATATGGGCGAAGGATACAATTAATTGAAAAACCCAATGTTATGCCTAATTATAGAGTTAACGTCAATTGGTCAACTTCGGCGCCTGTGGAAGGGTTTTTCAATGACAAGGACCTGGAACTTAGCAAAAGGGCCCAAAGGTTAAGGCATTCGAGAAAGACGATAACAGGAAGAGAAGTTTTCCTTGGACAAGGAGGTTTATATGAGCATGAGACTCTAGAGTATTTCAACACGGATTTAAATTACAATAATCAGTGGCATGAATTGCTGATTTTTGAATATTTGGGTAATGAAGTGAAACAAATCTGGCATGTGGCCAGGGAAATAACCATCAGTTTAATGACTATTTTTATTGGATCTAAAATCATATTTTGTTTGGTACGCGTGTTTCTTTCAATCGATATGCTACGCAGTGGCACCAATCCTAAAATTGCACTGCAACCCATTAACCCAATGGGGGAACTAGGTTATTTTCATTATCTAAAACAACGTACAAAGGAACAAGAATTGACAAGAAAAAGGACAGTTGAACGGTGTGATGGTGAAACAAACATCGTTGTTATAAAAGCAAAAAAGGCAAAATCTGTACCAGATATGGCAGAAATTGAAATTGATACATTAGACTAATTTACGTGTATGATATGTAGGAATGGCAGAACCAAAAATCGGTGATTATTGCTATTATCTACCCGAGTTGTTCGAAGTGAGGTCAATAGTCAGGCAACAAGTGTATCGGATTGTTGGTGTAACCTCAAACAAAAGGTACGTGGTGCCACTGACGCAGCTGCAACCACCCAATATAGTGGATAGAGCCGCAATTAGCGTTGATGAGTTAAATGAGATGCAACACAGAATCGAGGAACAACAAAAGAAGATTGACAACAGCGAATTGCTGGGAACAACCGGGGCTCGGCTCGAAGAGGAGCTCCGGCAGTTAAAACTTGAAAGTCAAAGATTAGGTGATCACTTGCTGGAGACCCAACGGCAACTTGAATACGCTGGGAATCAGCGGGAGTCCTGCAGAAGGCAGGTGGAAACATTGAAGAAAGAGTTGGAGGAGGTTACAAATGTAGCCGAAACAAAAACAAGGGAATGCATCGCTCTGGTGGACGAGCGGGAGTGCTTAGCTCGGGAGTTGGAGAATGCCGAGATAGATAATAGAAAGCTGAGGGGTAGAGTAAAAACAGAGCAAACCTCAAAGAAGGTCATACAGAGGAGGCTGGAGGCGATCAATGCGCAGAGCCCGTTCAGTCGACCTCCAAACTTTTATGAACTTCTATTCCTGCCACAGGGGGCCACAACCAGTACTATCCAGAAACATTTCAAAATGTTAGCAATGCTTTGTCATCCGGACAAGGGTGGTCGTGAGGACATGTTCAAAATCATTCTTCAAGCAAAGAAAATTATGGAAGACGAGGAGGCCTGTAATATCTATGACAAGTACGGCATTGAAAAAGCACACGAATATATGAACTCGAAAATGGACATTTGAAACTCTTGCTGTGTGAGTGAGTGGAACACTCACATTTTTCTAAGAGGGAGGCAGTATAGTGAACCATAATGTATGACATGCTCATAAATTACATATTAAGCGCATAATGCGAAATTTTCATAAACAAAAAGGAGAACAAAAATAGATGGTTACTAATAGTAAACCGGATTTTAACAATATAGAGAAAGCATCATAAATAATGATGGGAATCATCATAGAATTTAATCTTGACGGGACACGTCAAGGAATGTTTGTTCATGATGGGATTCGTCAAAGCAGGTAAACCTGTTATCTGTTAGTTTAACTAACAGGGACCCATGCGGTAGAAAATAACTATGAGAAAATCCCTCGGAGATTAACGAAAATGGGTAAAAATAACCTAAGATTAATTAACCATTGATAGGACTGAAACCAAAGAACATATTCAAACCTAAACCTTACACAATCGAGCTGGCTCTCTTTAATTGCTTTACATCTCTCATCTTCACAAATCTAATATTTACAAGCAATTGACCTAATTTTGTATTAAACTGATTGAACTTTTACATTTGCTCCATTAAATTCAAGTCTGAAACTTGGAAAATTTTCCTCAGTAACTCCGAGGTTTAAAGTGCTTAGGAATAACATCCAACCCAAACCGTAACCGTTGACAGTGCACGGATATTACAAGTCGATTCTTGATACCAATGACAGCTAATTGTTCTTTAATCGTTTACGTTTATGTTCAGATTCAGGAACGCCAGGTCCCCATTACTGTTGGATGTCTTAAGAGTGAATTGTAAGTTTTTGTGAAGAGAACTTGCATACTCTAGGTAATCTAGAGGGTTCCCCTTGACAGTGCACACAATGTCATACGAGCTTCAAACTGGCTGGCACTAAGGATTTTTTATTTTTTCCGAGTATGTTGTCTCTTTCATAACACAAAAACTACACCTATCAAATGGTTCTTGTAGTTTTTGATCTTTCAAAAAATCCTGAACTTTTTAAACCCGTCTATCCATTGGTGTCTGACGTACATTTTTTGCGTACCATTCTGCCGACAATTCTGTTTCACATAACCTTTCGTTGGAGAGCAATATTCGAATCTTTGTTTACAAAGTTATTTTGGGAGATCAAGAACACTGTGTCTGGTTGTGGGAGGGGTTCGGGGCAAAGACTAATTTTGCAAAACTTATGTATTTTTGGTTTTAGACTGCTTCAATGGCAAATGATTTTAATATTAACTTCTGGATTTAAATTCGTTTGCTTCTGTAGCAAGTGGTTCTAAAATTCAGAATGCGTAAAAAGATGCGTCAAGAGTTCACCCAGATTATTTAATTCTACGAGTTGCGATACTTTAATGAGCTGCGGCAGCATGAAGCCAATTCTGGAAGAGTCGTGTATGACGACACCAGATTTGACAGAGGAGCAGTTGCGAAATAAAAGCGGAGCAGAAACACCCTTGAGGGGGTCTACCGAGAGTGATAGTGCGAATGCCGTGACACCTCCTTATGTAAAGTGGGCGATTGGTTTCGATTCGCTGTTAGAAGATCCCGAAGGTCAAAAAGTCTTCCAGTCTTACTTGCGTGCTGAAGGTGCTCTAAACAACTTAATGTTCTGGTACGCCGTCAATGGCTTCAAAACACAATCTGACCGCCACAAAAAGTACCGACTGGCAACAGTGATTGGGCGTACTTTCTTGAAACGAAATTCGGCGAATGCTCTGAGCGAAATTGGAAGTGATAACAGAAAACAAATTTTAGACGCTATTCGTAAAAATCACGCTGAAAATGACGTTTTTGATCGAGCGCAATCCGAGATTGAGTGTTTTCTCAAGGAAAAAGCATATCCAATGTTTTTGAAGTCTGATGTATATATAGATTATTGCAACAAAGCCGTTCAGCAGCAGACGACTGCCATGAACAATTTAAATGTCAGCTCAAATTCACCTCTCAATACAACCTCAGGTCAACTTGGAAGCCTTAATACTGACTGCAGTCCAACTAGTTCTACTTATTCCAACCAAAGTACTGTAACGCCAACCGTAGATCCACCAAAGAGCTACCCGCCGGGTTATCCAGGACCCAATATTGCTCAGCCAAACCGGCAGGCGCCATCAATACCCGGCGACAAATTTAGTGACAATTTGTCTGAAAAATGCCACCAGAGCTCCTCAGTTGGAGCTATTAAGACCTCTTCCAACGTGCCTTTAGAATCGCATAGTTTAGATAGCGGCTCAGTAGTCGAAAATGCTCAATCGGGTCTTCCAGCGCAGAGTAGTAAAACTGAAACAGGGTTAGCAACGGTGCATGAAGACACAGAGCTGCTGTGCAAAGAGATCAACCTTCGTGGAGGGAACAAAGGCTTCGAAGCCACCTCGGACACCTTTGCGGCCTCAACCTCCCCTACTTGTCGTAAAAAGTGCCATGAAGTTGAAGGGTAAGCGTTACAAATTGTAATCTTCGAAAGCCAATAAGTATTTTCTCTAATGGTAGCTTACTAGTGCCTCCACGAGGATACACTGGGGCGGTCTCTTAAGTTGGATGTTGCCTAAAATGGGAGAACCTCCATATGCTAGCCCATTTATGGTTTTTTACATGACAAATCTGATCCGTGTAGATAAATTTTATTGGCTGGTGTAAACAACAATACAGACCATGTTAATATGTTTTTTTTTCAAGCGGGATCCCGACATTCATCCCTCGAAGAAGTTGGACGATATGGTTAAAGGGCGTCAATTAAGGAATGTATATTGTTTTGGTACAATCATTAGTGTAACTTGAGCATCAAAAACTTTTGGAATATAGTTTGCCTTCTGATTCAGTGGACTGTTTGTAGATGCCAGGCGTGCCATTATAGTCAGAGCAACAACAGTGTCCCTGTCTGCTGCAGAAGTCACCACTCGCACCACGGGAGCGGAAGCAATATCGGTGTGAATGAGAGGAGAAGTGACAAAGCTGCTCACATGTACACAAACTTTGTGCCTACAGGGTCCGCCAATGACTCTGAAATCCAATCGCTGTCCTCGGATACCCACACTGACGACTCAGCTTCTCTTGCCGATCCATCTCTGTAAGAAATGAGAAGAACAGAACCCAAGTTTATTCAATGGTTTAAAAGTATTTGTCTTAAGCAGGAGTAAGCGTCAGATAGGTTTGTGTTGCCTGATATGAGTGATACCATTCATTAAAATTAACATATATATTATATTTATGGTGTAAAATAAATCGAGTGGGGAAATGGTGACCCTTCAACAAGGACCGTTCTTGGCTGTTTGTGTACGTGCAAAAGTTATAGTGCGTGTTTAAGTATGTGGCTCACCTGACGGGCAAGCTATGGACTGCGTTAATTCTTCGATAGCTGCAATGCTGTAAGCTATATGCACTGGGCGTACTCGACTAGAATTCTGCCGGCTATTTTATAAAGCTGAGGGCTATGCTTCTTTGTCTGAATTTTTTTTTTGAAACTTCAGAAGTTGGGCTTGTAAATGGGTTCAGAATTGGACAAGGAGTTGTACCTGGATGTCATTTTTTTGAAGTTCTTTATACTTAGTTTTCCCACTCCTCGAGAAACTTAATTTTAATTGAATGGGCTTAACAGCTAAAAGAAGACTTACATTTGAGTTCTTCGTTGCCTAAATTTTTTTTAGCAAGCGCGGTCATGTTCTAGGAAGAAATGTTTTAAGGACTTGCCTATTGAAAAATTAATCTAATGATCTTTTTAGCAATTTTTTTGTGCTGTCTGTCTTTTTATGCAATTTTATAGAGTTAATTTGGTATTTCAGCTGTCATAGGATATTTCCCACATCTTGATTTGGTAAAAACAATTTTTCAATTCATTGGGCGATATGTTTAAACTACAGTTTTATGTACTTTAGCTGAACTGCTATTATAAAAGTTGATGAAGTTCGTAAAAATCTTTTGGACACTAATTCCCAAAGAAGTGTTCCCAAATTTTGTTTAGAAGGAAATTTACCATATTTAGTTTGTATGTTCACAATCCGAGAACTGCATATAATAATGGTTGTTTCTGCTACTTGTCTCAGGCTACAAAACCATTATTCCAGTTATAAAAAACTGAATAATTTTTGCCTTTTCTCCCTTTTGCCCCAAGTTTTTTAATCATGTTGCATTTAGAAATAACATATTTACGGCATTGGGGGTAAATCCCAAAGCTATGGTCGAAGCAAGGAACAGTGGCTGGTTTCAAATTGAAGCTAACTAGGCTTTCAAGTACCTGTTTAAAATTATTTAAGTAGCTCTACGTTTAATGTACACCCAATTTTGTTGAATTTTTGACAAATCGATGTGTCTTTTTTATGCAAAGTTTTCGCCTGACAATTTTGACTTATCGAGTGACTTTTACGCCCTTGACTTTTTACGTTTCGCGTGATCTAAAACTCTCTCTCAATCACAATTTCGAGCAGCTGAACTCAATTGGTGGCAATTTAATACAAAAAGTCAAATAAAAAGTGCGCCGATACCGCGGTTCTATTTTTCACTTTAAATCTTAATACTGGTATATGTTAACCTCTAATGTGGTTATTTGAAGCCCATTATTGAACTTCTTAGTCCCATTTAGCCTCCCCCTACCTCCTCCCCTCCCCCCCCCCCCCGACTGAAGCAGGTTGCAATTGATTAGAGCCCCCACTAGTCGTTCGAGAGCAATTCTTCCGACTTTTAGTCGGTTATGTTTAGCAATTTCTTCGAAACCAGTAGTTGTTTTCATGCTTGAGATACTGGTACGAGGGACTCCATTAATGCGAAAAGGTTTTTCAAAAGAGCTGCGAAGACATTCGATATTTACTTTTTTCTGAGACAGTTTTATCAGAATCGATTTTTTGCTCTCAAACAAAGTTTGAAACCAATTATTATTAACGAGCGTGTGCGTCTGTTTTCTGCAAAATTTTTTTGCTTGAGCATTTTCTAGAACATTCTTTGGTTTCACTTATCGAGTGACTTCTTTAAGCTTGACTTTTTGATTTTTCTCGAGTGACTTCGATTGGGGGAATTCAGAAATTAAATTCCTTGCTAAGATGAAACCGATTGTGTGAAAAGACCGTACATATCCCTGGTAGCGTAGTGATTAATGCTATTAGACGCCAGGACAGGGGACCGATCCCCTCCCTAGTCAGAAGTTTCTGCATATAAAAGTCTAGCCTACGCTCCTTCTAAATTGTTTACCTCGACAGTCGTTCGATAGCAATGTGTCCGTCGTTAGTAGGCTTATATTTTTCTTTCGTAAAAGGCGTTGAGCTGGTAGGCAAGATTTCAGACAAAATCATTCTGAAAGAAAAGCAAAATAATTACCTTTTCTGACTAAGTATCTTTTCTGTGCAGTTTGATTAACAGAAGATTGTGTTGCGTGACTTGAAAACTTTTTTCAGCATTCAACGTCTTGCATTTTTTGTCTTTGATTGCTTGGATCTCTCGAAAAGTGACTGCATCTCTCACTAAATAAATTTTCTGAAGTCAATGGGCTACAGCTTAACTAAGCCGTGGCCTTAACAGGGTTGTACAACTTGAACAGGATGGGTTAATTAAGCTACGCTAAAGCAATCGTGAAATTAGTGTCGAGTCTTTGTAGTGTGTTCTTATTTGGTCATTTTGAGGCTTTCATCCAAACATTCTGCGATTTTTTAGTGTTGAAAAAAGTAATCCACGTTAAAGCTATCGAGCTTATCAGTAATTTGATCTCACAGTCATTGAAAGCATAGAACTTAATATTATAATTGAATTTCGAGTAACTTCATGGATATTTTGATCGCTAATTTGAATGACAGCTTTTTGGCTTGTAATTTGAAATCAAAATTTGACTAATTATTTCAGGAAGTTCAATAACTTTGCAGATCTGTTTAATAGCCGCCCTCATCTTCTCAGCCGGCTATTATTGCGCTCGTATTTTTTTACTTCGTCAAACTTTTTTTCGCTTTACCATTTTGCTAGGCTAGTTTTCTCTTCTCTCATTCTGCTAAAAGTGAATTTGAACATCAGTTGCTAAGCAAAGCAATTCAAAATGAACAGAGTCGGTATAAAAAATTGAAGTCAGAAATAGAAACGGGATAAACCCATAAAGCCCAATTTTAGATGCCCGCTATTTGAACGTCGTTCCTATAAGTCTTAGTTACCACCTCTAATGCTTATTGGTGTTGATAGTAGCCCCTGTAGCCTCTCTCTAAGAATTAGAAGTATGTTCAACTACGAAATGCCATCAAAATAAATCGGACTTGAAAAATATTTTTGTACAAAAATCTTTTTTTTTCAATATATTCTATTCGTTCAATCCCAATCATGCTTATTGGAATCAACGGCGGCTATTTTCCGGCAATCTGCCGGGTATGTTTTAAAATTTTTGCCTATTCCTTGGTTGTAACAATAGCTCTTGTAAAAGAATTCATGAAAAATCACATAGAAAGATTTTCGTTTTCCGGCTATAAGTTCATTTTTTTTTTACTACTTCAAACGATCTTTTTTGGGACAACTTGTCAGTTTTCTCTGATTGTTAAGGTAAAAGTTCAATAGGTGGTGCCGGTATTTTTGAAGGTGTTGGTGTTAGAGCATGTTAGTGTATTAATTTGTTGATTAGTGATGGCAAGATTGGAATTGACAAATGGCTGCTTATTAACTTCCATTAGTTAGCGCTCTTTTCAACCTCAATCCGCCTTTCAACCTTTGAAGTATTCCAAAATAGGCGCCAACATTCACTTCAAGTTGAGAGAGCTGACAATACGCTTGAGCTTTTCCCATTGCTTATCTCAACAATTGTGTTCGCCAATATCAAAGCCATTCATAATGAGTTTGTGGTGGTGGCTTAGTTTAAAAACACAGATTTGAATGAAAGTGCTGCTCGAATGAAAAACTGTCGGCAGCGCCAAACTGTCGAGAAGGCGACTTTCAACTTCCTTTCGGAATCAATTTGCCATTTTTATCAACAGTGCAGTTTTCTAATCACAAAATCACTCTCGCTTCTGTTCATCTGTTTGATTTGAGATTTTTTCAATCGATTATGAGGCGGTAAGCAAACGGCGTCATGGGAAGCTCAGCTTTTATCCATTTGTAAACAGTGAAATAGTTGTGTACGTCTTCACTATGTTATTTGCGGAAATAGCTTAATGATGAGAGGAGATTAAAGCAAAGTAAAATGTGAAGTTTTGCACTTTTTTAGCGTCAAACTGTCTGCTGTTTATTGATCTCGTTTCACAGAATTTGGAAACGTTATTACAGCTCTTTGATAAAAGCGATTAGGAGCTAAAGATTTGAGTTAATTTATAAGGAGTCGGTTCAATAATTGAATTACTAACTCGATGCTCGTACTTAGGTGTAAAATATGGTAAAATGAGGGGCTTAGAAATTATGAAGATTGCGTTGAGCTGTGGACTCATGACTGTGTTATACCATGCGGCGCTATTTTTGTTTACCCCTGGGTCTTTTAACCCCCCAAACTCTTCACTTCAAAACATTTTCCCTAAGTACTCTTCACTGATTTTGATTGGTATTTGTACCAATTATATAAATAATTAGAATCGGGGTACCAATTATTTAATTAAAATCGGGGTGAAATGACGAGGGCTGGATGAGATAGTTGGGTTTAAATGATGGGAGATAAATTAATAGGGGTGCAAAGGCGGTATGTCATCTTTACGATCCCTTATTCAATAAGATAAATTGATTTGACGATTCACGATTTAAAGCCCATTTATTGCAATATTTCCTCAATTTTTGACAGGATGTGTTTACGAAAAGCGAAACGTTTACTCGCTTGGGGTTCCTGCAATCTTTTACTCCTTTTATAGTTTTCATTTTCTCAGTCTTTAGGGTGTTTTCAGTTAAGTAGTTGATAAAATCTGCTAAATGGGTACAATTAAAATGCTGCAAATTTCGGATTTTAACTCGAAATTATTTGCAGCCAAATAATTTCTTTAATTTCTTGCAACTGGCTCCTTTGTTATTTTGCTAAAAAAAGTAAATCTTAAGCAGCTGAATTGACTTTTCCGCTCTGGCAGTGCTTCAGATCGGATCGTTGGGTTTCTGGTAAAAGTACGATTTTGATTGAGAGGCAAAAGTCATTTGACTTAACTCATGCAAAAATATGACTTTCACGCTTAATAAGTTGAATTTAATTTGAGTACATAAATTCAAAATTTTCCTGTTTTAATTATCAATTAAATTTTATAAAATTATTGCTCATATCCTACGCCGAAAAGAACGAATTTCACAACAGAATTTAATTTTGACTGGCTTACTATAATTGACATCAGTATATCTTTGAATTTTAATTGTCGTCGCGAGCATATTTTTAATTGTCAAATATGAATGCTTGATCTGCGAGATATATAGAATGGCATATTTCTTTTTGCTAGCCTTTTCAATAGGAGTTGTCGGCTATGATAAGCACTATTCTTGACTCCGTTTTATAACTCAAAATGTATTCAACAAGAAGAGAAGATGTTTTGTTTTTAATTGCTCCTGAACGAAGTTCATAGCAGTTATTGTAAATTTGTTGGTCATTTTTAATGCAAATTTTTTCTTGACCGTTTTTGCGCTTTTCTTCTAGAACATTATTTGACTTCATAAGTGACTTATTCACGCGTTCGTTCTTCTTTTTTCAGTTCTCAATTTTTCTCACTCCAAAGTAAAGCTTGCTGCTAAAATAAAATTGATTTCAGCATATCAAAAAGAAAGGCCTGATAGCTGAGTTGGCAGTGCTTATGGTAAGGGATCGGGAGGTCGATAGTTCGAATCCCGTCGTGGTGAACTATTTATGCACCCATAAAGAAAAATTAATCTAGCCTACAGCCCCTGAATTAAATTGCCTCGCCTGTCATTCAAGAGCAATTTTTCCGACATTAGTCGGTTTGTTACTTTTAAGCAGGAGATTGATAGCAATGTTTTGCTGCATTTATGGCACACTACTCAATCTTTAAGTTTTCGGGAAGCATCAGATCATAATTGATACATTTTTAGCAAATATGTACCGCGAAATGGATAAATTAGTTTTCATTGTAAGTATTTTATATGACACCTTTCAAGATCTTTCTTTTTTTGCACGCGTGCTTGCTGCTGATAACGAAACGATGAGTCAACAATTTTCAAAATTTTGTTTAAGGTTGGTCTTTGTAATGTATGATGTTGTTTTGGTAATTGTCACCTCTTTTATTTAGCACTTTGACTGTGTGATTGATTAAGAACATTTGTAACGCATGACTAATAATGGGACGTTTTTGATATTCTAAATTTTATTTCATAATATGCTATGGTGTCAATGTTTAGTAGCTCTTTTGAAATTTTGAAACTATTAGTTTGGTCGTGTGTATGTTTATTTTTGGCATGATTTGTTTGTTTGTTGTTTCTTGGTTGCTTTTTGTTTGTTTTTTTTTTACCGGAATGTTGTTCTCTCACTTCTAAAATAGCATTTTGACTTAACCGACTAGGAAGGCCTTTGTTCCTACTAAATTGAATTTAGTTGACGACTTAACATCAGATATTTTCGGGTTGCTTGAAGGTTTTGATTGAGAGGCAAAAATGTTTTAGCTTACCAAGAATAATGACTTTATGCCGACTAAATTAACGTAGCGGAGGAAATCAAGTCCCTTTCGAAGTTTTTTAAAGAGATGTTTGAGAGTGTTCTGATTGAGAGGCGAAATTCTTTCTGAGTTCACTCGCATAGAAAATGATATTTGGCTATGATCAATTGAATATAATTGAGGACATAAGTTCGGAATTTTTTCGCTTTAATTATCAATTAACGTTTTTCTTTAATTGTTGCACATTTCATGCGCCTTATGAAACGAACTTCGCAACAGTTTTCTTTTAAAGTTGAATTGCCTGCAATATGACGATTGTATTTTTTGACTTTTAACGACTGCCATTCAAACTATTTCTAGATAAAAAATGGTTTTTTAGGTTGTCGAATATGAAAGCATGATCATTTGGCTACACTTTTCCCGGAGCCGGCGAATTCTGTTTCTTTATTACAACGAATTTTTGTTGGCTCCTTTTTAATAGCCGCCATCAGCCTCTCAGGGGCTTATATTTAGGCGCTCTCCTTTTTACAGTTCAAAGAATTTGAATTGTATTGCGGCGCTGTCTTTTTTTAAGATCTGCTCATACCTTCTCATGATTTTTGAAGTCAAATCGGAGTAGTATTTTTGGTCATGCCGAAACAGGAAGTGGAGCGAAAAAGCGAGTGGTTTTGCGGCGTGAAATTTTTTTGCTCTTATTTTAAAGGAGTGTTGAAAAAGGTGTTTGAACAAAATTTTGCCTTCTCTTTAGTGGTTTTTTTGTTCACATGCTGCAATTTCACTTTGATTTTTTACTTATTTCGATTTATTGGATTGGATTTTTAAGAGTGGTTTTCCCAATCCGTTCATAGTTCTTTCTAGGTCTAGTTTTTTTAGTAAATGAAAACTCTTTGAATTGTGCGTCAGGACTTGCTCTGCTATGTTATTTTAATCCGCTTTAACTTTTGATCACGTTTTTTGTTTTATGGTTGTCACGATTTTCACGTTTTATATCTGGCTTACTTCACTCACTGTTTCAACTGAATCGATTTTAAATTCTTTCACGCTGTCAAGTTCACATTGTGGTGAATATTGTCAAATTCAGAAGATCAAAATCAATAGGTAATTAGGTCATTGAGAGTTAGGTCATCAAAGTTCATTAGAGTGTTTGCTAGCTGACATCGGTATTGAGCTGATTAGCTTTCATTTTAGAAGATGAATTATGTATAGTTTTAGAATTCAACTGAAACTGCGCGCCAAATTCGAACACTCTTTTTTGACACTGAAAGAAAAACAAAGAAATTCGGTCAATTTATCTTTTTTTTTCCTGTGTTAATCCCGATGTGCGTCAAGCGCGTCAACGACGGCTATTTTACGCCAATGTGCCGGCTATGTCTTGATAGTACTAAATTGTATTTACTTGGAAGAGAGGGTCTCTGCGAAGCATGTGATTGATTGAAGATGGTTTTGTTTTGCTTTGAAGTCGGAAAACAATAGCATTGATTTGCATCATGCTTGGGAACGCGCACTCTTCGATATTTGGGTTTTTGGGAACCAAAAACATTGAGATCAAAATAGACACATTTTTAGTGAATTTCGTGAATGTGGTAAATCAGTTTTCCTTCTAATATACTAAAATAATATCCGTCAAGTTCCGTATCTTTTTTAAACGTGTGTTTATTGCTGGTAAATAATCAATAAGTCTCCATATTTATAAAATTAGTCTTTAGAAGGGGTTTTTAGAAAGATTGTTTTGTCGATTTTTAATTATTGTAGCCATAAATGCAAGAATTGCGATGTTATGCCTTTCTCTTCATAATGTGCTCTGGTATTGATGTTGAGTTACTCGAGAAAGATTTCGGGCTGTTAGGTTAGAATTTCGGATTTTAACTCGAAATTATTTGCAGCCAAATAATTTCTTTAATTTCTTGCAACTGGCTCCTTTGTTATTTAGCTGAAAAAATAAATCTTGAGCAGCTGAATTGACTTTTCCGCTCTGGCAGTGCTTCAGATCGGATCATTCGACTTTCGGTTTCTGGTAAAAATACGATTTTCAATGAGAGGCAAAAGTCATTTGACTGAACTCATGCAAAAAATATGACTTTCACGCTTAATAAGTTGAATTTAATTTGAGTACATAAATTCAAAATTTTCCTGTTTTGATGATCAATTAAATTTTATAAGCAAATATAATTAGCAAATATGTACCGCGAAATGGATAAATTAGTTTTCATTGTAAGTATTTTATATGACACCTTTCAAGATCTTTCTTTTTTTGCACGCGTGCTTGCTGCTGATAACGAAACGATGAGTCAACAATTTTCAAAATTTTGTTTAAGGTTGGTCTTTGTAATGTATGATGTTGTTTTGGTAATTGTCACCTCTTGTATTTAGCACTTTGACTGTGTGATTGATTAAGAACATTTGTAACGCATGACTAATAATGGGACGTTTTTGATATTCTAAATTTTTATTCATAATATGCTATGGTGTCAATGTTTATTAGCTCTTTTGCGATTTTGAAACTATTAGTTTGGTCGTGTGTATGTCTATATTTGGCATGATTTGTTTCTTTGTTGTTTCATGGTTGCGTTTTGTTTGTTGTTTACCAGAATGTTGTTCTCTCACTTCTAAAATAGCATTTTGTCTTAACCGACTAGGAAGACCTTTGTTCCTACTAAATTGAAATTAGTTGACGACTTAACATCAGATATTTTCGAGTTGACTGAGAAGGCTTTGATTGAGAGGCAAAGTTATTTTTAGCTAACTCAGAATATTGACTTTATCCCGACTAAATTAATGTAGTGGAGGAAATCAAGTCCCTTTCGAAGTTTTTTAAAGAGATGTTTGAGAGTGTTCTGATTGGGAGGCGAAATTCATTTCGAATCACTTGCATAACAAATGATTTTTGGCTATGATCAATTGAATATAATTGAGGACATAAGTTCGGCATTTTTTGCTTTAATTATCGATTAACGTTTTTCTTTAATTGTTGCACATTTCATGCGCCTTATGAAACGAACTTCGCAACAGTTTTCTTTTAAAGTTGAATTGCCTGCAATATGACGATTGCATTTTTTTTACTTTTAACGAATGCCATTCTTTTGCTGATTTTTAGACGAAATTTAATTTTTTGCCTGTTTTTTGTATTAATGCTTTAAGTGGGATTTGAATGGAAGCTTGTTACTTAAGGAATATTCAGCTACCAATTGACAAATATTTAATTATTTATTTATTTTAATTATTTAAAAATTTATTTGTGTAAATCATTCTTTTGTGCGGAAAATTGACAGAAAAATTGAGAAATTTTAAACCATTTTTCTTTTTTTTTGCAGTTTTTCTTTTTCTTAGTCTTAGACAAGTTTCTTAGCCTATTATGACTTTCCCATTGTTTTGCGAGCTTTGCATTGCCCTGATTGGAAAGGAATTTTACTCGGCTTTATGTTGCCTTGTACTATTGAAAAAAAACTCATTAAGTTTTTCTAGTTTTTTATTCAATTTGTTTTTGAATGCCGTTTCTATTCTTCCTTAAATTTTTTTATGGCGTTTGTGGGGGTTCAGGGTTCACAATAGTTGTTCTAGTTGTGTAGTAAAAAATATGGGCAATTTTCTCCTTCCGTTCGGTTCCGGAATTCTTCCGGCTATGTTTTTTTTTAAGATCTGTTCACACATTACATGATTTTTGAAGTCAAATTGGAGTAGTGATTTTGGTCACGCCGAAACAGGAAGTGGAGCGAAAAACGAGTGGTTTTGCGGCGTGACATTTTTTCGCTCTAATTTTGAAGGAGAGTGAGAAAACGGTGTTTGAACAAAATTTCGCTTTCTCGCTGGTGGTTTTTTGTGGACATGCGGCAATTTCACTTTGATTATTTACTGTTTTTCGATTTTTTGGATCGGATTTTTTTCTAAGTGTTTTTCCCAATCCATTCATAGTTCATTCTATGTCTAATTTTTATGTAGTCATTGAAAATTCTTTGAATTGTACGTCAGGACTTGTCCTGCTATGTTTTTTAATTCTTTTTAACTTTTAATCACGTTTTTCGTTTTACGTGAGTCACAATTTTCACGTTTGACTTCTGGCTTACTTCACTCATTGTTTCAACTGAATGGATTTTCATTTCTTTCACGCTTTCAATTACGCAATGTGGTGAATACTGTCAAAGTCAGAAGATCAAAATCAATAGGTAATTAAGTCATTGAGAATTAGGTCATCAAAGTTCATTAGAGTGTTTGCTGGCTGACATTGGTATTGAGCTGATTAGTTGAGCTGTTTAGAAGGTGAATTAAGTATAATTTGAGAATTCAACTGAAACTGCGCGCCAAATTAGAACACTCTTTGACACTGAAAAAAAAACAAAGAAATTCAGTCAATTTATCTTTTTTTTTCCTGTTTCAATCCCGATGTGCATCAAGCGCTTCAACGACGGCTATTTTACGGCAATGTGCCGGCTATGTTTTGATAGTACTAAATTGTATTTACTTAGAAGAGAGGGTCTCTGCGGAGCATGTGATTGGTTGAAACTGGTTTTGTTTTGCTTTGAATCCGGAAAACAATGGCATTGATTTGCATCATTCTTGAGAACGCACACTCTTCAATATTTGGGTTTTTGGGAACCAAATACATTGATATCAAAATCGACACATTTTTAGTGAATTCCGTGAATTTGGTAAATCAGTTTTCCTTCTAATAAACTAAAATAATATCCGTCAAGTTCCGTATCTTTTTTAAACGTGTGTTTATTGCTGGTAAATAATCAATAAGTCTCCATATTTATAAAATTAGTCTTTAGAAGGGGTCTTTAGAAAGATTGTTTTGTCGATTTTTAATTATTGTAGCCATAAATGCAAGAATTTCCATGTTCTGCCTTTCTCTTCATAATGTGCTTTGGTATTGATGTTGAGTTACTCGAGAAAGATTTGGGGCTATTAGGTTAGAAGTAAGTGTGTCCATGGATGTTTTTTTCCGAACAGCAGGTAAATGTTTGATCTATATTGAAGCAAGCTTTTTTCTTTACCAGAATTTTCTGTTCACTCATTGGATCTAGAATGGAAATCACTTTGACTTAACTCACTCAGAAAAAATGATTTTTGAACTCTATAAACTGTATTATGTATGAAACACGATATCATATATTAGTGACTTCCGATTTTAGGTCAAATGAGTGAACAGAAAATTAATTAGTTTTCTTTTCATTTAATATCAAATCGTTCAACTTCTGTTTCTTTTGCGACCGTTGGTAGAAACAAGATGTCACCAGTAAAATTTGTCAAGGTTGGTCTTTATAATTAAGTGTAATTTTGTCGATTATTATCACCTGTTTCGGACTTTCTGATTGCTTAAAAGGTTTTTTTGGTCTGTTTTATATAAAGTTGTCGCACCAGGCGACATTTTTGATGTTCCGCTTTTTCATCCGTAATATTGGTGTCGATGTTTAATCGCTCCCATGCAATTTTTGAAGCACTTAAGTTTGTTGCTGTGTGTCTGTACCTGTTTTAACCAATTTTTCGCATTTTTTGTTTAGACGAACCGGTTCTCTATCGAGTTTTTCTTACATGATGTTGAGCATACCATATGCCTAAAGAAGCGAATTTCGCAACAAATTTTTATTTTTGAGGCGACTTGCTTACAATATGTGACTATCTTGGTTATACCGTACCTACCATTTCCAGGTACAAATTTCGTTTTTTTTTGTCGAATATAGAAGCTTGATGGGCGAATTGTATATAATAAATAGATACTCCTTCGAGCCACTTTTTATTTGTACAGAATTTAATTTGAATTGTTCGATTTCGTTTCTCAATTATAAGTGTCTTACTTTCCACATATTTCTTATCTCTCAAACTCGGGGCTACTCTAGAACACTATAAACCATTTCCAGGTCAGTGAACAACAGTGAATGCTAGTATTTGTACAGCTTCTTGACTGTTATGAAGCAAATCAAATTCAAAGTGTCTGTAGCTGCTTAATTGCTCTTGAATGAATTTTGAAGCAATAATTGTGGCAGTGTTGTTTTATGCGAAAAATAAAATTCATTGATAGATTTTTTTTGAAGAGTTTTTTTGCTCTTCATTTGACATGGTTATTCTGTTTATTTCACTGCTACCTCTGACACTGTGATGACTATGTTGTACATGTGTTCAACCTGAAACGAACGAAGTCTTTGATAACGCAGGACTCACTCCTACGGCCACTAACTAAAAGTCTGACTGAGGTTATCAGGTCTGGTTTTAATATCAATGGGTTCTTTGCTGTGAAAGTTGGACTGGCGTTTTAGTTAGTACGAAGCTTCCAACTATTTTTGTTTTTCCGATTGACTTCATCGTCCTTAATTACCTGCCTTTTTGCGTGATCTTAATAGCTCTCATTCATAATTTGAAGCTGCTGAACTCAACTGATGGCTATGTAATGCTAGAAGCCAAATGAAAAGTGAGGCGAAAATGGTTTCATTTATCTTTGAATCTCACTAGTGGCCTATGAAAGCTCTAATAACATGGTTTGTTTTGTTGTTTTATGAGCGCTGATTTTTACATTGGCTATCTTGTCTCTGTTTCCTGGCGCAATGAGGCTAAACAAACTAATTATGTTTTTAACTAGGCGTCATTAAATATTTGATATGTGGAATTATCCCGGTTGATTGCTAGGTCAATTGTTGAAATATGTCTAATTCCGATTGAAACTATACTGATATATACGTGTAATTTTGGCGACAGTTTGAAATAAGTCACGAGAGGGAGGAGTGATGTTATGTCACTTTGCTTGTTCTACTCATTCTCGTTGACTTATTTCCCTTCTGTTGCAAGTGTATATTAGACTACTGCTTTCCGATTTCAAACTTCAAAAAAAAATTAAATTGTTATTCGACTGATATAGGCTTAAATTTACTTGCGATTATCTACTAGTAAAATAATAGATAAGCAGTTGGCGAGCAATCGGTTTGGTCTTGATACAATTTGCCAATTTTCAGTTGTATTTTGTAGAATACTTACCGAAAACGAATGGATGATAGCCTTTCGCTATCTGCGATGGATAGTATTAATCAACGCTAGGCTTAGTGGACAGTGTAAATTGCTAGATTGCCAAAAAGGCTGTGTTAACGGATTCAGAAGTAGCTGTGCTTGCAAATTAATGGCAACCGAACCATACATATTGACTATAGTGTCCTTTTAGTGTGATAGTGTCTGTCTGATGTCTGCTGTGCTATGTAATAGTGTGAAGAGAGCTAGAAGGCAGAAAGTGTCAGTGTATTCCATCCCTCTATCCAGTTTTTCCCCGCCTCTCAAATTTAGATGCTCTCACACTTTTTCTGTCTAATTCCAACTGAACAGATTAGTCAAGTCCAGTTATAAATGCAACGTTGGTTATAACACTGAGCTGCCTGTTTCTACTGATGGGACTGTAGTCACTCAATTCTATGATGCTATTGCTGAAGATAAAAGCTGCCATTGTGAAAAAATTTGAAATTAGGGCTAGACACCTAATTTTGGCGGTCGCTATAAAGCTACAAAGCAAAAATTTCATAGTTTTTCTAATCATTTTTTAAAAAAGTATTCTGCAAAAGATATTTAAATTCAGGCTAGATATTTAAATCTCCATATTTTGTGAGCTTGCTGCTTGATATGTTCTTTTTATACAAGTCAAAGCATTAAGGTTTGATTGCCGTAAATTTAAGTTCTGAACAATGAAATTGACTTGAATTTAAATAGGTTGTTACTTATGTATTTTTTCTGCTTTACCTGTTTTAAATTATGTATCTGCTTCGCTTGACGTTAAAAATGAACTCCCTTCCCTGTGAGGTACTTTTTAAAGCAGCAGTAGTCATTGGGAATATTTATTCCTACATTTCTTCTCCTCCCACACAACACTATAGAATTAATAATACAAGGTACCGAATGACTGAATGAAATAACGTGATGTAAATTATAGTGCCATTCTCTGATTGGTTGTTGTATTTTAAACCCTCTAATCTGCCTATCCTACTTTGCCCTACTACTTGATCCATCTCAATTGCTCTGCTTCACCCCTCCTGTTTACTTCCTCTACCCTCTTTACATTCTTGAACCCAATTTCGCCTCCCCTCGCACTGTTTGTGTGATTGATGAATTTTTCGTATGTATGTATGCTTTCTGAGCTGTTTTCGTTTTTGTGAATCACAGATTTCTACTGCAATGTAAGCCGAGAGTTTTTTAAGCAGAATTTGAAGATTTGATGTAATGATTGAAATATAAAGAAAAATGCGTGAACATTTTTAATGACGTGAACTGATATATATGTCATAAAAAGCTTTGCTATAATTAAAATCATTATTTTGGTCATCTGAATTTGCTTCATATCCGTTAACAACCATTTGTTCAAGTCCAAAGGTCAACAAAGTTTCTGGGAATAGATACATTTTAAATGTAGGCTAATTGAGCTTTCGAAATCGATGAAGGAATGTACATAGTGATTTGCTGCTGTTAGATGGCTCTGGTATTATTAAACGGAGAGCGGTCAACTTAGTACTCGTTCCCTCTTCTGCCTGTCTGAGTGATAAGAAGAGATAGAAAAATCTCATTCTATTCCCGCCTACTCTTACCTCTCTACCCCTACCCTACTCGCTACTCATACCCCCCAGCTAACCCCTATTTATCTTCTTGTCTTCATACGCAGACATCACACATACATATACACACATAGTGGAAAAGAAGAGAGCACTTTCCCTCCCCATTTTTGCCTTGTTTTCCACCCCTTTTTCCATTGTTGTTTTGCTGGGCATTGAGTAAAATGATGCTTTCTGCTATGCTATGCAATGTATGTTCTATGTTTTGGGGGTGGGAAGCTATACCAATCACTTATTTTCTGCTATTTTAGCGCTAAATGTTGTCTAAATTTGAGTTGGGGAAAGCTTGTGACCTGTAATGAGAACGGCAATGTTTTTTGCTGTGATTACATTTTGTTTTTTTTTCATAGTAAATCGGTGGATAATCGGTAATGTCATGCTCTACATACTGATATGTAGTAACCTCAGTTTAATTATGTTTAAATAATACATGTGACAACGAACAGACTGGAAACGGAGTTGATGAAAATCGCAGTGACGTTTGATTGAAATGATTCGATGCATTTTTTGGTTTATATTAATTTGAACGGAATGTTTTTGTTGGCAAACAACGAAAGGATAGTAATTTAGAAAACAATGACCCTCTTCCGGGCTTGTACATACAAACAATTCATGCATTAATATGGCTACATGATAAAAATAGCAGTTTCCAAAATCTGAGAAGTTAACTGTTTAACTTCCAAATGTTTCCTTCCGATTGATGATAAATAGTATTTACTAGTCGCGGTCTATTAAGAAGTCATTCGTGGGATGAGTAGCTTCGTACGTTTTTGAAAATGAAAAGCGCAAAGAAATTGGTTCCCTTTTTCAGGTCAAATTGTTGTAGAGGTCTATAATTAGCTTTATCTTATATAAAATGTATGATATGAATTATCTGAAGGTACTTAGTGACTTTATGCCACACAAGCATTCTACAATTAACCTCACAGTCTGTTGTTTGAAAGCAATGTGTTCATCGCTAGTCGGTTATAGTTTGCATCTTCATGAGAAAATCTGAGCTGGAATCAAGGTTTGGAGAGATTCAGAGGACTTTGAATAGGCGGATTTTCGTAGCTTTTAGAAATGGTAGCGCAAAAAATGTCAATTTTTCCTTAAGGGAGCAGTTTCAATTTTTAATCAATAATAGCCATAGTCAGCCTCTTAAGCGCTATTATTTAGGCGCCCTCCTTTTCACGACTTAAAGAAGAGTAATTTTAATCTATTTGTATTTAATCTGTGACTTCTGTTTTAGAGTGTTTTGAGGAAGTCAATTACAGCTCGTGAAAAGACGTATTTAGGTCAATCTACTGTAAAAAAGTCAAAATCAAAGACAGTTAGAGTGGGTTCCTGTTCATGCATCATTCAGCGAGAGCGAAAGTCTTGTGTATAAAAAATTTGCCGTAGCAATATTTATGATGATTTGCGGCTTTTTGAAAGGTCTTTAATTACTCTCAAACGAAGTTTGTAGCAATTATGATAGTCGTATGGCTTTTCTTTTCAATGTGATTTTTTGTTTGACCGATTTTTTGTCTGACCCATTTGACTTTTCGTCCTCAAAAATGGGATAAACAGGTAGCGCCCAGAGTGCATTAAGTTTTCTTATTAAGTTTTCACTTATTAAATAGAATTGAAACCTCACAGACTGTTGTTTGAAGGCAATGTGTCCATCGCTAGTCGGTTATAGTTATAATCTTCATGGGAAAATCTGAGCTCGAATCAAGGTTTAGAGATATTCAGGGGACTTTTTGTTTTTGATCAATTTTTGATAAACTATTATAACAATATGGTGCTAAATTGTTAACATTAGTTTCATTGGTTTTACATTTAAAGATTGAAGAGAGCTGTTGGGTTGTTTGAACTCAATTTTTTGACAAAATGTTCAGCTGAAATTTTTGCGAATTCAGCTTTTTATCTTATTTTCATTGAAATTGGCGTCAAATATGTCCTGGAAAATCTCCTTCAATCAGATATGGGCAAATTGTGCCTCCGGTTCCTAAGGAAGGTTTCTGGAAATAACCTTTGGATTGTATTTTGGGTATGTCGGATTATATTTTGGATCTGTATTAGAAATTTTTGTTTGCAATTTTTTGATCTCAATCGCTAAAAAGTCTTATTTAAACGCGCAGTTAATAAGAGGTCCCATTACATTCTGATAAGGTCTTAGGAAACAGAACTGTATTTTATGGTTAAAGCTCGTTGTTTTTATGGCTTCCACAAATTGTGTTCGTATTATTTTAAGGTTTTCTTGAGATTTTTATGCATTTGATGTTCTTTTTGTAGTCTTATAACTGAGTCTATCTAATCAAACTTCTAATTGGGTATCTATGGAGCTATTAAAGAAGGTATCCAATGGTTTTAGTTGAAACGTTTTTTTTTCGGAATTTAACTCGATAAGTATCCATTATTTATCATATTTTTGATATAATGACCGTTTGGTCAAATTAACTATTTTTGTAAAGTTTGGTACAGTTTTTGGTTTTAAATGGAGAAGCAGCTGGAGCAAGATTGGAGTTTTTGTTGCGGAACTTCATTATTCAAAAAAATATTGGAGTTTTATTGGGGGCACTGTATATATTTTTAAATACTTCTGCTTTTTTTGTTTTTGTTATTTACAGACCAGAATGGCTAATGAAGATACATAATAATTTCTGCGAAAAGCATATAGTTTTGGCTCCAACTCCGTTTGCATTAAAATGTTGGCAATTCTAAGAGTTCTTCCAGTATGAAGTGTTAATGTGTAGTCTTTTGACTTAGGCTCACTAATTACGATTGTCTTTTTAAAGAGTAACAAGTTAAATTATTTAGAATTTTTGAAAACCTATTTGAAAACTTACACTTGTCAGGTCTTTTGCAATCTTTAAGTGTAGTCTTATTAAAAAGAGGGGTGCTATTCTTTTTGAAGTGAGTATAATGTAGTCTTAGTTGTTGTTTCTTTGTTTAAATAATTATTTTCTGGTTTTGGTGTTGATACTACGAGTTTTCATAAATATTCGTTTTTTTTGGACGTTGTCAAAATTTTAAGGTTCCTTTCTGGAATCTCCCATCATCATAATAATGACACATTAATGACTTCCTTTCTGGAACCTCCCATCATAATAATGACACATTAATGACAAATAGCCTATCTTATTAATGCCGTTGAAATAAGGCGCACTTGATTATATTCAATATTTTCAGTGAATATGTTTGCGTGATTATAGGCCTCGACCCCTTTTACTCTCAAAATTGCAATGACTTTTTTATTTTGCCTGTTTTTGTTCTTTTTCTAGTCCTATGGCAGGTCTCTGGATTCTGACAGGTCTCAAATTAAAAAAAAATTCTAAGAACTTTTAAAACGAAATTGCTTGATAATTTCTTCGTCGCTATTGTAGTACGTTTTACTGATTATGACGGAGTTGTAAATCTAAAAGTATAGACTTTTCAATTTTTCCTTAAAATTCATTAGATTTAAAATGAGTACAGACTACTCTAGTAACACTTCCTTAACTTACTGGTCGGCAAAAAACATCAGTTAACAAAACAGCTTGTTTTTTATCACTGCATCTGCTGACAAAACATCTTGTTTTTTATCACTGCATCTGCTGACAAAACATCGTTTTTTATCACTGCATCTGCTGACGATCAAGTTAGGAATTTGGCTCTGTATGTCGATTTTTGACACTAAAGATTCCAAAGATGGGAACTAATTAAATGAGTTTGAATGCAGAGCAGAGCAAATTACAAAATTATTTGACCGCTGAGTCTTGCACCAAATTTTTGATGAGAAATCGAATTAAGTGAAATAATCATATAAGTAAGTGAAATGACTATATTTTTCCAGGATACCACAAATATTGCATTCACGATAACAGTTTTTACCATAAATGAAAAAGCAGCATAGAACAAGTTTTTTAGAATAGTAAAAAGTAAATAGTTGCCAATGAGTTTTTTGATGCCTTGAAATGTTTGATAAAGATTGGAATTTTTTTTGAACCTTAAGAAAACAAAGAAAATTCGAATTTCCAAGATTTTGTTTCACTGTTTTACCTAAGATTTACAGAAACAGTTTTGAAAAACACTTCATATGAGGTCTAAGTTTGGTATTCAGAGGAGAGACATCCAAAAATTAACCGTTTTTTATTGCTCTTGAACGTAGTTCATAGCAATTATTGTAATCATGTGTGTCTTTTTTTATGAAAAATTTTCGCTTGACAATTTTGACTTTTCGAGTGACTTTTACGCCCTTGACTTTTTACGTTTCGCGTGATCTAAAACTCTCAATCACAATTTCAGGCAGCTGAACTCAATTGGCGGCAATTTAATACTAAAAGTCAAATGAAAAGTGCGCCGAAACTGATGTCATTTTAAATTTAATTCTTAATAGTGGTATATGTTAACCTCTAATGTGGTTATTTGAAGCCCACTATTGAACTTCTTAGTCCCATTTAGGCTCCCCTCCCCCGCCCCCTACTGAAGCAGGCTGCAGCTGATTAGAGATCCCACTAGTCGTTCGAGAGCAATTCTTCCGACGTTTAGTCGGTTATGTTTTATTTTTGCTCTGCTTGGAATCTTTCATGTCTGTATTAATTTAAAAGCCCCATGCTTTTGATTTTAAACAGTTTCTGTTCAGCAGAATTCTTTGTTAATTACAAATGGTAATTTCAACAATTTTCTTTAGAATCCAGTGAGTTAGTTACTTCTAATCTACTCAAGAAACCTATTCCAATAATTCCAATAATGATTTCAGAATGCATTGAAATAAAAATTAATGAAAAAATGTTTCTTCTCAAAAACGATATTTGTTATGTTCTGTTTTAGGCTGACCAACTTCAATTAATTGAAGTTTTTTTAAGAATTGAAGGCATCACTTAACTGACAAGAGTGAATACTTCCGTTGACTTGCTAATAATTAAAATGAAATTGAAATATTTAACCTCGGCAAATTTTTCGCGTCCTTTTAATGCATTGATTGTCTGATACTTATCAAATCTGTACGGTTTCAGTGATATCTTTTTAAATGTAAAGTGGAGTCCTCGTTTTTTTCAAAGTCAGTGAAATAAGAAGAATGAGAAGTAAAATTGAAGCCAAGTTTTGTATGCATTTTCTTCAAGTATTAGTTTCGTTGTTTTTTCTGTTACTTTATGAGCTCTCACTTCTATACTAATTTATTTGAACCAAATTCTAAACCTATCAAAACTTCTAGTTAAATGTGACACTTCATTTTGACTAAGTATTTTCCTGCTTTTTTACGAAGTAGCTCATACTGCTAAATTCCATACTTTTTGATTTAATAGTAGTTGCTTTTTATCGAGAGAAATTATTTGATAGAAATCCGGAAAATTGCTTAGAATGCAAAATGCCAATTTATTCATAAAAATTTATAATTTGTTTATAAATATTAGGGTTGTTTTTTCTTGATGCAATGATTTTTTGTTGTTTTTTAATAGCTTGTATCGCATGATCAAAGAGTTGTGATCTGTTGCAACCAAATCAGTTGAAGTGAAAACTCTTTTTCAATTTTAATTGGAACAATATGGAGGCTGATATAAGAAAAAATTTCTGGTATGCAATATAGTGAAATTTTATCTTCATTTTCCTCAAACTTCTGATAACGTAGAAACATTATTTCGAGGTTAATTATATAGTCATGATAATTATTTATGTATAATTTTGTATCTAATTTTTATGAATATAAATTCATGATAATGAAATATTTAGAGGACTAAAATTTGTAGTAATATTCATTTTTATTGTCTGTTGTCAGTTTTTTACGTCTTTTTATAATGTTCTAACGAAAAATGTGTTCGATTTTTTAAATACCAAAATTTTTGAAGGCATATCATTTTTAATGAATATTTTGAACAAAGCTATAAAAAAAATAAACAAATAACTTTGTTTATTTCCCTATTCTTGAGCTGCAGATCCCCTCAAACAAAAATCGTTTTAGGTGCTACAAGTTGTTGTTTCTGTTTTTGTCTACGATGCGTAATAAAAAAATGTCAGCTTTACTGAAGAAAAAAACTTGTCTGCTATATGTCGCTTCCTTTTTGAAAGATTTCTGGAACAAGAGCTTGAGTCTGTAGTTCATTTTAAATAGCCAGCGTCAGCTTCTTAGTGGTTGTGCACTCCTTTTTGCATTTAAAAGAATTTGAGTTGTATTGGTGTGCTGTCTTCACAAGATCCGTTTGCTTTTTTGAAGTTTTCTTTTCAATGAGAAGTCAGATTGGAGTTGTCATTTTATTACCCCTGCAGTGGTAAGAGGAGCGAAAGGATTTATAGCGTTAAATTTTTTCGAACTTCTTTCAAAGTGAAGTGAGAAATTTGGTGTTAAATATTTTTTGGTTTTTGAGTTTTTTTCACATGCGGCAATTTGACTTCTGTGTTGACTTGTGCTTTTCTGCACGCTTACTTTTGAAAAGTACTACGTGTGTTATAATAATGCATATTTGTTTTCCTTTACACGCCTCAAAGGGCACCTTATGATTTTGATTTTGGCCGTTTTGTAATTCTTTTTGTTGTTCTGTTAATTAGTCTCATTATTGAAAGGCCTGTATGGTCACCTAATCAGACATATTTGAGCTAATTGATTGATTTGATGTGAAATCTACCGGTTGTAATGAGTTGACACTCCTTGTTTTCAAAAATTGTTAGCAATTTTTTTTAGATTTTCCGTTTTTCGTAGTTCTTTTTATTGCTCCGACTATTTCAGTTTTCATTGACAGTTTTCATTGATGCTCATATGAGGTGTATTCGAATTCATCTAATGATTTTGTCTCATTCACGACTTGTTCTCTATAAATGTTAGGATTTTTACATTTCGCTCCCTTATCTGGGTTTTTTTTGTTCTGTCAGTTAGTCTCATTTATTCTAGTATTCCTTCACTCTCTAATTAGGATTTTTGAGTTCTTTTGATGATTTCCATTCAATTCTAGTAGTTATAACGACTTTTACATTACTTGTTTTCAAAAAAATGCGATTTTGGATTTTGCCCGTTTTTGTTCTTCTTTTGGTCAACTGAGTTTTCTCATTCATGTTAGGTATCTCGTCTGGTCTCTAATTAGTAGAACTGGATATTGTTTATTGTTTCTATTTTTATCTAACAGTTTTCCCGACTTTGAGACAACTCATCTTCAATATTAGTATTTTTCTGGATTTTGTCATTTTTGTAGCTGTTATTCTAACCTTTAGTCTCACTAATTGCAGGTCTGTTTGCCTCTGTAGTGATTCATTGTTGAACGTTTTTGATTGCATCTGATCATATTTAACACTTTTCGTAATTTTATTACAACTTGTTTTCCAAAAATTTGAGGAATTATTTAGGTTTTGCATGAAATTGTTGTTGTTGTTTGGTTAGTTTTGTTATTGACGGATCTCTTTTGCTCTTTATTGAGGCATATTCGAATCCGCTTAAGGATGTCAGTTGATTGCAAATGGTTTTGTTGTCTGTGACAACATCTCTTGAACTTTTGATTGTTGGCTGTTTTTGTTAATTTGTTACCTGGTCATCGAAGTTTTTTCATTAAACTATTATATATACTCTTGATGGTTAGTTTGATTTGTGGTTTTTCTTACCAAGTTAGTGTTTGCTGTTTGAAATCACAAAGTATTTAACTTTTCTGACATTGTCGTTGCTGGAAATAATAACTTTACGGACCTATTTGTGTTAAAAAAATGTATTAACTTTTAGATTTTTGTAGTGTTCTCTTTATTTTCTTGGACATCGCTTTATATGATTTTTTTTTAAATTAAGTTTTCTTTTAACGAGGCTGATAGTGTTGTATTTACTTTGTTCAATTTTTCGATTTCTAGTTCAGGACTCAGTGATATGTTTCTTATAATCGTTTTTCCTTTTGATTCTGTTCTACAAAGTCGCCAATTTCGGGATTGATTTCTGACTTTCCTCACTCACTGACTGTTTCAACTGACGCCAGTTTCGAATTCATCCACAAAATTGTATCAAATACGTTCAAGATCAAAAGCGAAATGAAAATGATGAGTATAGACCAAAAAAACTGGTTCACTAAGTTATAGTGTTCAAAGACTTGGTGTGTTAAGTTCTCAAAAGTTCCTTAGTATACTGCTAACTCATATTAATATTAACCTTATTGTTCTCAAAGGTTAAATCGCCATTTTTTTCCAATCTAATGAAACTAGAAGAAATTAGAACACTTTTTGACACTTAGAAAACGATTAGGTTGTCAATTTTTCTTTCTTTTTTAACTTTCAATCGCAACGCGGGTCAGTGCGGTCAACAGAAGCTATGTTTGTTTTGACGAAAAATTTCTAATTGCATTATTGCTAGTTTGTGGAGAAAGTTTTCAGTTTTCGAGGGAATACCTAGATTTGTTTTTGAGAATTCTCTTAAGCTCTATTAAATTGATTCAAAAAATCTGAAGACAGATGGTTCTTTTTCAGCAACATGTTCTAGAGTTGTCCAGATATATTAATTCGTGATGTAATCCACTATTCCGAATTCTTCGTAGTGACAGTATCACTCAAACTCAAACTCGCTTGAATCATAAACTAGCAAGTTTCAGATCTCGCCCTGTATATAGGAAAATTTGACAATCTGGAGTCTGGCACTAAATATCTGGGATTTTAAAACTTGCACGTGCGTATTTCAATTGCTTTTAAATCCAGAACAGCTCATGGTTGTGATTTTTGTTTTAATAGTACTTATTGTTCTGTCAAAAAGCGCCCAGCAGCTATTTATTTTTTTTGTTTTTGTTTATCTTTTTGTAGCTAGCATTGTGTTCGGTAGGAGGACTTTTATTTTGAAATAAGTGCGCATAAACATGTACTCGCAATCTCATGTGGAATTTAATGATTACTTTTTTAATTTCGATTTTTTACTGTCTGCGAAAAGTTTACCCTTTTTGAAAGGTGTTTAACAGCAAAAGGCGTTAATATTTGCGGTTGATAACTAAGGCAGCTCAACGTTTACATTTGAGAGTCGCTCGGCGGGCAGGCGTCGCAGTGTTTAATTTCAGGCGGAGGAGCGGTGTTCAACTGCTTTGGTCTTAAAACAACAATTGAGCGAAGAAAATATCAATTGAAAACTTTTTGAAATAATTCACTCTCTGTCGAATTAGCCCCGAAGGGTGTTGCTTTATTGCGTGAATGAATTGTAAAAAAAATTGTGGAAAAGTTGCCGCCGCTTTTCCCTTTCATTTTAGGCACCGCCTTTCTCTACAAGATGCCGTTGAAACATGAAAGGGGCGGAAAAGCTGTTTTCTTTTTTCAATCCATTCTTTTCCGCTGTTGATTTTCAATAAACACTGAAAATTTTTAACGCGCAATTTTTGTTTAGAGCTGATTTTTGTTGCAGCAATAGTTAGTTACGCCTGAATTACACTGCAGTTATTTGCTAGTCCTCCGTTTACTGTTAGTTATTCGGTCTGACTTTAGTTCTTGCTTGACTAGCCAAATTTGTTTGAAATCTTGGCTTAAATCATTGAAAATACGCTGATCGTATGGTTAACGACAATGACACCTGGCCATATTAATTTGGGAATAAAAGCCATTGCTAATCAAGTGGCTAACTTATTTTTCATGTTAGCTGCGCCGGTGTGAATAACAATCAGCTGGAGATTTTTCAGGTATTCTTTGTATATAAATGTTTAATTTATGACGTCTGCAATCAAATATTAGAAAGAACAATGGATAATCAATTTTTGAATTATCAAATTGATCTCAATCAAATTTATTTTCCTTGTTTCCATAGTGTATAAGGTTGGGAATGCAATTTTGGGAAAATAGTGCAAGATATTTTTAATTTTACCTAGATTATTGGTTATAATTTGAATGCTGAGATGTGCACTTAAAAATAACCCTAGAAAGTATAGGATGATTTTCAAAGGTGTACATTATTTCTAATTTACACTAATACTTCAGGGATGTTCAATGGTTTGAAGAATTACGAAAGCAAATTTACCAAGTTAATTTAAGCGCATTACGCTACTGCTCTTTGACGCTTTATTATTTTACGGCACAAATTAGAACCATAAGTTCGTTTAAAAAAATCGGTTTTTTTAAAGCAGCAGTACCTGTTAGGAATTCTAAGTTAAATGCAAGAGTAGTAAATCAACGGAAACTTACCTTGAATACATAGGGTTGCTGGTCAATAAGAGAATTGAGGTCTTCGCTTCGTTGTAGGGATACCTCGTCTCTTTTCCCTCTGTCAAGTGTGAGTGGGGGAGGGGTGGGAGGAATCGGAGGCGTGGGTGTCGGAGGAGTCTCGTCAGGGGGTCTCATCCCAGGAGGAGGTCACTCCTCGTCCTCGATGCGGAAGAGTCTTCAGAAGCACGTGAGCAAGCGAGACAGGAGGTACATGAACTACGCGGCTGAGAAGAACGGCAGTCACAGCAGAATGTTTCCTCTCCACGCTCAATTTGGGGTGAGTCAAATTTTACTGCCACTGCTAAAGTTGCACTAGGTGATATTTCCTTCAGCTCCTGAAACACAACAGCATTTGTGAATTATGAAACACAGCTTCTACCATCAAAATGATGTGTAGTTTTTGCCTTTTCATTTAGTCTTATCGCGAATTTACAGTATTATTTTCTGCTTTCTTTACTCCATCGATTATCCTTTAGCGTGATCTAATTTCCTCTCATTTAGAGTATCGAAGAAAGGCATACATATATTCGGATGCATATGATAAAAATTATTTACGAAAATATCACTGTTAAAGTAGCTTCATTACTCAATTTAAATCAGCTTAGTAGCCGATTTTTGCCACTGCACAAATTAAATTTTTCTTCTCTTAACTTTTGGTCTGTTGTAAATGACAGCGATAGCTGTAGCAGAACTTGGGATGTCTTTTTCCTCTTAGTGATGAGCGGATGCAGCTGTTTCCCTTCTTCCACGCTTTCAGGTCCTATAATGCCCTTTTTCGATTGAAATTTAAGTAATTTTGTTTGTTAAGGACTTCTATAAATATCACCTCGAACATTACACTCTTAAAGTGTAGCGGAAGGTAAGTTTTTGAATTCGTTTGTGCATAGACAAAATATTCACCTGGAGGCATCAGAAATATCTTTAAGACAGCTAATATTTCTAAGTTAAATATTTCACTTCGAATTCTTATCATGATCGGTTTTTGATATTTTCAGACTTTATCGGGGCTTTAGTTGTTCGATAAAGCTCACAACATGATTTCCGAAAAAGAATGTCGATGCGGTGGTAAATACTGGAAACATTTTAAATCGCTTATTTTAATGAAGAGTAACTACATTTATTATTAATCAATTGCGCTCGAACGAAGTCGGAAGCAATTATTATAGTCGTCTTTTTTTCAAAATTTTTGCTTGACGCTCTCTTAGAAATCCCTGAGATCTAAATATACAATTCGGCAAAGCTGCCACGGAACGCCCGAGGATGCAGAAGTTCATAGTGTGTTTGGACAACGATGAACCGCATCCCAATTTTACCATAGTCCCCACTGTGGGTAGTCTCCTATGCCTAACCTCACAACAACCGAAGTCTACCCCTCGCCTCTCGTTGGAGAGCAATTCGGCGACGGCAGCCTGTTATGTTCACTGCATGAAAAACGTAATGATGGAAAAGTAAGGAGTTGTCGAAAAAGTTCTGGCTAGTTGACAAAAACCTTAGAATTTTGACGAGGTATGTTTTAGAAGAGTGAATTTTTGGTGCTACTCACCGAAAACAGATTTTTGTTGTGTGCTAAAACATGCGATGGCTTCGATAGGTTTTCCGAGCAACTCTCCTTCGCCGTTTTTAATCATACTTTGATTTAACCCAATGGCTAATTTTGCTGAGCAATGGAAATCTGCTGCCTCAGTTCGTCGTGCGATGAAATTTGAGCACACATAAGTTACTGCTCTGGACTAGGAAACACTATAGCTCTTCGACAGTGAGCTATGTCAGTGACACTTACTTTTAATTGTCTTAAGATTGTAAAACCGTTATGAAGCTCTCTTAAAAAAAGTTCTTCAATCCTGTTTTTTTTTCAAGTTTTATCTCGCAAGTGTTCTGTTTTGAGTTAGTAAGATCAGATGAGCTTGATTTTATTTTTGAATCTGATTCTTCAATGAGTCAACTTTAAGTGTTGCATAAGTCATCACTGCGTATGCAACTTACCGTGGATTTAGCTCCGAGTGATTTTTCTTGAGAAATATGGCATTTTCATAGAGAATAAATTATTAAGAATTTTGCCACAAGGTGACACGAGGCATGGAGAGGAAAGTGTCGATTTTGCGCCTTGTTAACCGACTCGGCAGAATTAATTTGCTCTATGAAACGATTTGGAAAATTGAAAGTGTAAAGTAGTCATAGCAAAGAAATTGGACTGCTTTCAAGTTATGAAAATCAAAAGTTTTAAGAGAGAACTTTTTTCACTCTCACTGTTATGTAGAATCAGTTCGATCATCAGTTTTCATTAGTTTGCGACCTTGACATCTTGGTACAGGTTTTTACACGCAGAGGTGAATGCTCTGTCATAACTTTTGTAGTGAACAGTTCAACTTCGTTAACCTCGCAAATGATTTTAGATCTGGCGTTTTACCCCCTTCTGCTTCGTAATTATATTGGAAATAAGTATCGAGAGCTCAATTTGCATTTTAATTTTTCCAGTTTAGCTCTTGTAAACGTTTAGTCAATATTTTTTGTAATTAAAGTTGCTAATAAAGTATGTCAGCACCATAGTTTTACGATTTTTGACGCGAAGTTACACCAATTTGCCATCAAATTTCGGGTGTATTTTTTTACAACATTTGCCCCTTATCTAGTGATCTTGTCGACCTGCGAATTTGATAACTTTGAGATCAACTTGCCAAAAATCTCAATGTAAAGATTATGAACTCCGTATAGTCGGCAAAAACATTTATGTTTTCACGTTATTGTTCAACTATGACTGAGTTTGCATTTGCGTTAAATATTGAAGAGAAAAAAGACGTGAGTTAATTCTGATTTTGAGACTTACGTGTTATTCTAAAACTTGGATCGAGTTAATCAACGTTACATTGAGATTTCTGATAAGCTACCTCTAAACTCATTAACAAAAACAAGGAGGCTCGGTAATGTGCGTACGCACATAAGGTTCCGACCCCGCTCATCCACATTCTTGACTTAATTGGCTACCAAATGATGAAGAGATACAAAACGTTCAAAGACATACATATCGTTTCATAAACAACCAATGGAATACAATAACGCCAGCCTAGAGGACCGATGAACGTTGAAATTAGGGCTACTAGAAAGGAGAATAATAAATATCGAACAACAAACAATATTTACGACCAAAACTCTATTTCAATAATAAATTAACAAAATCAAACTTGCATCAAATAAAAACTGAACGAAACAATTTAACCTATACTTCATTGGAAAAAATATGGGACTTTTACTCAATGCGACTGGTTAACAGGTCGACAAAAAAGAGCAAAGAGGTGCGTTCAAAAATACGTTTCCATTATTGAAAACAATTAATTTCACTGAAATCCCTAAAATGTTCATTTATATCTCCATGGGAAGCAATTGAGACATGTCATTATCCAATGTTTAATTGCGCAAAGCTTCAAAGCCAGTGGGATCTACGATTATTGCTATAAATGAAAAAAGAAAACAAAAATTCTATAAAACGTAAAAATCTCAAATATTTTATGAAATCTCGCAGTAACAGTAGTAACAAAGCCGAAGAACATTTGTTTGAAGCTAAAACCGTTATAAAGAATAAATTATAGTTATCTGGAAATGGGTTTTGACCTGTGTTTACAGACACTGAGCTACAAATCGACCGAAAAATTATTTTAAAAAATGAAGCTCAAAAACTCATTTATGTTTTCGAATACAATTTTTTTCAAAAGTCCTTGCAGACTTAAGATTTAATTAAACAGTGATGGATTAAGTTGCATTACCTCAGGAAGCCAATTGGACCTGTTAATAACGAAACTAAGTCGCGACCCCACAAAATAACTATCAAATTCATAACCATCAAATTTGTAAGAAACCAAAACTTCATACAATTTTATGAGATCACACTGTTCAAGGCCCTATAATTATAAGATGTGACCTGCAAGAACTGTAAATCGTCACTTTATCCTCATTTTAACATCAAAGAGTCTTCCTTTTAAATGAACTACGTAGACATGACAACAAAAAGAAAACCAGAAATTGAAGAGTATAGAAATCTCAAAAAGTTTTTTTTTATATTAATGGTCGAAGCAATCAGTCACGTATAACAAAACGCAGAAAAAACAATTTTTAATCAGCAAAAGTAATTGAGACTTCTTTTTAGTGAGATTGAGTTACATGGTTATGAAAATGAAAGCAAAAGGATAAAGATGATTTTTTAAAAATTTTAAAGTCATTAAAACAAACAGCTGTAAACTGAAATCTTTAATTGGGTTGAGATATACGTCCTGGGAAAGCAATTGAGACCTATCGTTATTAGGTATATGGCGCATAACAACAAACAGAAAGACATATATAGGCAAAAACAAAAAAATCCATAAAATTTTGAGCGATATTTGTGTCTCAGACCAAAAAGCATAAACTATATAACAAAAACAATTACATATTCAGATACGCCTTTTTCCAACGCTGTGAAATTTCCCTACTATGCTTTTCTTCAATTGGACTTGTCAATAATGTGATATATCGACAAGGAAACAAAATGAACTCTTTAAAAAAGCAATTACGCTCAAAAAATGAAAAGGCATAGTATCAAAACAAAGAGACCATTAGTTGAACATAAGACAGTTACAAACATTAATTTATAGTCCACAGGAAATTGGTTTCTGCCTGTTATTATTGAGACTGCACCCGAAGTTGAGAGAAATAAGATAAAATAGTGGGAAAGTTCAAAAATTAACTGATGTTTCCTCAAAACAAATATATTCAAAGTCATAACACGCATTAGATAACAACTGAAAGAAGTGTCTAGGTTCCTTTACATCTCCTAAAAATATCTGGATCTTTGTCTGACGATGATAGGTCAATGAGTTACAAAAAAGATAACGAATGAAAGCTTAAAATTTCAAGAAATACAAAAAAAATTTACGAAAATATTTGGTCAGATCCATAAAAATCAAGCGCTTAACTCTGAAACCGTAATTTAATCTCGTTGGGCCTCTTGTTTTGTAAATAGTATCTGTCATTAATTGAGCCCCGACTTGAAGTTCTTGTAAGTAAGAAAAATTAACTAAAAAACATTCACGTAGCGGAAATATTTTGAAAAGTCGCGCCTCATTAAAATAGCGCCTCAAAGTTTTTTATAGTAAGGATCAATGGCGAGATCAAAGTCAGCCCATATGTTGCTGCTCGTCTAAAAATTGCTCATTTGTTCAAATGGTTGCGAAATATATCATTTTTTTAACAATATTTTTCAGTTTGTCAAAAATAAAGAAGCATTTTGTATAATTAAGTTTAAATTTGCAAAAAAAACTGGCAAAATCATATCTCCAGAAGACTCTCAAAGCTAGTGTGTGTGCGTCTAGCCCGTTTCTCAGCTTAAAAAGAATATGGCCGCAGTTTTAAGGTTTCTACTCCCAGCAAATTTAAAGCAAGTCGGCTAAAAAAGCAAATTTGGTCCCAAACTTGGTAACAAAATAGTCGAATTTTGAAAAATTTAGCATTAATTCCAGCCAAAAAACTCGGATAAATTTAGCATTAGTTCCAGCCAAAAAACTCGGATCGAACAATTCAGCAACTCTCCTCTATCTATAGAGATAATATCAATAACACTACAGTTAACAATTTGAACAAATTTTAACAAAATTGACGAAAATTAAGTCAAAAATACCAAAAATGTGAATAAGAACAGCTGGAATACGTCCAATATTCACAAAACTTTAAATCTCGATAACTCCCAATAAAAAGCGAAAATTGAAAAAATCTTTTTAATTCCATATTCTACGCTGGGCGGGCTTTTTAATGATACCACTCACAACTCTCTACGATGATTATATCGATCGGCCAAAATTGACTGAACAAAAAAATAACCCATTTGAGTATATAGCTCTTCCCCCACTAGAGTTGGTCGGGACAATAAGAGCACGAATTGCAATTTTGCATGGTATACTCTCCGTTTTGGAAGTAATATTTAGTGAGCGTAATTTTTGGCCGTTTCTTTTGTTTTTTCAAATCAATCGACACATTATTAGAAGTTTAATAGACGTAATTTCGGAAAATGTTACGAGTCTACTCATATAGAAAATCCGGATAGAAGTTGGCCAGTTTTCCGTTATCTTCAGTAATATGAGTTCCACGTGAAATTTATCAACTTGATCATGATTTCACGTGGAACTCGCCTCCATTAAATTTCATGGAGGCACGATCATGTTAATCAGATTTCACCCTCAACTCATATCGCTGCTGATTACGAAAAACTGGCCAAGTTTGATCTCGCTTTTCTCTGTAAGTAGGCTTCCAAATATAGATCTATTGAACTTCTGATGATTGTGTGAATGGATATGAAAATTTACAAAATTACGTTGACTAAATGTGGCTTCAAAAATTAGCAGGTTAATATGTAGAATTGCAATTTATGCGGTAAATTCATCAATGGGTGTATTTATCGCAATTTATGCCTTTAAGTTTGTCAATGAATTTATTGATAGGGGGATCAAAGGTGTGCAAATTAGGCTCGAAATTTGTCTACATGTTGGTGTAACATTACGTCAGAAATCGAATTTTTGCCTCGTGAAACGACATGGTGCTAACTTACATTTGAGGTTAAGTATATATTACTTTACGGATCGTCTTGAATTATTTTTGGATGGAGTGGGCAGTTATTCCCTCGCATTAAACATTGTTGAGGTTTGAAGTTGTAAAATGACTGAAAACGAAAACAATTTTAAACGCACTGGATGAAAAGAAAGTAACTTCAATTAAAATGATATCTATGCATTTTCATACAAAAATGAATAAAGCAGCTAATGCGTAATTGCCAGTTAAGGTTCACATTTTTTTCCGCGATTGAATTTTTGTTTGATTGCATTCAATGTCGCCTTCAGCATATAATGAAAGTTATTTCTACTGGACATTTTTAAAACAGATCTAAGTGAGAGCGAGTTCCTTAAGCTCAATTGTCTCTTTGATGCCACTCTCCATCAGTCTGACACACTCCAGCTGTTTCGGCTTCATAACCAGAGTGGTTTCTTTGATCTGCCAGTTAGCAAAATGCCAAAAAGTCTCAAATATATCAAGGTAGCTTTTCCATTATTTTAACAAAAATCAGGGCCATTTTGAGACTCGTAGACATGCTAAGTAGCTCTCAGTGTCGTTAGCTATTTTATTAGGAGTGTTTTTGATCTCAAAAGGGGTTTGCATAGTTGTGCAAGATTAAATCAATAACGATGTTTGAGCGAATTAATTATAATTGACTCACCGTTTTAATTTTAGAATCCGATGTTTGCTCACAATTAAACTCTCAACAAGTGCCATTAATGTAAGTCGCAAGGTAGAACTTCGTTTTAATGTTACTAGTTTTTTGCATCCGCCAAATGTAAAGTCATTATGTTAATATTGTTTAGAAAAAAGGCTAGTTAAAGTATTTAGCGGGAAGGTAGAGGAAAATAAAATTCAAGTTGTAATGTTTATTCAATGCAGTTTAATATGAATCTCATTAACAGCTGCAAATGCACGATATTAGATAGGTTTTTAGGTAAACGTAGGAAAGTAGTAGGAAATTTGTAACAACAGAAGCAGCATTTGTCAAATGGGGCTATACGGGCCATATCGCCTTACTGTCCTGTAATTTTACATAAGATGGCTCGTACTTAATTTTTTTAAACATAATGTTACTTAAAGTTTATGCTATTTAGCTAATAGGCTCAATTAATCTGAGTTCGAGTTTAAACCTTGAAAGATACTAACAGCCTCTCACAGATTTTACACAAGATGGCTGGAACTTAATTTTTTTTAAATACAATGTTACTTAAATTTTATGCTATTTGGTTAATAGGTTCAATTCATCTACCAGTTCCAGGTTAAACCTTGAAAGACTAACCGTCATGTTAGTTCTCATGACGCTCGCTGCCTCCCCGAAAGTGTTGGATATTGTACAGCAATATGTTGAGCTGTCGGTGTGGCGTCTGTTAAACTAAGTGTTTTTGGAGAGCAATGTGCTTACAAATCTGATCAAGAGCTCTGATAAGACCTCGGGGCTTCATTAAGTGAAACCCAAATGAGACAGAAATGGGTTTTATTGTTAAAATGCAGAAAACTGGGACAGAAATGCTTTTTATCATCAAATGTTTTGGTTTTTGGTGAGAAATTTTTCTGGTCCTAGGAACTCCGACCTAAACTATTTCTGGTCTTAGGAGCTCCGACCTAGCCTGTAAATTTGACCTAAACTATTCAGGCCAGTTCATAAACGTAATTAAATCAAATAAACAGCATTAAGGAAAATTGTTTAAATGTAAATATTTGCTTTCAAACAAAGTTTGCCGCAATTATTTTAGTTCTATTTTTTAAATTCGTTATCTGGATGATTTGACCTCGCGTTGATTGTAAAGACATAAACCAATCAATCGTGAGATTATTAAAGTCGAGGAGGTGCAGTTTTAATGCGCCTGAAGTGCTTGCAAAGAATTGTACTTCCGCGGAAAGCATAAATTCATATTTTTGAATATTTTAGCACATTGTTCTTCATTCATCAGAGTGTATTTTGGTTTTTCTTAGATTTTTTGTCCTCCATTTTTTGAAGAAAGTAATCAAAAGACATTCGGGAAGACGATTTCAAAATCAGGTGTAAATCTTCTTTTCAGTAGTTTGATTTTTGAAAACTGTTCGTTTATTCCAACCGATTAGAACTCATGTCACGGAAGACAGTGCTGTGAATTGAAAACTCAATCGTTTCTTTTCAGGTTTTTTTGAATCCTGATCTGTTGTATGTGAAAAACTTGCAGAAACGCTATAAATTACCTGATATCTGAATGATTTGATTTGCAAATATTGCTAATCACGAGCTGTTGCTCAATCCGGCATTAATTTTCAATTTTTTGAAAGTTAAACGAATCTTTCATTCAATTGGTGATTCTTCCACGACATCTTCACATACTATCTTTTTACAAACTCAAAGCTCTCAGCAGCATTTCTTCCAAATGCTCAGATCTCATTTCATCCGTCGTAACTATCGAAAAAAAATTGCGTAAGATTTCGTCAGTTTTAGTAGTAGTAATAGTAAACGACTTCAATTGCCTTTGACAGGATATTACAGCATTACAATTTTTAAAAGTTTTGCTAGCATTTCAAAAGAAATTAAGTTTAAGAAACTAAAAATTGGAACAAAATCATTAAAAAATTGCCGATCCTATGCAAATACTACTTCGAGCCAAAGTACACGAAATATTATTGTCATATTTTGTTTTCCTTAAATTCAAAAGACACCTGTGTATAAGGCCTTGACATGAGATGTTCGATTTAAAGTATATTGCACCGACACTCAGGAGATCAGCTGCGTCATTGACCACTTTTTGTACTAGGAAGCAGAAATTCTCCGTAATACATTTTCTTGCTCACGAGACTAAATGTGCCAGGTCCATATTACGAGTATTTACACTCCTGGTCTCAATTGCGAAGAAACCATTAAACTTTAGACAATTTTGTTCGTTTTTAGCAGAGATGAAGCGTAAATCATTCTCAATTAACTGATAGGTAAGGAGCAGGGAGTTAGATGTAAGCAACAAGCCAGCATAGTCCCCAGATCCAAAGCACCACCTCAGAGACCTTGTAGATTAAGAGTTCTGACTGCGCACATGAATAATCTCCGGTAATCAGGCAGGGTGGTCATATAGCAAAACTGAGAGAACGCAAGCTTTGTATAAATTAAACTGAACTCCAGAGGAAAGACTGTATGGAACGCTATGTTTCAAATAGTTCAGAGCTCTCCGAGCTTTCACAAGTTTGATTTTAAAATGATGGCATCACTTCAGTGTGCTGGACATTTCATTACCCAAATCAGTGATTTGATTAACTCGAGATATATATATATATATATATATATATATATATATATATATATATATATTATATATATATATATATATATATATTATATATATATATATATATATATATATATATTTGTATATATCGTCGTTTCCAATAAAAAGGAATCTGAAGAAGTCCTGGTGCAATAAAGATAAAGATAACCACGTTTGGTAGAATTGAAGCTATTAGAGTTTCAATATGACCACAACCGTAGCGCGTATAAATCACTTTGAACAGCGCATAAGTTTGAATCTTTGCTGCGTACTAGTTTTGTGTCAACAACAAAACAATGGAGGCTAGAATTTTCATGAATTCAAAGCATATCATTGATTAAATTTTAAAACAAGATGAGCCCTGAAACGCTTTCCTACCGCAATTATTTTAGTCCTATTTTTTAAATTCGTTATCTGGATGGTTTGACCTCGCGTCGATTGTAAAAAGATAAACCAGTCAATCGTGAGATCATTAAAGTCGAGTTGCAGTTTTAATGCGCCTGAAGTGCTTGCAAAGAATTGTACTTCCGCGGAAAGCATAAATTCATATTTTTGAATATTTTAGCACATTGTTCTTCATTCGGAGCACATTGTTCTTCATTCATCAGAGTGTATTTTGGTTTTTTAGATTTTTTGTCCTCCATTTTTCGAAGAAAGTAATCAAAAGACATTCGGGAAGACGATTTCAAAATCAGGTGTAAATCTTCTTTTCAGTAGTTTGATTTTTGAAAACTGTTCGTTTATTCCAACCGATTAGAACTCGTGTCACGGAAGACAGTGCTGTTAATTGAAAACTCAATCGTTTCTTTTCAGGTTTTTTTTGAATCCTGATCTGTTGTAAAAAACTTGCAGAAACGCTATAAATTACCTGATATCTGAATGATTTGATTTGCAAATATTGCTAATCACGAACTGTTGCTCAATCCAACAGTAGTGTTTGATTTATTGAAAATTAAACGGATCTTTCATTCAATTGGTGAGTCCTCCATGACATCTTCACATTCTATCTTTTCACAAAATCAAAGCTCTCAGCAGCATTTCTTCCAATTGCTCAGATCCCATTTCATCCGTAACCACGCAAAGCTCGAAAAAAATTTTGCGTAAGATTTCGGCAGTTTTAGTAGCCGTAGTAGTCAAAAACTTCAATAACCCTTGACAGGTTATTACGGCCTGATAATTGTAAAAAAATTTTGCTATGTCAAAAGAAAATAAGTTTGAGAAATTAAAAAAATGAAACCAAATCATTAAAATTTTGCCTATCCTGTGGAACTACTACATCTACTTTTTCTAGCCCAATTACACGAATTATTTATGTCATTTCGTTTTCTTAAGTGCAAAAGACGCCTATGTATAAGGTCTTGACATGAGGTGTTCGATTTGAAGTAAATTGAATTGGCACTCAGGAGAGCAGCTGAGTCATTGGCCACTTTTTGTACTCGGAAACAGAAGAACTTCTCCTTAATACCTTTTCTTGCTCGCGAGACGACTAAAGGTGCCAGGTCCATATTACGAGTATTTACACTCTTGGTCTCAATTGCGAAGAAATCATTAAACTTTTTTGTTCGTTTATAGCAGAGATGAAGCGTAAATCATTCTCAATTAACTGATAGGTAAGGAGCAGGGAGTTTGATGTAAGCAACAAGCCAGCATAGTTCCCAGATCCAAAGCACCACCTCAGAGACCTTGTAGATTTAAGAATTCTAACCTGCACACATAATATCCGGTAACGAGGCAGGGTGGGAATATAGCAAAACTGAGAGAACGCAAGCTTTGTATAAATTGGACTGAACTCCAGAGGAAAGACTGTATGGAACGCTATGTTTCGTTTAAAGCTCTCCGAGCTTTCACAAGTTTGATTTTAAAATGATGGCATCACTTCAGTGTGCTGGACATTTCATTACCCAAATCAGTGATTTGATCAACTCGAGATATATCTTCGTTTCCAATAAAAAGGAATCTGAAGAAGTCCTGGTGCAATAAAGATAACCAAGTTTGGTAGAATTGAAGCTATTAGAGTTTCAATATGACCACAACCGTAGCGCGTATAAATCACTTTGAACAGCGCGTAGACTTGAATCATCGTTGCGCGCTAGTTTTGCGTCATCAACAAAACATTAGGGGTTTCAATTTTCAGGAATGCAAAGCATATCATCAATAAAATTTGAAAACAAGATCAGCCCTAATACGTTTCCCTGCGGCACCCCACTGCTGACATGCAAGACATCTGAGCGACTGTTCTAAAATTTGTATCCTACATTCTAAGATGCGAGCAAATTCACAAAATCTCTTTCAAACCAAAAAGATGCAATTTGAAAGAGCAGACAGGAATGATTGAGTGAGGCAAAAGCTTTGCAAAAGTCTAAATCTACAATAAATTGCAGCACATTTTCGTCGAATTTCAAATACAGTTCGTGTAGAAAAAGGAGGAGTTGGGTCACCGTAGAATGCTTCGTATGAAATCCATGCTGCCTGGCATTGAGAGGGTGCTGGATTTTTCCGTATATGTACATAAAGAGAAGCTTTTCGAAGATCAGAGAAATCCTTGGAAGTATTGATATTGGTCGATAATGTTTTGAAATTTTGCTCGTGCTCTTTTATTAAAAACTCGCCTGACAAAGGCAAGGCGCACTTTCAATTATCAGGACAGTTTATAGAGCACAGTTTTTGCTTTTTTTTACCTCTGGAAACTGTGATGATACTTTCGTGAATGATGAGCAGAAGTATCCTCTGATCCTCTGTAGCTTTGTTGTAATCAGTAGGTTTCTGGCTTGATTTTGAAAAATATGGCAAAATATATTGAATTGCAGCTGAATATCAATCAATTATCGCAGTTTGCTTTTTATCGGAGGCGGCGATCAAGATTTTTGGGCATTTAGGATAACAGATTTAATAATTACGTTGACGCAAACCGAATTCGGTTATTCAGTATGAAGTAAATGGGTTTTAAAGAACTTTTTTAACGTTCTAAGTTGAAAAGAAGTCGATTATTTTTTACTTATTAATTGATTGTAATTAAAGTAATTATATAAGCTGTGAAAACCTTATGCAGCGCTTTGATGTATTAAGAAAGATGTCAGCCATGGGAGAAAAAATTTTTCAGAAGTTTCCAATATTAAATTTTTTTTTTTGTATTTGAATAAAGTGACCCCCATTTAAGAAAAGTATCAACTTCGACTTCTGGGTTTTTAGCTATATCAAAATTTAAAGGGGTTTGGCAGGAGATTGGGAAAGTTCCGGTAAAGTTGAGTTATTTAAAAGCCGTGCTTTCGTCTCTGTTTCTCTTCCATGCGACTTTTAGTGCCGACTTTCCGTCTGATCGCTTTTTTCTGACCATTTGACTTTATGTACTTAGAAACGGGATGAAAAGGAAGAACCCGAAGAGATTTTTCTCTTAGAGCCTTATGGTTTACTCTCAGTATGCGATTTGCCGAAACTTTTGGAGACATGAACTCAGGGGGTGAAAGGTGGTTCTTAGAATTTGATCACCCGTACTCCTTACTAAACCCCCCCCCCCCCGCCGGCGCTCCATCCAACCGCTTCAGTAAAGCCAAGGTTATCCTCTAAGCCGTAGGCATCAACTAACGAAGGAATTCAACTGACTCGCCTGTAGTTGGAGAGTAATTCGCCCGATGATGGCCGGCTATGTATTCGCGCTTCTCACTTTTGACATTGACATTTTCCGTTTTGTGAATAGTATGGATAGAAAGTAATAATGTTGCTGAAATGTTGGGGGACTTTCTTAGTAGTAATTTTGGTCCACTACCTTATAGTTTGGCCACAAAAAATTGGGTTTAGCTTTACAAAAGAACACAGTCTTAAGAATTTTGACGAGAAAAAAGAACGACATCTAGTCGGCACTAAGACCTTGTCACAACGTCGTTTTGCAGCCTCTAAAAATGTTCATGCTTTAACCTCGAAACTTTTATAGGAGAATCCGTTACTTTTTGTTTCAGCGTCCAACGCACTATTCGAGTGGCGGGGGTGGAGGCAACGGGAACAGAGGTGGCCTCACTCAACAAGCAGTGTCTGAGCAGAACTTGAGTGTGCACGAGTTCGCTGCTCTCCTCATTCAGAAGTTGGAGATTGCCAAACAGGAGCGAGAGCGAATGGACAAGTATGCTGCCCACGGATACCATCCACAGGTTTGTAACATTATTTCTTTCTTACAAAAGGTTGAAAATACAGTGCTTGTGTTGCGAATTTTATTCAACGTAACTTACTGATTTTGATATTTATGATATTGACAATTTTTGATAACTTATAACTTTCTTTCCTATTGAATACTGAAGGCATCACTTTCCTTTGAATAGAAAGCATTTAAAAGAAAGAATTGCTTGTGTTGATGATTTTTTTGTTATCTGAATTGAATGAATATAGATCTCTAAAAATGTCTCCACTGCTCTGCGCGATTTCATTTGTGCTCGGGTTTCTATCACCTTTTTTTGCGAACAATTTAATCATGTTTAGGATAACTTTGGGTAATGATATCGAGATGTAAACTTTTGAATTGGATCAAAATGGTGTTAATTTTTTGCCAAACTTCATCGCATAACTATAACTATAACTGGCACTGATTGCTGACCTGAAGATAGTCTCCGCATTGCATGAACTGAAATTGCAAATGATATTCCTAAACAAAACGAGCGTATAAGTATTTAGTTTAGGTTTTGCATGGAACAATTTCGCTTGGGGGACTTAGTTGTATGTTCCACTGAGTTTCCTACCTTAAAAATTAATATTTTGCGCAAAGCCATTAGCGTTTGTTTGTATGTTTAGTTGCGTTTGTAGATAGCTTCTTCTTGTCTCCAGGCAATAGTAAGAGAGGCAGTGTTAGTTAATAATATTCCTGAAATCCAATGGTGTTTCAACTCAAGCAAGTTAAAAGCATCCCTGTTTCGTTAATGAGGTCTAAATTTTCAAAGCAATATTTTCCCAAAAAACGATTCTAAACGTCTTTTCTTTTATGTGGCGATGAGCAATTTCGTAGTCCTAATGTCACTTGCGCTCAGCTTTTTTGTGAAACATTGGGCGGTTTTGGAAATACTTCTCGCTAATTAACGGAGAATTATTTAACTAGTCAGAAATCAGTCCGCAATTCACTATTTTGATTAGCTTCTCTTTTCAACAACTTTCCATAGCTGAGCGCTTTGAAGCATTGAATTGGAACTGTTCTATGTAATTTGCTCTGATGGCATCGTATCGTAAAAACTCGACTCGTTACGTCAGTGGTCGCTATAGAAACCGGCGTCATTTTGGGTTCGGCTCCCTAAGTGTGCCCACGAACAGTCCTTCTATGTCAGGATCTGAATCATTGCGATCATCGATCGATTTTGAGGTAAGTTGAAGCATCATTGGTACATCAAAAATTACGGCCTCGTGTTTTTAATTCAAAATTCTCAAATTGAATAATGAAGGAATAAAAGTATGTGGTATGTGGTATGTTGATGCCAGATTTACAAACTTTGAGAGATTTGAGATATTATTTAATTGTCCGTTTTTTACCTCTGCTACTTATACTATACTTATAGGAATTATCTCGGCGCTTTCTTATGACTCGAATTGGCGTAATCCGATCCCGGTCAGTTTTTAGGAACCCAACAGGATTATTCGAAGTGTCTTAAACAATTGTATGGGAGTGAATTTCAGGCAAGAAGAAACTTGATAAACGATATCACGTGGGCAATTAAGACCCAGTGCTTCCTGTTATCAAAGTTTATTAATAGCCGCACAGCAATAGCTGGGGCTATTATTGGCCTTCTCTTGGGTTTTTTACAATTCAAAGAATTTGATTTGTATTGGGGCGCTGTCTTTTTACGACTCGAAGAGGAGTATTGGAGAAGTCCTTTTTTTAAATCAATTTTATTGGAGTGATTTTTGAAGCGGGAAATGAAACGCGTGAAAAATTTTGGAGTGATTTTGGTGCTGAACAAAAGTGAAGATCGGAACGTAAAGAGAGCGGTTTTTGTTCATACCGTTGTTTTTGAGAGAGCGAGAAATTGATGTGTGAAAAAATTTTCTCTAAGCGAGCGAAATTTTTTGTTCACGTGCGGCTTTTAAAAGCAGTTTTGTGCGACTTTTGATGGTTATGAGGTTTGATTATGATATTGCATTAGCTTTAGGCTTTTTCGATAGGAATTTAAGGTTTCAAGTAGTTGATTTGAGTTTAAGTCTAATTTGGAGGTTTTTGATCAGTTTTGCTGATTTTTAGACAAAATTTATTGATTTTTTTGCGTTTTTTTGTTTTAATGCTTTAAGTGGGGTTTGAATGCGGTAATATGTATGGCAGGCTGGCTTTTTCTTTTTTTCTGTCGAATTTTCATTTTTAGTAGCCGCACAGCGATAGCTGGGGCTATTATTGGCCTTCTCTTGGTTTTTTTTTATTTCGTCGTCATGATTTTTGTTACGACCATATGACGTCACAGCCACTTTTTGTTCATTCGTTCTTGCAATTTCAACTGAACTGCATTTGTGACGTCATTTTTCGCTCTTAGTGGAGCGAGTTTTTTGTTCATGCGCGTGATTAAATTTTTGGTCACACTTGACTTACGTCACTCTCAAAAATGACTTCCTCACTTTGAAATTGACTTTCATTTACTTTAATTCCAAGAGATAAGGTCAAATGGGTGCGTGTCACCCTAAATGAAGGTTATTTGAGATCAGCTAATAGAGGCAGCAATAACTTATACAGATTTTTAATCAAAATATAACAGATCAGCCTTCAATGAAAAGACGAATTTTTTTGGTGTGTCTTTACTGTTTTTTTAGACTGCCGATCTACGAATCTATAGCGGCTATTTTCTGGCAATCTGCCAGGTATGTTTTGTTTACGCGTCATAGAGAAAAAAAGAAACATCATTTTTTAGCGCGTAGGGGCTAGTTTTGATTTTTATAAAGGCTTAAAATTTTAATTCAGGTTTAAAAGGGGAGATGATTGAAAAATTGAAAGGAAAACAGGAAAGGAAAGTTTTTTGGGGATGGGATAGGGGTAGATTTGAGGAGGATATTAAACTATGTTAATATATTTTCTAGAAAAATTGTCAGTAAACTAAAGCTTTCCAAAATTAATATATATATCCAAAATTTTCCAATATATTCAAAATTAATCCAAAAGACAAAACTGAAAAAGCTTTTTTTTTAAAAAAAACTTTATTGCCAGCTTTTCCCTCCTCTTAGTTGCCTCTTTAGTCTTTAGTCATTTTGTAGTTGAACATATTTTTGATTTAACAAAAAAGAAAAGATGGTATATGGGAATCGAGAAAAAGAAGTTTTTATGAAAAAGAGAAAGAAAAAACTTTTATTTTCATTTTCTCTTCGCAATAATATATGAAATTTAGAAACTTTCTATTACCATATAGTTATTTCTCTGGTTTGCTTTCCTAGAATCCATATCCAAATGAACTCTTGTGATACTCTGTCTATGCAAGAAAGTGTTTTTCTGGCGAAAAAGAAAATCCAAACAAATTTGAAATGTTTCGTTTATTTTCTTTGTTGTTTTCCGGCCACTCGAACGAACTATTTTGTAGGAAAAAAAAGTAACTTCTTTTAGACTAATTGATTCAACTGCAAATTTATGGGTACATTATTACAAATTTTTTAAATTAAGAAAGCGAACGATGAAACGTTTTCTAAAGAAAATAACCTAATTTTGTTTTTTTTTTTAAATTTTTCTGAGCACCCCTGCTAAGATCCTAAACATGTCCAAATATATCATTTGCAGTTCGATTTGAAGTTTTGCAGAATTGGCCAAATATGGGAAATTTTAGAACTAAAGAAAATAATGGGTGAGACTGAGGAAATTTTTAATTTCTATATTCTCTTGATTGTTCCTGATGCTTCGGGTGACTTCAGAACCGAAGCCCTTTGTAGGCATCTAATAAACCAAACCATCAAGTTTTGTAAACAAGAAAGGTAAAAAAGAAGAAAATATAACAACTGTTATCGGCTTTAGGTAAAAAATAAAAGCTAATCTGGAAAAGTAGATTTTACCTTTCCTCCATTTTGCAAATTAATGTTATACCTTATAACCTTTCCTCTTGGTAAAACTTCACCAAGTACGCCTTATTATGACCTAATTCAACTGTTCCTCTAAAATTGGTTCCTTATGGGACTTTCAGAAACGAAAACATGAAAGACGACCAATAGAGGAAAGAACGAAGAAAATGGTTTTGTTATTCAACCTGTTTACTTCTTCAGATTTAGATTTAATAAATTGATTTTGAGACACTTACGGTCATATTTTTTTACACAGAATTGTTAAACTTTGATCAGAATCTCAATGACTTAAAAATCTTGCTGCATTGCGCTTATGGAATTGAACTGGCTACTGTATTTTTCAAAAAGAGACATTTCCTATAAAAGTGGCAGATTAGTTGGTTAAAGTGTCGAATTTATCCTTATCTTTTGCAAATAGACAGCGTTTTTAGATCGAAAGCTTTATTGAAATACTAAAATAAAATCGTGCAATTTGCGGTCTCAGATTGTGATCACTTGACAATTTGATTTTAACAAAGTAAAAGATGAATTGCCACTTTTTTGATGCAGCGTGTGAGGTCATGTCCGATTAGTTGCGATGCTTCTGATTGACGTGATCTATTCCGCGTGAGAGTTGCGTAATCAAACAATTTAGAATGACTGATATATGTATCTATAGATATGGCGAGATTGATTGATAGAGAGATATGTTTCATGAAATGTCGTCCCCCTATTGCACAACTGTTAGAATCACAACTGTAATTGAGATCAGAGGTGACTTTGTAGTGATTTACTTTGAGCATTACTCTCTTGTCATCAAAAATCAACAAGTCCTTTTTGTCTTTTCGCCTTTGGCTTTAATCTTTCGCAATTTTGTTGTCTCTGTTTGCGTCGTTTGTTTGGTAACTTGCTTTCAACTTGCGAATTGATCTGAACAGAGTACTAACACAGCAGTGTAAATAAATACACACTTGGATTTATTTTCTTTGTCTTTCCGTTGAAAGCTTGGCAATCGAATCAGAGCGGGCGAGTGTGTGAGTGAGTGAGTGTTGTTAAAGTGACATGATTGCGTTGTTGAGTTAAATCAAAGGTAACTAAACCGCAAGGCGCCAGTTTAAGCAAATGGTCTTGATTGCTCAATATTGACTTCCGATTCATTAATTGCCGATCAGTTCTATCCTTTCTCATTTAGCTTGCTCTTTCCTTAATCATTTCCCAATTTGATGAGTTAGGGTTCTTTGATCTTTTGACAGCTATTTCCTTATTGGCTGGTTTTGAAGTTTTGTATGAAATGTTTGTGTTGACCAAAATGACATACTAATTTAGCTAAATTTAAATAGCAATCAGTGCTTTCACGAAATCACGAAGTTATCCCTCGACAAAAACTTACTTTTTGATTCAGCTCAGTGAGAAATGCCAGTTTATAAATACGAGACAGGTGCTCTGTACATTTTCTAAGCAATCAATTGAAAATACGAATGATATCTTTATAAAAACTGTGCAATATAATTTTTAATATTTTGGATCTTTTCAAATTCTCCCTCCCCCGCCCCATGGCACTAGCAAAGAATCTTGTACCCTTATATTAGCCATAATTATTAACATATATAATTTGCCTACATTTCGAATAAGCTAATATTACTATAAGCGAAATTGTTTTCGCTTTTTATCTCATTCTGTGAAAGGGGGAGATTGTCGAAAGGTATATCTTTTGCCGAAAAAGAAACATGAAATAATAAGTTTTTACAATTTTATTCGCCCAAGTACAATATCAATCAAGTTGCATTTATTATCGAAGTGGACTTTGCCATAATGATATTCCTTAGATTATATTTCGTTTCCTTTTCCGCAGTGAGTGTTCTCATTTTTTCCCAAATGTCCACTTATAACAATGGGGATATTTTCAAATGATGAGCCAACCAGACATGCTGTATAATCTTTAGATCTATTTGTTATTTTTTCGGTTGCAATTGATGAAATTTTTGTTTATTTTTCACAATTTGTTTATTTTTAAGTTTTTAAAGTTTGAAGTAACTTTGCAGGCAACAGAAAATCGAACGTGCTGTTGTTAATGTGTGTCGTATAGTATAAGGTAGATCCTCGAGTAGGCCAATCGAGTTGTAAAAAAAAACAGTCAAAAGTTTTACATTTTCAATTTTTGAACATCTTTATATTTTAGTTGAAGCCCCCACAACACCTTGACTTTCTTCAGATTTCCTCAAAATTTTTGGATTGAATTGTTAGATTGATTTTTTTACGTTGCGTTAAACGATAAGTATGTTTAGTATTGGCGATAGTCGTTTGTGCGAGCAAGAGCCAATTTGGGAAGTTTAATATAGAATACTGTAGTGTGAGTTGCACAGTAAATTGGATTGACCAATGCTCTAATTGTTGAGCGTAAACTTGGCAACTAAATCGAAGCCTCGAGGAATACGAAAGAACAAGAGAATAGGTTATATGAGATGCCCAGATGCGAGATATTAATTTTATTTGTTGTGATGTTAGCGCACTAGGCTTAAAGGTAAGAGATGTTGATTCAAATCCAGTACTCGTTCATCTTCACGGTAGTTGGACACCTCTTCAGGTCCCTCTAAAACCGGAAGTTGAAAATGATTAAATTGTGCAAAAATAGTACATCTAACTTGTACTTTATCGAAGAGATGGTTGTGAAGCCGATATAAGGAAAGGTTGACGACTTTATAGCGTCGAGTGAATTTCCAATACGCATTTGTGTTATAGTTGCTGTTCGAATTTGCAAAATTTGTTTTTGACAAATCGAGTTTGGTGCGAGTTTGTGCTCTTTGCGCCCACAAGTAACGCCCGCAGGGTATTGAGTTCTCTTCGTGCCTTTCGGCTGATTGGATTCTAAGTTTGCGATTCGCCGAAACTGTTCTGGTCGGAAGTCGTTTGAGAGCAATTCGCCCGACTTTAGGTGCTTATATTCAACTACTTTTATCCTATCATTAGTTATCAATTAATATTCGTCTCAGGTATGGTTAACTGTTATCGTCATACTGGTGACACATCTCATGACTTTTTACAGAACACAGGCTCAAACAGTTCTTATTTCCTTGCCATGTGTTAAAGAAAGTTAGCTCCGTAGTTATATCGTGTTAATGGACTTCAAATGTATTCAATTTTTGACTTTTTCATTATTTTAACATAAATTACTGTTAACTATGCAAAACGTTATCTAAACGTATCACTTAGCTGCTCTCAAACAGAGGTATTTTGGTGCTCCCTTGTTTACAGTTAGTTCTGGTTTATGTACTCGTGATGTTAAGTTTGCAGATGACGTGAAATGAAGCAGAGATTGTCCTACGATTTTAAAAATAAAAGGTAAACTCAATATTTATATTAATACAATGGGTTTTTCAGAGAAGTGTTGTTCTGATAAATTTTAACAATAAATGTGGTGCATCAATCGGTGTTAGCTGTTTTTTTTTTAATTTATAATAACGATAGGACATTTTCTATTCATAAAGTATTGAACTTAATATTAGGCAGAAAATTTGATCAGTTAAATTTTTTTGAATGGATCTCATCGTAGACTGCATGTTAAATATTTTTCACTCGTCAAACGGGATTTTATCAATTGAGATTAAGTTGAGTAACTTTTTGCTTCAAGTGTGTTCTTGTGACGATTGTTTGTTTGGTTTGTTTTGTGATGTCACCAAGTTCCGCCGTATGTTGTGCATCTGTTGATGTTGTTACTCAGTTCAAAAACAACCAAGTTCATAACAGCCTTTACTTTTGTTTTTGTTCTTCCACTAACTAACTAACTAACTATCCTTTGATCACACTGCGTGTCTGTTTAATGTAATCCCTCTTCAATTATTGACCCGCAAAGGAGAACAAAAACAGGCAACTTTTTTGAAACCGAGTTAAGGATTAAATATACAAAGTCAGAGCTTGCTAATTAAAATAGCGTTTGTTATAAACCGTTTATTGATGTCCTTTCAGCTAACATGCGGTACTTAACTTGCTTTGTTGCTTGAGATTTTGGCCTTTTCCTCAAAATAAATCGCTTTGAAATCATTTTGCTTTTGGGCTTTTTTGCGTTTAGTTGTTTGAAATCGCCTTTGCTTTGATTAACTTTCAACTTTATTGAAATCCAATTCTTTTTAACTTATCTATTGGAACCTCTTTTTTATAAAAAAAATAAGCACCTTGCTTTTTCTGGATTCTTCCTTTTTTGCCGGTCCTTTTTGGAACTTGATTAAAACAGAAGAACTTCGGTGTTGAGCAAGGGGAATTTATCTTTGAAACTGAGAGCAAGGATCTTTTTTGAGTAAAATTGTCTAATGTTGAAGCACCGCAGGCTAATGAGAGAGAGAGTTAAAGAGTGTTAGAGAGAGGAAGATATCGAGGCAGGCGATGACTGTTTGATGTTGTGAAGGTGTTGAAAGAGCAAAGGGTGTTATGTTCCCCTCTTTTGAAGCATTGCGGGCACGGATTCCTAGATTTGCTCTGAACTACATCACACAGCATAGCAACACATACTATCTATTTCATCTATTTTTCACTCACAAAGAGAATAAAGTGCTCAGCGGTTAAGTTACTTGATTGCCCTTTCTCTTATTTTCCGATGCCTCTCTACGTCTATTTGATTATTTCACTTGAAGGCTATTTTTGTTATATTCTTTCGAGTAGTGAACAGTTCTAGTGTTACTAAGTGTAGTGTGCTGTGTTTGTATCCAGTATGATTGATATTGTTATTATTTTTTGCCTTGTGTTGTGTTTTGTTTGTTGCGTTTCAAAAGAGTACTTGTAGTAGTGATGGTCGGTGAGAGAGAGAGAGAGTGAGTGAGTGAGTGAAACACCGGCGGTTGAAAATTCCTTTAAATTTGAGTTTTTTATTTGATCCTTTTATTTCATGCCTTTGTATTTAGTTGTTAGATGTCGGTTGTCCTTTTAAATTATTGATCTTTTATCTCTCATTAAGCGACGATACGATACACATCTATCGATATCTGTTTGTAGCGATCTAAAGTGTGTGTGTTGTTTGCGATTCAACTGCTCATAATAACATATCCCAACAATTTAATATTCTTCATTTTATCTTATTTCAACTCTTCTGAAGTAGGTTTAGAGTTATTATTTTGTTCTTAAGATTTACTCTAGCCACGTATTTCACTTTCAAAAGAAGTGACAAATTGTTTGTTGTGTCCTGTTTTGCGCGTAGTCGTGACGTTGATTAATTTTGTCTAAACTTTTATCATTTTTAGCGTTCTTTCTTATCTGTAGCTTTAATCAAGTTTTTTTGTTTTGATTCGATTTTTGAGCAATTTTTGGGCATTTCGCTCTGAACTTTACTTAATTTATAAGTTTACTCAACGAACCGTATTCATATTTTGCTGTTAGTCAATATGTGCTAAAATGCTGTCTGAAGAAATAGATTACACTGGCGCTTCACTAAAAGGCTCGAATGGTTTGAGCTAATTGAGCTAAAAAGTAGCTTTGATTGTTTAATTAAAGCCTCTGTTTTCGTCTAATTTGACGCTTAAATTGTCCCAAACCTCTTTGATAGGCTTTTACTAAATTGGGTCGAATTTTGGTAATAATTTTATTGATGCGTTTGTAATTAAAACTTGTTAACTTGATAACTGGAGTGAAAGAACGATTCGCATTTTATAATTTGCATCTTTCGTTCATTGATCAGTGTAGTTGCTTGAACTGAAATTGCCTGAAAATAAAGTTTGCATTTATTACACTATCTTCCCTGCTGAAAAAATTATTTCAACCAATAGCAGTGGAGCCGTATAGATTGCTTGGAAGCTCCATTATTATCATCTATTTCCTTGAATTAGAGAGAATCTCTATTTTGTAAACTACAAGTGCTTATAGCTCCATTATTTACAATTTATTGCATCACTAATAGTCTTAGCTAGGATTACTTGATAGATTAATTTGAGACGCATTCGATCGAGAAAGTTACCGACTTGAAATTTTGAGTTTTGAGCCGCTTAGTTTGATAGGATTCTTTTGATTCTGTCGCCGAAATGCAGGCTGAATATTTCACGTCTGCTGCTTTTTATACCCCAGTCACCATAAACACAATTTTGCCCCACAGTTATTCTCCAACCGCGTCCTTATCAATGCTCGGGCAAAGTGATTACCTGGAAAAATTGAAGGAAAAAACGGAAGAACCTAATTCTTATTCTTCCCAGCTCTTAAGGACCAAGAATTACGAGAATTATTGCTCGAATGTCTTAATTGGTGCTAATGATAATTGTTCCATTTCTTCAAAAGTTTCCAATAGTTCCATCTCCAAAATTGGTGCTACTCAATTGAAACAAACGGTTACACAAGAACACAATGAATCTTTATCATCACATTCAGCATCAACAAATTCCTCTATTTCGAATATTCTAGAAAATTCGCCCGCTCGACACGAAACAACATTAACGGAAAAAGACCTTAACTGTCAAAATTTGTCTAGCGTTTGGGACAATTTCAAAACATTTGTGTCATCGCCTCCAAAAATGTCAACGTATGAAGATATTCCGAGCCCAATTATACCAAATATGCAAAAGTATATCAGCAGTAGTTCTAGGTCAAGTGGTTATTGTAGTGCCGGAGGCTACGATAGTAACGATCTCAGTGAAGATATTTTGACACTGTTCGAACCCGATCAAGAAAACAAGTTTCTGTTTTATAGCAAGCATTTGAATGCGGCAACTGCGTTAATGGTGAGCATAATCGATAGCGAAAAATTGTTTTGTCTTAGCTTATTGATCGTACCATTTTTTCCACTTTTCATTGAATTTTCATTCCGCTATTTTTGTCGAGGAATATTGGTCACCTCTTGCGATCAAACTAAGCAAATTTAATTTACAGGATGAAAAGTTTTGCACGATTAATAAAATTTAACCTTTCATAGTTTGTCATTTTACTCTCTTCTTAATGTTTAAAAAGAACGTAAGTTATGCAAATCTTAGTTTGATTCAATCCTGATTAAGTAAGAATATTTATTAAGAATCAAAATTTAAACTTGATCAGAGACCGCTGTTGATCTCTTCTCTTCTTTTTGGGGTTTTAATAAAACCTGAATTTTGATCGATCTCCTCTCTCATTGGGTGAGACAAAAACTTGCCTCCTCTCATTGGACGAAAAGAATTCACTGATCTAATGTTATTTAAATGGTTTGGACGTTTTTTTACCTACAAATGTGAGAAAAGTTTAAGGTCACTCACCCATATGTGAGGAATTGACTACTAAAGAGTTATCACACTGATCCTATCAAATGAATTAATCTAATCTGGCGTGTGCTAATTCCATTAAGTAATTTGGATCAGTCAAATCTCCCTTCCGACAGAATAACTAGTCCACACTTTCAAGTCTCTTTAAACCAAATACTCACTCAGACGCTACTTTGTTATCGATAGCAATAAATCAGCTGTGTTTGGGTTTTGTGCCCGGCTTTGCAGTTTTACTGAGAGTGTTTATACTTGGAACTGGGTTATGCTTCATTCGCACATTGAACGATAATTAGTGTTACATTTAAATCACAAGGTCTGAGGGTTTTATGTAATATACCAGCTTCTTGTTACTTAAGGTGGAATTTTTGGCGACAGTTTAATGGAATGAAAATGGCAACATTATAAATATAAGAATATAGAGCAACCTTCTAAGCAGTAATCGAGGTAAGTGATTCACTAGAGTTAATAGCAAACAATTATAAAAACTGGATTACTCTAGTTGTTTCCGTACCCAACTTCGTTATGACAATTTTTGAAGCTCTCATTTTTTACTTTGTATAATTTAGACAATTTAGATTCTGTCCTGAGATTTTGAAATTAAATTTAATTGAAATTTCTGGCAAAGTTTGTTTCAATTGATGTGACACGATGAGCTTCTGTCGTTTTTGTTCTTTTTCGTCCGAATACTGTGGAATTGTGACTCTGGTTGAAATGATGACCTCTCAGGGCAGTTTTAACTATGTTAGTTTTGATGCTGTGATTAACTTTTTGCCATCTCATTAAAGCCATTGGGGGTTGGACTTTTTTTTTCGTTGCTCTGATTAAAAAAATCAGACAATCATTTTGCGAGTACTACTCAATTAATTCGTCTGACATTTCAACAGCTTTTTTAATTGTGGGCCCTAATTTGCTCTAGATTATTTTTTGCTGGAAGATTTTTTGTGTCATCCTTTGAGTGCCTGTTTTTGCAAGTAGTCGGAAAAGATTCAAACTAAGCAGACGCACAGACATACGAGATTTTTTGCGTTAGTTGAACTATTCTAAACTTGATAATATTTGGGGAAAATGCTAACCTATTATTTGGTGCATTTGCTAAAGATTTCTAATACCTAATTTTGACCAAATCATGGCCATTTCAAAATTTTATTACTATGTTTACATCAACGCATTTCGCGCTTGTATATCTGCCACCATTCGTAATTTAGAAAATCTTGCTTTAGGATTCGGTGGACCTCAATTCAACAAGTGCCTCTAGCTCCGACGGGTTGGCTGTCATATCCAAGTCCAAACACAGCAACATGTGTGGAACCAGTAACGCCAGTGGCAGTGGACCAGGAACGAACAGTGCCAACAACATGGGAATTTCTTACATCAAATCCAGTACAGCACCCCAGTTGCAAATGTCCACGTCCGGCTCAGCTCCTGGTATTGACCGGGAAGATCCGGAGTCCATAATTGACAATCACATGTCCAGGGTAAGTAGTTCACCTGTCGTCTGTTAAGTAATACTTCAGTTCTAAAGCATTTTCCTTAAATTTTTGTGTTCCGGTTTTGACAAAATCTTGTATTGGATTCCACGGTGACCAATTGCTCTGTCATTGCTCTCTAGAATTAAACTTCAATACTTGAGGTGCCTCTAGCGGTTAAAAATAGCGGTTACAAACAGGTATATGCTTCTGGGAAAAAATCCGCAGATCATTTAATTTTGTTTCAGGTATTCTGCGACTCGACACAAAGTCCAGTCAACCCGAGGTCTAAGACCCCGGATCGCTACGCCACCATGCACACTCACAAGTGCTCTAGTTGTGGACAAAGCACCCTGTCACAAACGTTGCCAAATAACTACAGAAACAACCAGCTTCCAATGCAGCAACAGCAGCAGCAGGGCTTAAACATGGGCTCCAATGTGCCCGGGTATAATTTACCTCCTCCTTCCAGATATAATAAACAGATGCTGGTGTCACATGACATGGGCGTTACTGGCCAAGGGGGAGGGGGAAATGCTGCCTATTACAACCAGAAGATGCGTAGTTCAATGGGGGCTGCGGGTGGTGCACACCGGAAGATAATGGCTGAGAGCTCCAGTAGCAAATCGACCAGTTCAGGAGTAGACTCTGGGGTATATGATGCCCAGAGTTTAGGTTCTACTGACAGTTACGGTGGAAAGTAAGTTCCTTTCAAGCACAGGTGATTTAACGTAGAAAATTTTGATGTATAAAAACTGGGTCCGATGGTGATTTTTTCGAACTAGACAGTATCCATTACAATTCATAATGCTGTTTAGAGCTTGTAAATAGTCTGTTCAAATTGTACTCACGAAAAAATATATCTTCCGAAAGCGCCATTTTCCTTATTATGAAAATATTTTACCTGATGATTACTTATAAACTGACTTTAGACACGCGATGGTGACTCAGTGGGTGGAGACACACAGACAGACTCATGGAAGTAGTCACCACAATAGCCACCATCAGGTGACGAAGCCAGAGATGAATTTGGCAGTCACAACTGCGAACAGCATAGAACCCAATGCTACTCTTTCCCAAGTCATGCCAGGATCTGGAGGGGGCAGTTCACGGCGCATGGGTGGCGCTTCCAGATCATCAGCCGGATCCCAGAACCGACACAGGTGGGCATCTGTGTCCCCGAGTCCCCTAACCTCGGCTAGATTGTCACTTTCCACTGCTGGACCACAGCAAGTTGGATTTGGGAGTGGTGGCACCATTGCATGCAGCAACCAGCCGCTCTCACTTTTGTTAGTCTACTAACTGAGATATGATACATGTGTTTGTGACTGTTTAGTAGTTTGTGGATCTATTCTGCCCCCACACACACACATGCACACAGACTACATAGCACGTTACTGTGTCTCGCTAGCAAGAGCGCTGGGGAGGGAGGTAAACATGTCACACCTTCTAAGCTAGAGCTGGGAAAACAGGATAGATCCGTATTTAGATAGTTACACATTTAGATCGAGTGAACTGGTTAACATCGCACAATAACGAGATCATTTTTTGTACAGTAAAGTCCTATACTGTAGTATCAGATGAATTTGTAAAGCTCTGCTTAGAGAGTCATTTTAAAAATCAGAAACAAACTCTTGCCTTTGAAAACGCACTCTAAGAGGACATAGTTAAATATGTGAAATTTTGCAGAGACGTGTTCAAGTGTGCATTATATATTGAGATCTGATTAAATTGATGAGTTCCGAAAAACCTGCGAGGGCCCATCAGACAACAATTGAGATAGATCAGCAAACCTTAACAGTAACGTATGCTGCCCTATAACCATCCACCGTCATGAACATCAATCAGTTGCGAACGTAATTATATACCCAGCTGCACATGTATTTCGGCAGTTAAGACATATTCCTAAATAGTTCCAAATTAGATGTAGGCAGGGGAATCCAAAGATCGTTTATCTTAAACCGAAGATCGGAACTCCTGAGTGACTGAATTGTCTTGTCTGAATATACTTATAGACAGCATAGGTGTTGGGAACTGAGACTTCATAAGATACCCGATTTGATTATTTGGTTGATTTTGCAGCAACCCCACCAGTGGAACCTTGCCTGGCAACCCACACCAAATAAACCAACATTACTCACTCGCAAGTGCATCCAACACTCTTCCCCCGGGTGCCTCTGGAATGACCTCCTCCCATCGAAGATCTCCAGTCTCCAATGCCCCTCTCGCCTCCACCTCTGGCCAGAACCCCAATATTGCCCAGAACCCTAATATCTCCCAAAATACAGGAACATCGTCTCTCAACTCCTCCGGGGTATCCCAAAGTGGTCATCAGGGCTCGGGCTCAGTTGTGGGCTCTGGAAATATTTCTTCGCAAACAGCTGCCCCCGGAGTGCAGACTGTGGTTGCATACTATTTCTGTAATGAGACTATACCCTATAGGACCACTGTACCACACAAAGATGTCACTCTCGGACAGTTCAAGGCTCTCCTTACTAGAAGAGGCAGATTTAGGTTGGTACTAGTTTGTGAAAAGCAATTTGACTTTCATGAAAAATTTTTCGTTTTTTGCCAATCATTGGTTGAAGATGAAATGGCATCGAAGAAGCTTGTGATATAAACTGTTAAATCAAATTGAATGTCAAGATCTAAGCAGCTTTCATTCTTCTATATATTTATTTGCAAAATGAACCCAATATGTAAAATATTCATAACAGTTTGGTTTTTACAAAAATTGGTGATATTGTATTACCTTTTTTTCTCTCTGCTCTCCGGATGTATATACTGGCATGTTGCTCAATGAGTTGGTTATTTTTTCTAATGAAAGCTTTTTGCTCCAGGTACTTTTTCAAAATGAGAAGCAACGATATTGAATTGGGTGGTGTTGTCCAGCAGGAGATCACTGATGACGATGATATTCTCCCCATGTTTGATGGAAAAATAATTGGGAAGATAGAGAAACAGTGAAGCACAGCCTCCAATTCCAGTCTCTAAAGTGACGTCATTTTGTTGTCAAATTTAGTAGAGTTTGCTTACTGTTTTTATCAAGTACATTACACCTTCAGATAGGTTCCTCATACATCGGCTAATGTGGTGATGGATAATTAAACTAAGCTAAATTGTTTTCTTTCAAATGACCTGTGCTTTTCAGTCTTCCAAATTTTTTAAATAAATTTTATGGAAGCTTGTCGAGAAATAATTAGGAACTTGCTTAAAAAACTTGCTTATGTACAGATTGTTGGTGTATTGTACTCTTGTTGCTATTGAACGGGATTTAATGCCAGAACATTTAATATTTTTCGGGCAGGATCCGAAATATGATATACATACATACATACCTTACATAACACAATAAATCACTGCATAATTTGATAGCACTTGTTGAATTGCCTTCTGTTTAGTTTCAGAATAAATCGACTGTAGTTTCGTCAAATTTTATTCTATTTTTCTATCTTTACTTCTATTCTCGCTCTTTTCATTCAAAGAAGACTAGCTCTTTTAACTTGAACCGGCGCTTAGACATGAACTGTTGATTACTGTTAAATTAGTTAACTTTTTTTGTTAGTTGTTATCTTTTAACCATCTTATAACCACATAAACTGCAGGGATTAAATTTTACTTTACAATTCGAATTCCTAACTTCAAAAGTCCTCGAAATTCAAACATAACGGAGCTCTCATTTTATAGATTGACTCGTTCGAAATTCATAGTTCTTATGTCTTTGTAAAGTTCACGTGTTCAGATTAAATGACACCAAATAAAGTTTGAACTATGACTTGCAATTTCCCAAAAGATTAGTTTAGATTTGACGTGATCTAGCGTATAACGTGCTGTATAAACTCGTGCGTATCTGGAATTAAAATGGTGGCCAGAATACAATCGGGTTTCCCAACTTCGAAATAGATTAGTATACGGACAAACAGACAGACTACGACGGATAAACGAAACATACGACAATGGAAATTGGACTGGACGACCAATTCACGCGAGGATAATATTTTATCAATTGTTTTGCTATCATTTTGTTAGTTCTCGTTCTCTTCGACATCTAATGATGCTTATATTTTGTAGCAGAATACAAAACTACACAGCATTTATAATTCATATTTGTTTTCAACTCTTTTGTTATGTACTCTGGTCACGCATCGCCTCAAGCAACTCTTACTTTTAAGTACTTATGTGAATTTAAAGGCCCACGGGAGAATGATTTGCTCTATACATCTTTTATTAATAGCCGCACAGCGGTAGCTGGGGCTATTATTGGCCTTCTCTTGGTTTTTTACTATTCAAAGAATTTGAATTGTATTGGGGCGCTGTCTTTTTTTTAAGATATGTTCACACATTTTCATGATTTTTGAAGTCAAATTGGAGTACTGATTTTGGTCACGCCGAAACAGGAAATGGAGCGAAAAAACGAGTGGTTTTTCGGCGTGAATTTTTCTCGCTCTAATTTTAAAGTAGAGTGCGAAAATGGTGTTTGAACAAAAATTCGGTTTCTCGGTAGTGGTTTTTTGTTCACATGCGGCAATTTCACTCTGATTTTCACTGTTTTTTCGATTTTTTGGATCGGATTTTTTTTTCTAAATGGTTTTCCCAATCCATTCACAGCTCGTTCTATGCCTAGTTTTTTGTTTGAATTAAATTTTCATTTCTCGCTAGTGGGTTTTTTTGTTCACATGCGGCATTTTGACATTGATTTTTAATTGCTCTCAAACGAAGTTTGTAGCAATTATATTAGTCCTGTCGGTCTTTTTTTTTATGCGATTTTTCGCTTGACCAATTTTTCGTCTGACGCTTTTGACTTTTCGTCCTCAAAAACGGGATAAATAGGTAGCGCCCAGCGGGCATTAAGTGCTCTTAGAGCCTTTTAGCTCTGTTTCAGCTCAAACAGTTTTGGAGTCTTATACTTATGGTGTGAACAGCGGTTCTTAGAGGTTGAAGACCCCCCCCCCACTGCTGACCCCCCCCCCACTATTGCCCCCCACCACCCTGTTGCCCCCCACCCGACTGTCGCCACCCCCATCGGCACCTCCGTGCACCCTCCCCCACCCGTGGCTAGCTACTGACGAACAACCGCTAGCTAAAAACGCAAATTTATACTAATTTTCACAATTTTTTTCAAGATTTTTGAAAATTTTTGTCAGTTTTTTAAGTTTTTTCAGCCCTAGCAGCCCTAGATGTCAAGGAATCCACTCTAGGATTTGATAATAGGTTATTGAATAGTTTCTAGTGGTAATAGAATGGTTTCAACATTTCAACACTGCGAATTTTTTGCATTTTTTTGATAAATTTTGCAAATTTTTTCAATGTTTTTGAAAGTTTTTGTCGTTTTTTAGGTTTATCCAGCCTCAAGAGCCAAGGAACTTCCTCGAGCGTTTAATAATAGGTTACTATGTAGTTTCTAGAAGTAATGGAATCATTTTCAAGATTTAAACATCACGAATTTTAGCATTTTTTGACAAAAATCGCTATTTTAAAAATTTTTTGACATATATTTTCATTATTCAAGATTTTTCAGCCTCAGGGTTCAGAAAACCTCCTGAAGGGTTTGATAATACGTTGCTGCATAGTTTCTAGTGGTAATAGAATGTTTTTCAACATTTGAACATCACGATTTTTAGCAATTGTTGGATAAAACTTGAATTTTTTTCAAATTTTTCAAAATTTGTCATTATCTAAGTTCTTCCAGCCCCAAGAAACCTCGTATAGGCTTTGACTATAGGTTACTGAACAATTTTTATTGCGATAGAATAGTTTTGAACTTTTTAATATCACAAATTTTATCGATTTTTTAATAAAACTGATTTTTTCAATTTTTTGAAATTTTTGTCATTTTATTTGCAGTTTTTGAGTCCTTTTTTGAGTTTAACGATTAATACTGGCCAACGAAGCTTTTTAAGTCTTGCAGATGGGTTACATGACAAAAATCCAGAGGCAAAAAAATGTTCTTTGAACATTTTCGTCACTGCGAAATGTGGAAAGTTTTCTTCTGAATTTTGCACTTTCAGTTTTTTTATGATTTAGTTACTAACAAGGCTAGAATCTCAGGGAAAAATTTTCTAGCTCTCTCTCTTTCTCTCTGTGTGTGTGTTGGTTGGCGTTTCTTTCCTTCTCTTTCTCGCTCACGTTTTACCTCGCACTCTCTCTCTCTCTCTCCTTAACTCTTTTGTTGACTTCAGCGGCTGTTATGTGGCGTGATAATATCGTCTATTACCCTAGCCTCACGCCTCTTCAATCAAGCGAAAGCTAACCTCACTAAACAGTGGCTAGGTGCTGACAACCGCCCGCCGGTCGTTTGAGAGCAATTCGCCCGACGTTAGTCGGTTATGTTTTGTTTTTTTCTTATTTTTGTCTGATTTTTTAAAAAATGGTGTTCTTAGTTCACTCATAGTCCATTCTAGGTCTAGTTTTTTCTGTTTAGTCAATGAAAATTCTTTGAATTGTACGTCAGGACTTGTCCTGCTATGTTTGTCTTTTAAGATCTGATCACACATTTTCATGATTTTTGAAGTCAGATTGGAGTAGTGATTTTGGTCACGCCAAAACAGGAAATGGAGCGAAAAAGCGAGTGGTTTTGCGGCGTGAATTTTTTTCGCTCTAATTTTAAAGTAGAGTGCGAAAATGGTGTTTGAACAAAAATTCGGTTTCTCGGTAGTGAATTTTTGTTCACATGCGGCAATTTCACTCTGATTTTTACTGTTTTTTCAATTTTTTGGATCGGATTTTGTTTCTAAATGGTTTTCCCAATCCATTCACAGCTCTTTCTATGCCTAGTTTTTTGTTTGAATTAAATTTTCTTTTCTCGCTAGTGGGTTTTTTTTGTTCACATGTGGCATTTTGACATTGATTTTTTTGTTTTTTCTTAATTTTTGATGTGATTTTTTTAAAATGGTTTTCTCAATTCACTCATAGTCCACTCTAGGTCTAGTTTTTCTGTTTAGGCAATGAAAAGACTTTGAATTGTACGTCAGGACTTGTCCTGCTATGTTTTTTTTATTTCGGCATGATTTTTGTTACGACCATATGACGTCACAGCCACTTTTTGTTCATTCGTTCATGCAATTTCAACTGAATTGAGCGAAACGAATGCAACCGCTCGCCGGTCGTTTGAGAGCAATTAGCTCCGACGTTAGTCGGTCATGATCGTTAGATTAGTCTGAAATTGACGTTTGTCAAAGTTGATGAAGGCCTTTTGGAGATATAATTACTTTTTATGACCATTTTTTGAGCACTATATTTTTAGTACTGCAAATACGAAAAATGACACCAACTCATTTTTTCAGTTTTTTAATTGCTCTCAAGCAAAGTTTGTAACAATTATTTTAGTCCTGCTGGTCTTTTCTCATGCGATTTTTCGCTTGACCGATTTTTTTTTGTCTGACCCATTGGATTTTTCGTCCTCAAAAACGGGATAAACAGGTAGCGCCCATCGGGCATTAAGTTCTCTTAGAGCCTTTCCGCTCTCTAGTCTCAAAGTCTGCGATTCACAGAAACTGTTACGGATACTAAGGATGTGAAGGGCGGTTCTTAGAGGCTGACCGCCACACCCCGACCCCAGAACAACCTTCCCCCCGGTGCACTCGCGCTGCGCTCACCTTACACTATTTCAATTGAGCGAAACGAATGCAACCGCTCGCCTGTCGTTTGAGAGCAAATAGCTCCGACGTTAGTCGGCCATGATCGTTAGATTAGTCTGAAATTGACGTTTGTCAAAGTTGATGAAGGCCTTTTGGAGATATAATTACTTTTTATAGTTACTTTTATGACCATTTTATGAGCACTATATTTTTAGTACTGCTGACAAACACGAAAAATGACACCAACTCATTTTTTCAGTTTTTTAATTGCTCTCAAGCAAAGTTTGTAACCTTTATTTTAGTCCTGCTGGTCTTTTTTCATGCGGTTTTTCGCATGACCGATTTTTTTGTCTGGCCCATTGGATTTTTCGTCCTCAAAACGGGATAAACAGGTAGCGCCCAGTGGGCATTAAGCTTTCTTAAAGCCTTTGTCTTTCAGCTCACTAGTCTCCAAGAATGCGATTCACAAACTGTTTTGGAGACTTATACTTATGGTATGAAGGGCGGTTTTTAGATTTTGACCCTCTCACATCAGCCCCCTCCCCACAATTCACGCCAGGCCAATTCTGGCCATTAAAGCTACTATGGGGTTTGATAATAGGTTACTGCATAGTTTTTTGTGGCAATGGGATTGTTTTCATTATTTTATTATCACGAATTTTAAGCATTTTTAATAGCCGCCTTCATCTCAGCCGGCTATTATAGCGCTCTTATTTTTTTTTACTTCGTCGAACTTTTTTCGCTTTACCATTTTTTGCCGCTTTTTCGTCATTTTGCGTGAAATCTTTTTGACTTCTCTAGGCTAGTTTCTCTCTTCTCTCATTCTGCTAAAAGTGAATTTGAACATCAGTTGCTCAGCAAAGCAATTCAAAATGAACAGAGTCAGTATAAAAAATTGAAGTCAGAAATAGAAACGGGATAAACCCAGAAAGCCCAATTTTAGATGCCCGCTATTTGAACGTCGTTCCTATAAGTCTTAGTTACCATCTCTTATGCTTATTGGTATTGATAGTAGCCCCTGTAGCCTCTCTCTAAGAAACAGAAATATGTTCAACTACGAAATGCCGTCAAAATAAATCGGACTTCAAAATGTTTTAAAACAAAAATCTTTTTTTTTCAATATCTATTCTTTCAATCCCAATCATGCTTATTGGAATCGACGGCGGCTCTTTTCCGGCAATCTTCCGGGTATGTTTTGTTTTTAGACTGCCGATCTACGAATCTATTGCGGCTATTTTCTGGCAATCTGCCAGCTATGTTTTGTATTTGCCTACATGCTTTATCAGCAATTTTTTAGCTATCTCTTTTGGCATTTTGATTCTTACGAAAAAATGGCTTGTGTTAATGCGGGGAAAAAAACTCGGAGAAGTTCTCATTTTCCGATATTTTTGAGCATTAATATTGAATCTGGCATAATTTTTACAAGATCAATTTTTTCTATCTTCTCTATCTTGAGGGTTTTTCAATTAGGTTCTCATCCTGCTAATTCATTGTTTTGATGCGACCGCAGCTGTTAAGTGGTTTGAGAGTTCAGAGTGGTGATGTGTCTATTTTGTGATTTGAGTGATTTTAATTCCTCTCATTCCGAAATGAAGTTTGTTACTACTATAATAGCGATTGGCAGCAGTTGATTCTGAAAGTTGTAGCTTAGTGGGTATGATGTCTGACTGCTATCTTGGAGGTCTCGGATTCGAACCATTATGAGATGCGAGTTTTTGCAGCTATAAAAAGAAGTTGAAGCTATTCCTTTGCTAGGAAAATATTTATCCGAAAGATATATATTTATCCGATATGATCATGATATGGATGTTTGCCAATGAGCTTGTTGGCTTCACAGAAGTAGCTTCCATCGTTTAACTATATAAGCACCCTAAATTTGCATGGTCCACTTATGTTTTTTTTATAGCTGTAAGCTGAGCGGAGCTATATTGCGGTGCTCTTGGTTTTTTTGTCTCGTCGTCTGACGCTCTTTTTCGTTTAACATTTGTTCATACAGCAAAAATGAAAAGTCAAGTTTTCCTAATGACTTCTTCCTCTCATTAATGGCGTTTGCGCATGTGACGTCATTTCTCACTCTCTTTAGCCAACGTTTTTAGCTTATTTGCGTGACTAGATTTTGGTCATACGTGACTTGCCTCAATCAATAAAATGACCTTTGCACTTTAAAACTGAAGTTTATTTTGAATTAGTATACGGTCAAAGGAACTCATGTGTAATAAAGGTCCTTAATGAAAAGGCTTCTGCGTATTGATTTTTTACAAGCTTTATTAATTTATCGCTGAATGTTTTTTTACATAGCTTTTTGAGCGGCGTCAATAACTTTTTCAATTTATATCTGTTTCTATCTCAATTATACGGCATGCAAGTCTATTAATTGGCAGCTATATAATAGCGAAATATACCATGAGGTCGTCACTTGGAAGCCCTTGTTCTTCACGCTCGGTAAGAACAAGACAGGGGAACAGTTCGCCGAAGCCCTTCACATTGTCTTCTCCCCGATTGCCTTAAACACGGATAGATCCGATATATCTCTGACCCTCTGTATGATACTTCCGCACCTAACCCTCAGTCGAACAAAGAACACGAACGATGGATCGACCAATAAGACCATCAATCGTAGACTGCAAGCATGGTACAGCTGCAACTTCTCAGAACTGTTCTGTGAAGCGAAGGCAATCCAAATGAGAATGAATTCAAGGAACTTTTTTCGCTTTACCATTTTTTGCCGCTTTTTCGTCATTTTGCGTGAAATTTTTTTGACTTCTCTAGGCTAGTTTCTCTCTTCTCTCATTCTGCTAAAAGTGAATTTGAACATCAGTTGCTCAGCAAAGCAATTCAAAATGAACAGAGTCAGTATAAAAAATTGAAGTCAGAAATAGAAACGGGATAAACCCAGAAAGCCCAATTTTAGATGCCCGCTATTTGAACGTCGTTCCTATAAGTCTTAGTTACCATCTCTTATGCTTATTGGTATTGATAGTAGCCCCTGTAGCCTCTCTCTAAGAAACAGAAATATGTTCAACTACGAAATGCCGTCAAAATAAATCGGACTTCAAAATGTTTTAAAACAAAAATCTTTTTTTTTCAATATCTATTCTTTCAATCCCAATCATTCTTATTGGAATCGACGGCGGCTCTTTTCCGGCAATCTGCCGGGTATGTTTTGTTTTTAGACTGCCGATCTACGAATCTATTGCGGCTATTTTCTGGCAATCTGCCAGCTATGTTTTGTATTTGCCTACATGCTTTATCAGCAATTTTTTAGCTATCTCTTTTGGCATTTTGATTCTTACGAAAAAATGGCTTGTGTTAATGCGGGGAAAAAACTCGGAGAAGTTCTCATTTTCCGATATTTTTGAGCATTAATATTGAATCTGGCATAATTTTTACAAGATCAATTTTTTCTATCTTCTCTATCTTGAGGGTTTTTCAATTAGGTTCTCATCCTGCTAATTCATTGTTTTGATGCGACCGCAGCTGTTAAGTGGTTTGAGAGTTCAGAGTGGTGATGTGTCTATTTTGTGATTTGAGTGATTTTAATTCCTCTCATTCCGAAATGAAGTTTGTTACTACTATAATAGCGATTGGCAGCAGTTGATTCTGAAAGTTGTAGCTTAGTGGGTATGATGTCTGACTGCTATCTTGGAGGTCTCGGATTCGAACCATTATGAGATGCGAGTTTTTGCAGCTATAAAAAGAAGTTGAAGCTATTCCTTTGCTAGGAAAATATTTATCCGAAAGATATATATTTATCCGATATGATCATGATATGGATGTTTGCCAATGAGCTTGTTGGCTTCACAGAAGTAGCTTCCATCGTTTAACTATATAAGCACCCTAAATTTGCATGGTCCACTTATGTTTTTTTTATAGCTGTAAGCTGAGCGGAGCTATATTGCGGTGCTCTTGGTTTTTTTGTCTCGTCGTCTGACGCTCTTTTTCGTTTAACATTTGTTCATACAGCAAAAATGAAAAGTCAAGTTTTCCTAATGACTTCTTCCTCTCATTAATGGCGTTTGCGCATGTGACGTCATTTCTCACTCTCTTTAGCCAACGTTTTTAGCTTATTTGCGTGACTAGATTTTGGTCATACGTGACTTGCCTCAATCAATAAAATGACCTTTGCACTTTAAAACTGAAGTTTATTTTGAATTAGTTTACGGTCAGAGGAACTCATGTGTAATAAAGGTCCTTAATGAAAAGGCTTCTGCGTATTGATTTTTTACAAGCTTTATTAATTTATCGCTGAATGTTTTTTTACATAGCTTTTTGAGCGGCGTCAATAACTTTTTCAATTTATATCTGTATCTGTTTCTATCTCAATTATACGGCATGCAAGTCTATTAATTGGCAGCTATATAATAGCGAAATATACCGCGAGGTCGTCACTTGGAAGCCCTTGTTCTTCACGCTCGGTAAGGACAAGACAGGGGAACAGTTCGCCGAAGCCCTTCACATTGTCTTCTCCCCGATTGCCTTAAACACGGATAGATCCGATATATCTCTGACCCTCTGTATGATACTTCCGCACCTAACCCTCAGTCGAACAAAGAACACGGACGATGGATCGACCAATAAGACCATCAATCGTAGACTGCAAGCATGGTACAGCTGCAACTTCTCAGAACTGTTCTGTGAAGCGAAGGCAATCCAAATGAGAATGAATTCTAGGAACAAACAGCAGCACTCTGACCAAGATGTTCAACGATTTCATGTCTCGTGGTAAGATCAGTAATGCTTTTCGCGTTCTTTCGGATGAGCACAAAGGCGGCGTGCTCGCACCTACCGATCTCATAGACGGTAGACCGGTCCTCGAGATTTTACGCGACAAACATCCTGAAGGTCAACCCTTGGAGCACAATTGCATTCAGAGCGAACATCCACGCGCGCTTCCTTACCACCCCGCTGTCTTCGACAAAATCAGTGCCAGGCTCGTCCGAAAGCATGCAATGAAGACTCATGGCAGTGCCGGGCCTTCAGGTCTCGATGCCGATGACTGGCGTAGACTACTTTCTGCTTTCGAGCAAACCTCCACGAACCTGTGCAAGCTTGTTGCCAAGTTTGCTAAAAGGCTGACCACGTCCATAATACCACCGCATGATTTGATTACATACAATGGTTGTCGACTAGTGGCTCTGGATAAATGTCCAGGTGTGAGACCTATTGGTATTGGTGAAGTAATGCGTCGCATCACCGGACGCATAATCGTCGACTGCATCAGGCAAGATCTAACATCCCTCGGTGGAAACATGCAGCTGTGCCTGGGCCATAGAAATGTGGCATAGAACATGCCATACATTTGCTTCGCCACAGTTTTGATGATCCCGAAAACGAAGCAATTCTACTAACTGATGCCAAAAACGCTTTTAACGTGCTCAATAGACGAACAGCATTAGAGAACGTGAAAGCCTTATGCCCATCTTTGCATGTTGCCTTACTTAAATGTAGCCACCCGTCTCATCTCTACATCAGTAAGTCGACCATACTGTCTCAGGAAGGTACGACACAAGGCGATCCCCTTGCGATGTCAATGCATGGAATCGCAATCCTACCCCTAATAACAAGACTTCATAATGACTCCTTGACACAAAAATGGAATGCTGATGATGGTAGCGTCGTCGGTAAGTTGAAAGATATCAGGGCACTCTTCGACAAGCTCACTGAGCTCGGTCCCAAGTATGGATATCTTGTCAATCCTCCGAAGTGTCAGTTGATAATTAAGCCAGGAGGCGAGCGCCAAGCGTCAACTGTGTTTGCAGGCACAAATGTGGAAATCACGCAGGGCGCTCGAGTCCTGGGATCAGTTATCGGAAGCTCTGAGGCCAGTAAAAATTTCCTGAAAGATGCAGAAACTAAATACACAAAAAGTTTAGACAGACTTGGTCAAGTTGCTCTCACCTCTCCCCAGAATGCCTATGCATGTTTGACGAAGGGGGTTCAACAGAAGTTGAGCTTCCTCTCGCGTACTACACCTTCCATGGACGGGGTTCTGGACAAGGTGGAGGAGCGGCTTGGCCGAGTCATACCGAACATCGTCGGCAAAGAAGTAATCCAAGAGGAAAGAGAACTTTTTTCTCTCCCTCTCAGAATGGGTGGGCTTAACATCGCCCTCCCACAAGATCTTCACAAAAATCTTGAGCAATCAATTGAACTCTCAAGACCCTTGGCGTCATTCAATAATTTTCAACAATGTGAAGTAGAACAAACCAAGATCAGTCTCAGACAGAAAGCAGACAATCAACGTGAACTCATCTCGAAAAAATCCGGAATCGAAAACAATCTACCAGAAATGAAGTATATCATCCAGCTGGCCTCGGAGAAAGGAGTATCCAGCTGGCTTAAAGCGCTTCCGTTGTCAAAACATGGTTTTTACCTCACGAAGACTGAGTTCCGTGATGGAATAGCACTTCGCTACACCTGGGAAGCTAAGAACACGCCAGCCATGTGCCCATGCGGGAAAGAAATCAGCCTCACCCATGCCCTCCATCGCGCCAAAGGCGGGTATACGCACCTACGACACAACGAAATTAGAGATGTGTTTGCAAACTTGATGGATGACGTTTGCCACGATGTACAGATAGAGCCAAAACTTCAGTCGCTCGATGGAGAAATTTTCTCGAGTAATTCCACCACCACTGATGATGACGCTCGACTGGACATCAAGGCAAATGGTCTGTGGGGCTCCCGCTTCAATCGCACTTTCTTCGATGTGAAGATTTTCAACCCTCATGCGAAGAGGTGCTCTAAGACCATAAAAGATGCATACAAATATCACGAGAGCATCAAGCGAAATAAGTACGAAGAGCGAAACCGAACACAGCAGCTTCAATGCACTGGTTTTTGCTTGTTGGGGTGGTGCAGGCCCATCAGCATCGCGCGTTATGAAACATTTCGCAACCAAGATCAGCGAAAAACGCGGAGAGCCGTACGCCGAGACTCTAAGCTACATCCGAACGAAAATCAGCTTCGCACTTCCGAGGAGCTGTGTTCTCTGCTTGAGGGGATGTCGTGCCCTCAAGCCTCGTGTTCTCAGTGAGACTTCGATTAGCGCCGTCGTGGAGGAGGGAAGGCTGCACTGAGTGTTTGGCTGCTTATCTTTATTCCTTTGCTTATTCCTTGATGTTCCATTTTTATTTTAATCCTTCCATCCCAGTTCTCTATGTGTGCTATATATATATATATATATATATATATATATATATATATGTATATATATATATATATATATATATATATATATATATATATATATCTATATATATATAGGTAAGAAAATATAAGAAAGAGCAATAAGTTGTACAGATTCTTAATCTAAGTATAATATCTCAAGCAATTCATAATAAGAAAAATTTTTTTTGTTCAGTTTTCGTATCTTTTTGAAACCGCACATCTACGAAGCTATGACGGCTATTTTCTTGCAATGAGCTAACTATGTTTTTAATTTTCTTTGATTGGATTTTTTTCAAGTTTTCAGTGGCTGTAGAATTGTAGTTTTGATTGTTGCATCTGAATTGTTTAAATTGTATTTCAGGACCTGTCATGCTGTTTTCTATACAAGTCTTTATGGAGTTTATAATAGTTCAAATCTTCTCAGTGTATTGAATACGCTCAGTTCCACAACATTGAATGAGAAAGAACGGATAAATCAATAAAGTCAGTACACCAAAGTAATAGAAGTTAATGCTAACTGGGATTAATATGGCTTATGGTTCACCAGGCTCAATATACAATTTAAATTGAGCCTGGTGGACCTTAAGTCATTAAGTCCAGTTACCAATAACTGTGGGAATATATGCGAGGTTGGCTTTTTTCAGCTATATTTTCACTTTTTTTTACGCATCGTAGTGAAAAAAAAAGAAAACCACATTTTTGTAACCCTCGGGTTATAGTTTTAATTGTAGCTGCGAAGCTGTAAGCTCAGCGGAGCTATATTGCGATGCTTTTGGTTTTTTTTACGACTCGAAGAGGAGTATTGGTTTTTTAATGTTTTTTTAAACCGGAAGTACTATTCATTCAGACGGCGTCTTGACCTAAAAGCGAAAAAGTAAAATTGCAGTGCGAACTAATTTTTTCTGAGCGAGAGAAGTTTTTTGATCATGCGCTTTGATCAGTGAATGGCTTTTCGACTTTTAAAAGTGTTTTTTTTTGACAGAATGCCGCATTTAGATAACAGTTTTTAGCCGTTTTTCGTACAATTGGCCTAGTTTTTTTTTGCTTATAAATTAGTTTTTTTGAAAGAATCTTGAATAGAAGCTGTAATAATAGGTGAACCTCTGAAATTGATTCGACAGTGTTTTTAATTGCCCTCGAAGAGAAATGATTATTGAAAAAGTATCTTTTTAATGCAAAATTTTCATTTGGCAGTTTTTCGACTTTTTGAGTGACTTTTACTCCCTTGTCTTTTTGCATGATCTGAAATTCTCTCTCAATTGCAATTCCAAGCAGCTGAACTCAATTGGCGGCAATTTAATACGGAAAATCAAATGATAACCCCGCCGATATTGGTGGCATATTTCTCTTTAAATCGTAATAGTTGTAAATATTAAGCTCTATTTAGGTTATTTGAAACCCGTTTAGTTGAATTTTTTATTCCCATTTAGGCTCCCCCCAATTGAAGCAGGTTGAAATTGATTAGAGATACCGCTAGTCATTCGAGAGCAATTCTTCCGACGTTGGTCGGTTATGTTTGAGAGTCCAGTAATGCGTTTTATATTCTAAATGAGCACATATTTCTCCAAAAAGGAATTTTTGGCTTTTTAAAATTAGTTTCTTGATTTTTGGAACTTAGAGCAATTTTTTTTCAGAAATCAGTGCATATGCCAATTTAACCTCGATATCTGATGCATTGAATGCCTCTTTACAACGTGGGGTATTTTGTTTTATTGAATTGTACACATGCTTGTCCGATTTTGGCAACTTTTGTACAATTTTTCTGTTTTTGGATGGATTTAAATACTAGAAAAAGTCTTGTGCTTTGTCAGGGATCCTAATTTTCTTTTAATATTAATTAAATGATTTTGCGGCGTTCAGCATGTGAAATTCTGCAAACATTTCATAAGCTCAATTTTGAGAAATTTGACATTTTTATTCCGAAATATTTTAATGATTCCAATATTTGAACTATGTTTCTACCTTTAAGTCTATGCAGGAGGATAGCTGTTTAAGTTTATGCTAAATAAGGAAATGTAATTGTTCTACTTCATTTTTTTGAATTTCAACTTTCAAAAATCAAGAAATATTTTTTTGGTTTTCATGTTCTGTCCTTATTCTCCGCATTTTAGCAAGTATCAGTTTATCATTTTCCAGAGACCTGTTGTTCTAATCAGCTGCTATCAGTTATTAAGAACTAATGATTTTTGCCCTTTTCTTAGATTTTTTGTTTGCAGTTGATTTCATTTGACATAGTGCGGCACAGAGTTTGCTTGAAATGTCCTTTAAACATTTTGACTGATAATTATTTTCTACGAATGTTTGTCATGGTTTTGATTTTCAACAATTTTTTTGCCTTCAATTTACATTCTGTTTCTATTGTCTTTTTGGTAATTAATTCGGTTTTTAACTATTTTGCTTATTTTTCTTTGCGATTTCTGACCCATTGTACTGCTTTATTTATTTTACTGATAATTGAATCAAAGCCTCAGGCCTGTAGGCTTTGTTAACTACAAAGGATTCACATTTATTTGCTGCGAGGTCTCTATTCAATTTGACAAAAAATTGAGAAATTTGACACTATTTTTTCAGTATTTACTCTTTTTTTCAAAAATAGGTGTTTATCAGCTCATTAAAGCTTGACTGATGTTTTTTGGTTGGCTAACTGGTTTTCTTTGCTTGGAACAACTATTTTCGTTTGTATATGAATTGTAGTTTTGATTGTTGCATCTGAATTGTTTAAATTGTATTTCAGGACCTGTCATGCTGTTTTCTATACAAGTCTTTATGGAGTTTATAATAGTTCAAATCTTCTCAGTGTATTGAATACGCTCAGTTCCACAACATTGAATGAGAAAGAACGGATAAATCAATAAAGTCAGTACACCAAAGTAATAGAAGTTAATGCTAACTGGGATTAATATGGCTTATGGTTCACCAGGCTCAATATACAATTTAAATTGAGCCTGGTGGACCTTAAGTCATTAAGTCCAGTTAGCAATAACTGTGGGAATATATGCGAGGTTGGCTTTTTTCAGCTATATTTTCACTTTTTTTTACGCATCGTAGTGAAAAAAAAAGAAAACCACATTTTTGTAACCCTCGGGTTATAGTTTTAATTGTAGCTGCGAAGCTGTAAGCTCAGCGGAGCTATATTGCGATGCTTTTGGTTTTTTTTACGACTCGAAGAGGAGTATTGGTTTTTTAATGTTTTTTTAAACCGGAAGTACTATTCATTCAGACGGCGTCTTGACCTAAAAGCGAAAAAGTAAAATTGCAGTGCGAACTAATTTTTTCTGAGCGAGAGAAGTTTTTTGATCATGCGCTTTGATCAGTGAATGGCTTTTCGACTTTTAAAAGTGTTTTTTTTGACAGAATGCCGCATTTAGATAACAGTTTTTAGCCGTTTTTCGTACAATTGGCCTAGTTTTTTTTGCTTATAAATTAGTTTTTTTGAAAGAATCTTGAATAGAAGCTGTAATAATAGGTGAACCTCTGAAATTGATTCGACAGTGTTTTTAATTGCCCTCGAAGAGAAATGATTATTGAAAAAGTATCTTTTTAATGCAAAATTTTCATTTGGCAGTTTTTCGACTTTTTGAGTGACTTTTACTCCCTTGTCTTTTTGCATGATCTGAAATTCTCTCTCAATTGCAATTCCAAGCAGCTGAACTCAATTGGCGGCAATTTAATACGGAAAATCAAATGATAACCCCGCCGATATTGGTGGAATATTTCTCTTTAAATCGTAATAGTTGTAAATATTAAGCTCTATTTAGGTTATTTGAAACCCGTTTAGTTGAATTTTTTATTCCCATTTAGGCTCCCCCCAATTGAAGCAGGTTGAAATTGATTAGAGATACCGCTAGTCATTCGAGAGCAATTCTTCCGACGTTGGTCGGTTATGTTTGAGAGTCCAGTAATGCGTTTTATATTCTAAATGAGCACATATTTCTCCAAAAAGGAATTTTTGGCTTTTTAAAATTAGTTTTTGATTTTTGGAACTTAGAGCAATTTTTTTTCAGAAATCAGTGCATATGCCAATTTAACCTCGATATCTGATGCATTGAATGCCTCTTTACAACGTGGGGTATTTTTGTTTTATTGAATTGTACACATGCTTGTCCGATTTTGGCAACTTTTGTACAATTTTTCTGTTTTTGGATGGATTTAAATACTAGAAAAAGTCTTGTGCTTTGTCAGGGATCCTAATTTTCTTTTAATATTAATTAAATGATTTTGCGGCGTTCAGCATGTGAAATTCTGCAAACATTTCATAAGCTCAATTTTGAGAAATTTGACATTTTTATTCCGAAATATTTTAATGATTCCAATATTTGAACTATGTTTCTACCTTTAAGTCTATGCAGGAGGATGGCTGTTTAAGTTTATGCTAAATAAGGAAATGTAATTGTTCTACTTCATTTTTTTGAATTTCAACTTTCAAAAATCAAGAAATATTTTTTTGGTTTTCATGTTCTGTCCTTATTCTCCGCATTTTAGCAAGTATCAGTTTATCATTTTCCAGAGACCTGTTGTTCTAATCAGCTGCTATCAGTTATTAAGAACTAATGATTTTTGCCCTTTTCTTAGATTTTTTGTTTGCAGTTGATTTCATTTGACATAGTGCGGCACAGAGTTTGCTTGAAATGTCCTTTAAACATTTTGACTGATAATTACTTTCTACGAATGTTTGTCATGGTTTTGATTTTCAACAATTTTTTTGCCTTCAATTTACATTCTGTTTCTATTGTCTTTTTGGTAATTAATTCGGTTTTTAACTATTTTGCTTATTTTTCTTTGCGATTTCTGACCCATTGTACTGCTTTATTTATTGTACTGATAATTGAATCAAAGCCTCAGGCCTGTAGGCTTTGTTAACTACAAAGGATTCACATTTATTTGCTGCGAGGTCTCTATTCAATTTGACAAAAAATTGAGAAATTTGACACTATTTTTTCAGTATTTACTCTTTTTTTCAAAAATAGGTGTTTATCAGCTCATTAAAGCTTGACTGATGTTTTTTGGTTGGCTAACTGGTTTTCTTTGCTTGGAACAACTATTTTCGTTTGTATATGAATTGTAGTTTTGATTGTTGCATCTGAATTGTTTAAATTGTATTTCAGGACCTGTCATGCTGTTTTCTATACAAGTCTTTATGGAGTTTATAATAGTTCAAATCTTCTCAGTGTATTGAATACGCTCAGTTCCACAACATTGAATGAGAAAGAACGGATAAATCAATAAAGTCAGTACACCAAAGTAATAGAAGTTAATGCTAACTGGGATTAATATGGCTTATGGTTCACCAGGCTCAATATACAATTTAAATTGAGCCTGGTGGACCTTAAGTCATTAAGTCCAGTTAGCAATAACTGTGGGAATATATGCGAGGTTGGCTTTTTTCAGCTATATTTTCACTTTTTTTTACGCATCGTAGTGAAAAAAAAGAAAACCACATTTTTGTAACCCTCGGGTTATAGTTTTAATTGTAGCTGCGAAGCTGTAAGCTCAGAGGAGCTATATTGCGATGCTTTTGGTTTTTTTACGACTCGAAGAGGAGTATTGGTTTTTTAATGTTTTTTAAACCGGAAGTACTATTCATTCAGACGGCGTCTTGACCTAAAAGCGAAAAAGTAAAATTGCAGTGCGAACTAATTATTTCTGAGCGAGAGAAGTTTTTTGATCATGCGCTTTGATCAGTGAATGGCTTTTCGACTTTTAAAAGTGTTTTTTTTTTGACAGAATGCCGCATTTAGATAACAGTTTTTAGCCGTTTTTCGTACAATTGGCCTAGTTTTTTTTTGCTTATAAATTAGTTTTTTTGAAAGAATCTTGAATAGAAGCTGTAATAATAGGTGAACCTCTGAAATTGAGTCGACAGTGTTTTTAATTGCCCTCGAAGAGAAATGATTATTGAAAAAGTATCTTTTTAATGCAAAATTTTCATTTGGCAGTTTTTCGACTTTTTGAGTGACTTTTACTCCCTTGTCTTTTTGCATGATCTGAAATTCTCTCTCAATTGCAATTCCAAGCAGCTGAACTCAATTGGCGGCAATTTAATACGGAAAATCAAATGATAACCCCGCCGATATTGGTGGCATATTTCTCTTTAAATCGTAATAGTTGTAAATATTAAGCTCTATTTAGGTTATTTGAAACCCGTTTAGTTGAATTTTTTATTCCCATTTAGGCTCCCCCCAATTGAAGCAGGTTGAAATTGATTAGAGATACCGCTAGTCATTCGAGAGCAATTCTTCCGACGTTGGTCGGTTATGTTTGAGAGTCCAGTAATGCGTTTTATATTCTAAATGAGCACATATTTCTCCAAAAAGGAATTTTTGGCTTTTTAAAATTAGTTTCTTGATTTTTGGAACTTAGAGCAATTTTTTTCAGAAATCAGTGCATATGCCAATTTAACCTCGATATCTGATGCATTGAATGCCTCTTTACAACGTGGGGTATTTTTGTTTTATTGAATTGTACACATGCTTGTCCGATTTTGGCAACTTTTGTACAATTTTTCTGTTTTTGGATGGATTTAAATACTAGAAAAAGTCTTGTGCTTTGTCAGGGATCCTAATTTTCTTTTAATATTAATTAAATGATTTTGCGGCGTTCAGCATGTGAAATTCTGCAAACATTTCATAAGCTCAATTTTGAGAAATTTGACATTTTTATTCCGAAATTTTTTAATGATTCCAATATTTGAACTATGTTTCTACCTTTAAGTCTATGCAGGAGGATAGCTGTTTAAGTTTATGCTAAATAAGGAAATGTAATTGTTCTACTTCATTTTTTTGAATTTCAACTTTCAAAAATCAAGAAATATTTTTTTGGTTTTCATGTTCTGTCCTTATTCTCCGCATTTTAGCAAGTATCAGTTTATCATTTTCCAGAGACCTGTTGTTCTAATCAGCTGCTATCAGTTATTAAGAACTAATGATTTTTGCCCTTTTCTTAGATTTTTTGTTTGCAGTTGATTTCATTTGACATAGTGCGGCACAGAGTTTGCTTGAAATGTCCTTTAAACATTTTGACTGATAATTACTTTCTACGAATGTTTGTCATGGTTTTGATTTTCAACAATTTTTTTGCCTTCAATTTACATTCTGTTTCTATTGTCTTTTTGGTAATTAATTCGGTTTTTAACTATTTTGCTTATTTTTCTTTGCGATTTCTGACCCATTGTACTGCTTTATTCATTTTACTGATAATTGAATCAAAGCCTCAGGCCTGTAGGCTTTGTTAACTACAAAGGATTCACATTTATTTGCTGCGAGGTCTCTATTCAATTTGACAAAAAATTGAGAAATTTGACACTATTTTTTCAGTATTTACTCTTTTTTTCAAAAATAGGTGTTTATCAGCTCATTAAAGCTTGACTGATGTTTTTTGGTTGGCTAACTGGTTTTCTTTGCTTGGAACAACTATTTTCGTTTGTATATGTACTTGTACAACATGGAAAATCAATTGAATTTTTCTAATTTTCAAGTTAATTTTTTCTGGCGAATTTTCTTGTGTTCTTTGACTCAAGACTGTTGTTCTCTTTATAGAAATGGTTGAGCAGCCACCTCTTTCGGAGTATACGACTTCGAGTCGTTTCCGGCATTCCTCTGGCTATTTTTTGTATTTCGTCGTCTGACGCTCTTTTTGTTTTACATTTGTTCACACCGGAATGCTGAAAAAGTCCAATTTTCTGAATGACTTCTTATTCTCAATAAAGGAGTTTTCGCGCCAGACGTTGTTTCTCTCTCTCTCTCTCTCTCTAGCAAAAGTTTTGAAGTCATTTGCGTGATTAGATTTTGATCATACGTGACTTACCTCACTCAAAAAAATGACTTTTTGGACTTTAAAACTTATTTTGAATTTGAATTAGTTTAAGGTCAAAGAAACTTATATGTGCAGTAAAGGTCCCCAATAAAAGTTTCTCCAGAATGAATTTACAAGCTTTATTAAGCTATCGCTAAATGTTTTTTACATAGCTTTTTGAGTGGTATTTTTTCCCTCAATTTAGATCTTGTATCGGTTTCTATCTGTATTATACGGCACGCAAGTCGGTTTCTATCGGTTTCTATCTCACTTGTATCGGTTTCTATCTGTATTATACGGCACGCAACAAAAAACCAAACCCGTGACAACAAAACTCCATTCAACCTAACTAACATGCCTACAAATTTCCGTTTATTTTAATCTTTAAATTCAAAGTGATTTAACCAACTTTAAAAGTTTTCCCCTTTTACAAATTTATGATTTTTTATATTAAACATAGTCAGCAGATTGCCGGAATGGCTACGAAAATGACTTGCTGGCCGTATAATACAGATAGAAACCGATACAAGATCTAAATTGAGGGGAAAAAATACCACTCAAAAAGCGGTTTCTGTCGGTTTTACATAGCTTTTTGAGTGGTATTTTTCCCTCATTTTAGATCTTGTATCGGTTTCTATCTGTATTATGCGGCACGCAAGTCTTTTTCGTAGCTATTCCGGCAATCTGCTGACTGTGTTTAATATAAAAAATTATAAATTTGTAAAAGGGGAAAACTTTTTAAATTGGTTAGATCACTTTGAATTTTAAGATTAAAATAAACGGAGAAATTTGTAGGCATGTTAGTTAGGTTGAATGGAGTTTTGTTGTCACGGGTTTTGGTTTTTTGTTTCGAGCCCTATTGTTATTTTTAAGCTATTTGACAAAATTTCGGGAAAAAAGTCTTTCAGAAAATTTAAAATAGAAAAATTTCTTAATTTGTGCTTGATTAGTAATTAAATGCCAAATTGCTCAACACATATGAAAAACAAGATTTCAGAAACTAATTGGCTCATTTTGCTCATGGAACATCAAAAATGACAATATTTTAGGAAAAATTTCAAAAGGTTTGTCATTTTTAAAATTACCGATAGAATTGCCTCCAGAATTGCACATCTAGTTTTCCAAATAAAACAAATAAGACTTAAATCAACGGCGAGGAACCATTGGTAAAGATCAAATGACGAAAGGAAACTTTTTAAAACGTTTTTTTTTTTCTGGTGTCGGGTTTTGATCTGTGCGATTGCGTTTGTGTGTTTGTGCTTGTGTGTTTGTATGTTTAAGTGCGCGTGAGTAATGTATGTGCAAATGAGCGAGTGGTGAAAGGAGGAAAAAAGAGAGAAAGAGAGGGAGAGTTAGTTCCTTTAATTGTTTGACGGAAATAGAGGCAGATTGCAAAAACTATAAATAATAAATTTAAAAAAATTACTTGTTACAAATTGCGGCTTTAAATCTGTCCAAAAGTAAAATTATATTTTTTTTAAAAATCTCACTGGTAACACATCTGCGAGATATTATAAATTTAATTATTTCATTATTCTCATGAAGCGCCAAAACTGAAAACTTCAAAAAGTTTCATTTCAAAGTCTAGTGCCAAAGTTACCGAAACAATTGCCTCAAACGTTCCACACATAGTTGTTTAGGAAAACAAAGGAGACCCAAATACAAAATGGTGAACAACGTTCACTATAGATCAATTGCAAAAAAAAGAAAATTTAGAAAATGTTAAATGTTTTTGAAAAAGTGTTCAGGTTTGTGTTTGTGTGTGTAATGTGTGTGATGCATGTGTTTTTTGTTTTGTCTGTATCTGTGTTTTTCAGCTGGTACTAGCTTTATGTTTAAGGAATGTGTAAAAGAGTTTTCGTTTTTGTCTTCTTTTAAAAAGCGGCATATTTTGGGTTCAAACAGAACAAATAATTTTCTCCAATGCATATAAGTTGCTTTAGGATACTCCCATTGATTTCTTTTGACCGAAAATAATAGTTGTTTTTGCGACCTTGAGAGGTATGTTGAAACACACTGCTACGCACAGAGTCACACGAGCCATCTTGTTAGAGAGCACCCAGTTATTAATGTTGTATGTTTCTTTGAACCACCTATTTATAAGCCGGGCAAGTTTGAGTGAGTTGCATTTTACAAACTAACATTATATTATACAAATTTGTTTTCTGTTCTCACAGATTTTTCAAATAAAACAAGTACTCAGTTGTGGCTCAAGAAGAAAGTTTGAAGCAATGTAGTCTTTTAACCACTTTTTTGCTTCAGAATACTCTTTCGTTCGGTTGAGATTTGTATTTTTAATTAAATTTTTGCATGAAATTGTTTTTTCATAGTTGTAAGATTCTAAGTCATTTTGCGGTAGTTTTCTACTAGAAGTTATGAAAAATGCGCCGAAATTGGTGTCATATTTTTCCTTTAAATCTTCGACTCCTGTGTGTTGATCGACTGTTTTGTTGATCAGGTGGGTTTTTTCTTAGTCTTTTGAAAATTTAGTTCTTAGTTTGCCTCTCTGAAGCCGGCTCCCTGGTGTGGCGTCTTTCCGAGATAATTTAGTCAAATTTTAGTTTGTTTTTTTTTCTTGTCTTAGTAATGCGGTAAATTTCAGCTTTGCTCTGTTCGCGAAATTTTTTGGTTCAAATAAAAATTGCACTGGAATTTTATTAACCATAGAAAATAATTTGCGAATACTCGAATATCATTTTAGAATCCTAGGCTGTCACTATTTCTTTGTTGGCTGCTGAAGGTCAATGGTGTAGGAAATATTGTGGTAATCTGTCCGCTGTTTGTTTTAATTTGCGAGTTACGTGTTTAAATATGTTAATCATGTTTTTGGTGGCCACATAAATGAAGTCTTCTCCGACTTAGTATTCTGAGTGTTACCACAATGGTTAAGCGCCATACGTTCACCTCGTTTGATACTGGGTGTATGCACGAGGAACTCAAAGAGGGAAGAAAAAATTCAAAGCTATTATATCGCTTATTATTGAATAAATCACTTTTTTCTATTCTTTTCATCTGTCTATGAGTTCCTAGAAGAACTTGAAATGACACGAAATTAATCAAAAACGGGATCAGTGATATGTTTAACATTGACATTTTCTCACCAAATGTTTTTTTTTCGTCTACTTCAAATCACATTCTCAACTAATATTTGTTACGCTCCTAGACAAGCACTGGAAGTATCAAGAAAATTGTTTTTTTTTTTGTAGCTGCGAAAACATTCGTCTATTCTTTTTTGCAATTTTTTTAAGATGCCTTTTCAGATTTAGCGAAGATCAGGATGTGGTTTGATCATTTATTAGCATATTCCTGGCATTCTTGAATATTGAGAAGTGGCTATTGCCCTGGTAAACTATGCTATATATATAATGGAACTGTTAATATTATTTTGTCCACTTTTTTGCAACAGATAGATGTTCGTACAAATGATAGATGTTCTAGCAATTCAAGGAGCATAGTTGAGTGTACTTTTACCTGCCTTGGGATTTTACCTGCCTTCAATTTTCTGTGTAAACTTTATAGCATCTTTGTAGTGCAAATAAAACCTCCTGTTCTACTAAGTTAATAGTTAGAGACCATCGATTTTAAGAGATCAGTTGTTTTCATGTTTTACAGAGATTTTCTCCTAAATATTCATCATTTTGTTTCCGAAAATCTTTTTAATGTAGATGGTGATCTGAATGGCAATTTCCCCATATGCCTAAGTTTCCAAATATTTTTTGTTTCTGTATCAGTTGAAGATTGTCGGCATTGTTTTTTTGTATTTATTGTACCTAATTCTCAATAGTATGTTCCATAAAAAGTCTTAGATATTTTCAAGTATTGAGTTTGAGAGAGAGAGAGAGAAACTCTAAATTATCCAAATATTTTACAGATAGACTGATTTATGCAAACTGATTTGTCTGTTTTTGTAATATCTAATTATTTGACTTGAGTAGGTGTTTTTTGTATGGTTGCGAACTCAGTTCTCTTTTGCTCGAGACTAGTCCGGATTGCCCATTTTATTTGTTTCTCGAGTTTAGCGATTAATGTTGATGAATGTTGCTGAGGGCCAAATTGGATTTCTTACCCATGATACGGTCAAAACCTTTTTTCCACTTAAAATGCCTCTCTTGTAAAAACAGGCGTCAAACTTGTTATTAGGGAGTTTTTCTTTCGTAATAATTACATGCTGTTATTGCCGTTGGGTTCAGCTCTTCATAGTAGCACTTCTGATTTTAATGTGTACCAACAAGCACGGGCTGTTGTTAATTATGATAGAAGAAAGCTTTATCAAATATGGTTAAGTAGCAGTTTGGGGATTTTTGAATAGTAGTTTTTAGGTTTCTTTAAGGGTCAACTTAAACAAGCAATGTAATAAGAGTTACGTTTGCTATAACATTTGCAGCAACTAGAATTTTTTGTATTTAGAAATGACAGCACATGTATTTTAGACGTCAAGGAAGAAATTTTGTTAAGCCTATTAGTATTTATCAAGAAAGTTGTTATGATTAACAATTTGACCATGGCTGTCATTGTTCATGGTTATCTAATTGAAGATACCATTCGTTTAATGATATCTTTGAAATTTTCGCTTCAACTTGTAGTCTTGTTTTTAATGCACCAATCTTGTATTTATTAAGCTTGTAATTTTTTACATTAAAGGTTGACTCAGTCTTGTTGGTCGGCGTGGCTTTATCAGCCTTTTCAAATAGTTTAAATTTATTTTACAAAAATCTTTTTTTTACTCTAGAGCGAATTTTTTGACATGAAATCATTGGCTACGTTGTGTTAGCTTTTTCCGACCATCGGTTTTGAGTTGCTAGTTTTAGAAACAAGATTGATCATTTCGGATAAGATTTGTGAATTAATGTAAGAGCTAGAGATCGCTGAAATGAGAAACGTGGCATTGTTTGAACTTCTCTGGCGAGTAAATTAGTTTGAGAAATTAGCTAGCTAGCGTTTAATAATGTTTGTACATTATACATATGGTATTGTTTTGAAGAGCCATCGCAGTTTGAAGTTAATCGATGATGAGATATTTTAACCATGATTAACTTCAGTTTTAACCACTCCTTAAATGTTAAGATATACTTTTGTTTGCTCTTAATTCAGTAAGCCAAACATCCGTGTTTGGTTATTGAACGACAATATCATATGTTTCACTTTAATACCATCTCAGTACACGGATAATTTGAGCAGCTGAATATTCTGGCATAGCTTTCTTCATTCACTCTCTCGATAGCACACCGGAACAGATCACATTTCGTTCACGACTGCCAAATTAGGACTTGTAACTTTAGTTTCAGCTAAAATATGACTGATACCCAAGTTGAAATCCCAGTTTACACCCCTTTCTTCGGGGTGATGGGGGCGACCTCGGCCATGGTCTTCAGTGCATTCGGAGCTGCCTATGGAACAGCGAAGAGTGGAACTGGAATCGCAGCTATGAGTGTCATGAGGCCAGATCTGATCATGAAGTCTATTATCCCGGTGGTCATGGCGGGTATCATTGCCATCTACGGTCTGGTTGTGGCCGTCTTGATCTCGGGTGGTCTTGAATCCACTGGTTACACAATGTTCAGCAGCTTTATCCACTTGGGAGCTGGTTTGAGTGTGGGCTTGTCCGGGCTAGCAGCCGGGTTTGCAATTGGAATTGTGGGTGACGCTGGTGTGAGAGGAACAGCACAGCAGCCCAAGTAAGTTGCAGTGTTTTCAGAAAGATCAGTTTCAGATCAGTGATAATTTCGAATTTCCCGCGTGAATATTTGTTGAAGTCACAGGCCATTATGAAAAGAAGTTCATTATACTTGCTTTGGCGTTGGTAACTGTACCATAATTGTTTGTTAGACTCATAAAATCAACGTTTTTTTTAATGATCATAGACAAGAGAATTTAACAAGGGAGTGAAAATAAGCGAAATTTCAAGGTGTATATTATTTCCGGATGGTATGCTTGTTAATTTAACTGTCACTAGTGGGGACCTTGAAGAGGTGGGGGGGGGGGGGGGGGCTGTAGCATTTTCAAAGCCAGTCCTGAAATCATGTATCATGCATGTTTGTCTTGCTTTGTACAGACTGTACGTGGGAATGATCCTGATTTTGATCTTCGCTGAAGTGTTGGGATTGTACGGATTGATCATTGCCCTGATCATGTCAGGAAAGGCCTAATCGAAGGGAAAAACTGGCTTCCTATTCCCTCTCTCTTCTCTCGCTACTCACACAAACTCTATCTCTCTATTATCCACCCAGATACAACAGAATACCAACCAAATCAGGTCCAACAATTCACAACTACTACTAATGACCCAAATGTGAGGACAGAATTCTGAGGATTCACAGAGGAAATCTTCCCTAGTTAAGGGGATCTTGATCTCGACTCTGCTGTCTGTCTTTTATGTAGTCTGTGATTCCTAACTCCTGTTTCCTTTAAATACATTCCAACACGAAACATTCCTGCAATTTATGAATAGAATTTTTTTCAATGTGGACGAAGCTTTAAGCGCGCTAAGTTTCAACGCTACCAATGAAGTTTTTTTAATTGTCTGAATGGTCAATTTGTGGTTTAAATTGAGTAATTTTGTGATATCGGTCGCAAATATCGAATGGAAACAGGTAGATTCAATCAACCTCTCAATCAACTTAGTGTCTCTGCACGATTACTGTAAATTGACTATTGCTAATGTAACATCAGAAGTTTATAGAATTGCGTATTCATGTGCTGTATACAAGCCAAATTTTGATAAGAATTTGCAAATGAGCTCCATCTATCCATCTACGAAATTTTTAAATCTTGTAGTCCTTAATCGATTGCATGAAATTTTTTAAGTAGATATAAATTGTGTACTTTTAATTGAGCAACGATTTATCATAAGTAAACGAAGACAGAGATAATTTATCTAAGTGTGTGGTCTATCCAAATGTATTTGAATATACGTTTTGCTTGACGAGAACTGTGTATATAAACAACTTCAATTATAACTGTCTATTTTAAATTTTTTTAATGAGAATGCAGCGCGTTCTGACCTTGAACCCCGACGCTATCCATGGCTAAATTAAACATGAGGATAATGTCACTATTTTTTAAATAACTCTTTTCAGTTTTGCGTGATCAGGGTTGTGGTCACAAAGAGGCTATCAGACTGTTCAGAGCGTCTTGTTTGCTTTAAATGTTTATTATATCGCTCATATTGGATACAAGACCTACATGTATCCAATATGAGAGTTATAGGACAGGCATTATCGCTATTACGGTTTAAAACTTTTACAGATCATTCGGCAAAATTATTATTTTAGGCTTTCTGAATCTTAATTCAAATCAGAATCTTCCGCACTTTTTTACTCCATTTTGATAATTTTATAGAGAAACATAATACCATACCATCATACAAAATTTAATTTTTCTCTGTGATTTTCACAACCAGAAGTTTTTGATGAATCCTATTGAAAATTTTTTAATTGCTCTCAAACGAAGTTTTTAACAATTATATTAGTCCTCTCATTTAATGCGATTTTTCGCAACATCGATGTTTACTCTGGTGCATTTGACTTCCCGGTACTAAAAACCGGGATAAACAGATGACGCCCAGATGAGGAAACTTAATTCTCTTAAAATTTTTCTGCTTGCAAGACTCTAAGTATGCGATTCATTGAAACAGTTTGGAAGATGTAAATTCATAGTGTGAAGAGCAGTTCTTAGATTTTGAGTTCACATACGCTTACACACTTCACAACCCCATCGTCGCAGCCCTCCGCTTGACCCCCAATCCCCGCGTCCTGCACTGTTCCAAACAGTATTTGTAAACACAGCCATCACGACAACCCCCACCCCACGTGCCCTTATCAACCCCCCCCCCGCCGCAGCGCTCACCCCACGCCCCATTAAGCTACAACTAGCCTATCTAAATCGAAGCTGGCATCGGACAGTCAACCGATGGTCAGTCGCTTAAGAGCAGTTCGACCGACGTTAGTTTGTTAGGTTTTTGAGTTTGTCCATAGGAATGATCTAAAATGATTGTTTTAAGGATTGTTGATCAAAGCCAAAGTTATCTTTAAATTAGCAGGAATTTCGTTTGAGCGATAGCCTTAAAATGAGGACAACATCTTTTTGATCTATCCTGACGTTTGTCAACAATAGCAGTTAAGTGTTTTCTAGGCATACCACCATGTTGCGATGGCGCAATAATAAATATAAAAATGCTGATTTTAATAGGTTCGTTGATGGTGTGCTTAGAGGGAAAAAAAGGCGTTGAGAGAAAAGCACCAATGAGGTCGTAAAAACACTTACACTTTAAGAGTTAAACAATAGATCTACGTGTTTTGGCATACATAAAGATGTGTCTGTACTCTCTGAAGAGAAGAGCTGTTGAAAATTGATTCGAAACAAGGCGGCTCGGTAATGTGCAATGGCACATAAGGTTCCGACCCCGCCCATCCACAATTTTGTGGATGGGCGACCAAATGAGGAACAGATAGAAAAACCCAAAAATTATTTTTTGCGAATCCCAAAAAAGCCCAAGTCTTTTTCAAAAAATTCTGTATGAACGATAAGATAACCTCCAAAACAAATAACTCAGTGGAGTAAAAATTGATGCATTAGATTGCTGTAATATGTTAATATTAAGAAAGCGAGTCAAAACGAACAGCAAAATCAAACAACAACAACAACAAACATTAATTATATCAAAAAATTTATGTCCCTCTTAAAAACTAAATTTAATAACAAAGTCAACATACCGTCAGATAAACCTGAAACTAAACAAAAATAACTTAAAAATCACCAGAAAACATATGCGACCAGTCCATAGAAAGGTTGGGTAACAATTATACAAAAAAGAACAAAAACAGAAAAGTAAAAAAAATTAACTTATTTTTTTGAAACAATTAACTTCAAAGTAATAAATACCATTAGGAATAAATTAATATTACCACAAATTTGCGATTACCACTGCTTCTATAGAAGGGCATTAGGACCTGACCTTATTCATTTTTTAGAGCGGCTAAAAAGAACAACAAAGAACAAACAAAATTTAAATTGAAACTTGCCAGAAAACGCTGTCAAAACCGTCAAGCCAAATTTTGGCACTCAAAATATATTTGATTGCGCCTTCTTCAAACAGCTATAATGTAGTACGTGGCCATTCATTAGTAAGACTAGGTAACAGGTAGACAAAAAAGCGGAGTGCTAAAGTATGTAATACTTTTAATTTTTTTTTCGAAACAAAATTACATTCAATGTCATGAAAGGCATTAATTACAAAAAGAGCTATTTAAATATCGTCGTTTTTTCATGAAAAAGAAACCCTCGAGACCTGTAATTATCCAGAATATTTCTTGCATCTACAAAAAGAACGCCAAATATGAGAAAAATCAAATTAATTTAATTTTTTTTTGTGAAAAAGCGGTGTCGAAGCCAGTAAGGCCATAACAAAATCTTTAGAAAAAAGATTTTTGGACACTAATCCCTTTTATTCCCTTGACACCCATAATGTCATATTTGACCTGTAATCAACTAACGAGATTAGGTAACAAAAAGAAACATAAAAAGAACAAAATTGCGAAGTTAAAAAAGTTATTTTTTAATTTTGGAAAACGATGGGTTTGAAAGTCATAAAAGCCATCAGCTATCTGCTAATATCAGAATATCGGTTTTTCTATTCTTCCATGAAAAGCCAATGAAAGCTATCACTAAACAGGAAATTTCATACGACCGAAACGACAAAGTATAAATGACAGTTAAGACAAAATTAAAAAATTCAATTGATTTCTTCAAGAAAGAGGCGTCGAGGCCATTAAAACGATGATTTATATCTTTCAAGATTTTAATATGTTCAATTGTGTTTTAATTTGAATGCTAATAAGGTGACATGAGAACTGTCAATAATGTGATAATGTGACAAAATTAGAAAACATGAAAAACTGGCAAATATCAAAACAAACAAAAATCTAAAATCTTGTAGTATCAAAGCCAGAAAACAATAATTTCAGGCTTAAAACTGCAACCGAGAATAAATGTTAACTCAGTAGAAAGAAGAAGCAGTCTTTTTTTGCTGACACTAAGCTGGAAGTTGAACAAATTAAGAAAAAAATAGAGGAAAAGTTAATTAAGCCATTATTTATTGAAAAGTCAATTATTTTTTAAAAAAAAACGACCATAAACTTTCAATTAAAAAACTAAATGAATTAGCCTGGAGCTGTTTCGCAAGCGAATTGGTTGGACCTATCACTCCTGAGCTTTGATTTGATATGTTCTGTTCTTTATTATTAAAAAAAAGTCTTTTTTTAAAAAAAAAGACCGACTGATTACAACCCGATTTTTTTTGGATTGTAACAGTCCAAGAATGGCCCAAAACTACCCCTGTTAATACTTATTGTCCGTTAAGAACAATTGATTTTTCAAATGTTGTAGATATAGATAATTTCTGAGTTGAAACTCAAAATAAATTTTGCATTTTTGATAATCAACGAGTAAAGTTAGCAAAAAACGGCAAAGTTTTAACTACAAGGCACTCTCTGCGGACTCTGAAGTAGAAATAGCCCCCCTCTGAGTCTACAAAGATTGTATGAGTGCTGTTTGGGGGTGTACTGTAGGCAAATTTAATCAAAGTGGACTAAAGTAGCTTATTTCGTGCTGTTGTTGATGAAAAAGGCTAAATTTTGAAATGTTTATCCAGATTTTTTGACCAAAAAATTAAATCAAAACAATCAAAAATGCTTGTTCGTCTTCAAAAATGAAATCAACGACACTATTCTTAAAAATTATAACAAATTTTAGCAAAATTGACGAAAATCTAGGCAAAAATTCCGGAAAATGTGAATAAAAACAACGTGAATTCACTCTTCTTTTCTCAGAAGTTTAAGCCTCGATAACTCCCTGTAGAAAACGAAAATTAAAAAAATCTTTTTAATTCCATATTCTACGCTGGACGAGCTTTCTAATGATACCAGTCTCAACTCTCTACGATAAATATATCGAGCGGCGAAAATTCACTGAACAAAAAAAAAACCCAGTTGAGTATATAGTTCCTCCCCCCTCAAGAGGGTCGGAACAATTAACGGTGGACTTGGCAGTATAAGCGTTTCCTTGGTTGGAAATTGTGGACGGATTTTCAGTGTTATTAATTTACTCGTTTTTCCGTTGTCTCAATGGTCATTTCAGCTGGTTCTCAGCTATCTTTTTCAAAGCTATTTTTCTGCAACTTGACGGATTCTCGGCCTTTACACAATCCTTGTTAATTTCAGGACCACAATAATTTTGTTAGTTTGATCCCCCCCTCATTGTGTGAGTCTAAAAACGGGAAATTGCAGACTCATGGATCTCAGATTATTATTCAAATCAGCTTGCAAGACCTCTGTTGAGTCGATTGGTTCTATCTATCTTTCAATTTGCATAGCTGTACTGCCATATGTGAATCTGGATAGCTGTACTGCCTTTTATGTGAATCATGTAGATCGTTTGACACAGCCGGCTGATTGCATTACTGGATCCTTCACAAAGGAGATTGCGTCTGTCGGCAAACGTCGTCTTGCCACTCCTTTTAAATTTTTATAGAATTTGAGATTTCACGGAGAAACTGCTGTTGGGTACTGGTGAATTCTTTCCTCAAACAGGGGAAAGAAAAGCCATTTAGCAGGCTGAAAACAGGCCTTCGCTAGCTCTGTCATACCATTCAATATACCGGTCGATACCTGTCGGAGAATAAAGAAGAATCGGTACCACATTTCTACAATCTAGTGTTCGTCTCTGTAAAAGAGATATCTTCGTTTTCGATCAAACATGAAGATTCAAAGGTTCGATCATCTCTGTGCTGTTGTGCTTCAAAAGCTTCTTGAACGGAGCGTTGGTTGAAAATTAGGAATGGTTAATATCTTTGGAATGTCTCAAAATTACGAGATTTGTGCAATTTTTGGACTTTAACATGATCAAACAAAATTGATATAGATCAGCAGATGCCGGTCCTATATGTTCTATTGCGCAATTGGTAGTGCAGCTTGTTTCCAAGAAATCTCTGGTGTTGTGATGCCTACAGCGCAACTGGTTGACAAAAAAGTATTATGGAAATTCATTCCGTTTTCAGAACCTAATCACAAAGTTTTCATCTGCATACATTTTTTTCTACCAATTTTAATGTTAGCGGTATAGTGGAGCGCTTGAACGTGTTAAGGTAGAAGTATAGAGGAAACATCGATTTCTTTAACTTCGTTTATTAGCAGCTCTATTAACTTCGTTTAGTTCTTCCATTCCATTGTAAATGATGCTTTTAAGCTTGCAATTAAATGCTGAACCATGCTACCCTTGGAAAATGTTTTGGCGTAACTCGACAGCAGCATTAGTTGTTGAAAAAACTAATCTCTTCAATGTGTTAAGTTGCTCTCGAACGAAGTTCGTAGCAATTATATTAAACGCGTTTGTCTTTTTTCGCTCGACCGTTTTGCGCTTTTCTTCTAGAACATTCTTTGACTTCTCAAGTGACTTTTTCACGCTTTCGTTCTTCATTTTTGAGTGATCTCTGTTGCTTTCACTCCAAGTAAAGCTGTTTATTGAAATAAAATCGATTGCAGCAAAGTTAACATAGGGCCTTGATGGCCGAGTGGACAGTGCTTTTGGTGAGGGATCGGGAGGTCAATGGTTCGAATCACGGCGTGGACAACTATTTTTGCACTCATAAAGAAAAATTTACCTAGGCTACGCCCCCTGAATTAAATTGCCTCGCCTGTCGTTCGAGAGCAATTCTTCCGACATTAGTCTGTTTATGTTTTTTTTCATTCTGTCTTCATAATATCGACCAACTCAACACTGTAACTTTCCGCAAGGACTATTAAAGTATCAGAAGTGATGCTCAATGAAAAAGAAAGTTTCCCCTGCATGTGGCCAATGAATTGTCGATATCATTCCTTCAGATCTTAAGTTCTTATAGTGTAAACTTGATATTTTCTTTACTTTTATGAGCATCTCTAAAAACTTAGTGTTTTCAAAACCTCATCTTCGGTAAATTTTTTGCGAACACAATGATGTGAGCTGTGAATGTTTTTGAAATTTAACGTAGAATTTATCGCAGCTGTATAAATTGTGGTTCATTTTTGATTACTGTGTGTGGAACATTCCTTATGTTTTCGTTTTGAGCAATTTTCTCGATACTGACTGGAGGGTTTTCCATCGGCTTACAGTTTTCAATTTGAACCAGTGTTAAGCTGGATAATTTTATCCTAAACGTTTCCCATATCTCGTATCTTTATTTGCTTCACAGGTTTCTATTGTTTGTTAGAGACTCCCTCGAGATGTTTTGTTCACTTTCAATATGATTTATGATTTAGTGTAGCGATTTATGACACGCAAGTATGCGACCTGAACAAAGACTTTAAAGCTTTGTAACGCAGCTCGCTCGCAATGGTCAGTAGGAGTTAGTTTGGTCTCGCACTTATCGATGATGTAATCAATTTCTATTTTTTATCTGAGGTTGAGCGTCTCCGAGTTTTTCAGGAAGAAATTGAAAGTTGAATTTGTCTGTTTGTTTCTCATCTAATTTTGGAACAACTGCATCAATCAAATAATTAAGAATGGCAAGAACTAAGCAGACAGCTAGGAAAACAACGGGAGGAAAGGCTCCGAGGAAGACGTTGGCCACAAAGGCAGCTCGTAAGATGGCTCCAATTGGAATGCATGGAGGGATCAAGAAACCACACAGATACAGACCAGGTACTGGGGTTTGACTCCAAGAACACTAAATTGGTTTTCAATTTTGAGATCATGTTTTTGTATACAGACAACGCGTAGTTATGTGATGACTTAGCACATGTACGTGTGCTAAGCTTCCAATAAAGCTCAGAAATAATTTACTTCGATTAAATACAAGTGGCTGTAAAAAATTGGTTTTCGAGTACATCCGGTATAATTTTTGGTTCATTATTTGATGCACGTTTACTTAAAATGTGGAAATTTGTAGGAAAAAAAACTTTAAATTACGACTCGATGTAATCTATGTATCATATGGAAACTGGTAATAGTTATTTAAGATGTTTTTCAAAGCAAGCCTAGTCGTTGTTTCTAAACGATTCATTATATGATAAGGGATTTTTATATGGAAAGATGAAAAATGATTGATTAAGTATCGAGTTGGTTAATCAATATAGCAAGAAATAGATTAAGTCGATAACAAACTAAATTTTTAATATGGAGAAACATTGTTTTCACATATTTCATGAACTGAGACCTTTAAATGCGGAGTTGAAACTACTGTTTCCAGGTACTGTTGCCTTGCGAGAGATCAGAAAATACCAAAAGAGTACAGAGCTATTGATCAGAAAACTTCCTTTCCAAAGACTAGTGCGAGAAATTGCACAGGGTTTCAAACCTGATCTAAAGTTCCAAAGTCAAGCTATTTTTGCATTGCAAGAAGCCGCGGAAAGTTACCTGGTAGGTTTGTTCGAAGACACGAATTTGTGTGCTATTCACGCAAAACGGGTGACAATTATGCCGAGGGATCTGCAGTTAGCTAGAAGGATTAGAGGTCATCAGCAGTGAAATGGTTTGAACAAATGTGAGGGGCAAGCAGAGATGTGATATGAAATGTCAGTTGAGATTAAACTATTAGGAGCAGTTAGTTATTAAAGAAGCTATAGAACTGGTTGTATAGTGGTTTGAAATACGAGAGATCAATTAGTACAAATAGTCTATAGAATCGATTTTTTACAGTTGCTCATTTGTATTTAGGATAGACCAGATATAAAGGTTTTAGGTAATTTGTATTATAGTGGTGTCTAGTAATTAGACAGTGGTATTTGGTTAAGCAGAATGACTATATATTTTCAAGAAAGCAATCAAAGCGTTCTTAGTGAAAGATATAGCGTTGTTAGTGGCAACTTGTCCAATTTAAATCCTGAGAAGTGAAACCCGATAGGGATGGGATTGCAACGGGTGAATCTTTACCCCGATCCAAGTTTTTGGTGCAATGTGAACGAAATATTATAGATTGACATTTTTTCGATGTGATTGGCTATTTAGCTTAGTTAGGGTTCGAGTATTAAAAAAATCTTTGGAATCTAGCATATTACAACCGCAAAAGTTCAAAGTTATTAATATGATTTTCGTCACTGTTCAACCCCCAATTTTATTGATCCGACCCACTTGTTGGGGAGGAACTATATACTCAAATGGGTTTTTGTTCAGACAACTTTGGCCGATCGATATATTCATCGCAGAGAGTTGAGACTGGTATCATTAGAAAGCTCGTCCAGCGTAGAATATAGCATTAAACAGATTTTTTTTATATTCGTTTTTTACAGGGAGTTATCGAGGTTTAAACTTGAGAAAAGTAGAGTGAATTCCGTTGTTTTTATTCAAATTTTCCGTAATTTTTGACCAAATTTTCTTCGATTTTGTTAAAACTTGTTTATTAAATAAGTTAGATCGAAACTGATACCCTACTCTCGTATGCCATAGTAAACTGGAAATTAAACACACTTTTTTGTTCCGACCCCCACTTTAGTTGGTTTGGAGGAGTATATACTCAAATGGTTTTTTTGTTCAATCAATTTTGTCTGATTGATATGTTCATCGTAGAGAGTTGTGAGTGGTATCAGTGAAAAGCCACGTACATCCTAGAATATGGATTAAAGATTTTTTTTCGTATTTCGTTTTTTGCTTTTTTGGTCTACTTTGTTTAAGTTTGCCAAAAGTGGAAGCAATCTCTTTAAGACCGCGGCAACAATCTCTTGAAACTTTAAGAGAGAGCTAGTTTAAACTGGACGCCCTATAAAAGTCTTCCGGATTTATAATTTGCCGTTTTTTGCAAAATTAACTAGATAATTATACAAAATGCATCACTTTCTTGAAGTATTTCACTAAACAATTGGTCTAATTCGCAAATATGTGGAACATTTAGGTGTTTTGTTGGGCGCGCGGCAAAATCAGGGATAGGTTTGATACTGGAATGGAGTCTTAAAATCAGACATTTTTGAATTTTTGCAGCTGCCTTTTTTCAAAATATTTTGTTTTTTTTTTATGTTAATTACTGACAAAATTTTATTCACGGCTCAATTGATGACAGCTCATTTTTACGTAAAAATGAGGCCGAATGTAGATATAGTTTGTTTTCAGGGAACTTAATGGTTTTAATAGCTTTGATGACGAGTTTTCGTAAACCATAACTGAATTCTTATGTTCTGCCTTCATGTCGTTAGTCTTTTTGTAGTCTGAATACTAAGTCTAATTATTCAAGATCCAAATGGCTTCTTTAAATGGTGTAAGTGAACCTGCACATGCATTTGGTTGATACCTAATGTCTCTTATGTCATTTAATGTATTTGTTTTTAGGAAATTTTAATGACTTTTTGAACTTGTCTTTTTATTTATATCTCTCAACGTTTAGTTTGTCATCAGTAAATACAGGTCAAACTTTCTTTTATATAAAATTCAAATTAATCTTTGTGGCGGATTTTTTTAAAATCGTCTTCTTGGTTTTGGTACTACGAGTTTCCATACAAAATATTGTGATTTTTTGCATAATTGCCCATTTTTGCTTCATTTCTAAATTGTCACAATACTTCACAACCTAACTGAAAAAGCTCTGCAAATTTGAGAACATTGATGTTATTTATTCTTATGACTTGGTCTCACAAATAACAAGCGCAATTATTTTTCGACGAAGTTGCAAGATAAACAGTCTACTCTTTTCGTAGAAAGTTTATGTTGGCTATGACTTTTGAAATCATTTGTTTTAAAAAAGACAATGAATTTCTGAGATTGTGAATCTCATTTGTGTTAACTTGTAGCTTAGCATCTGTTTAGACAAGTCACATCCCTTATCTGTCGAACTAAAATGTGCTCTTTTTATCGGATTTTTTTGTCCTCAACTGGTCATTGTTCTTGGTACAACCAGTTTTCATAAAGTATTATTGATTTGGCATTCGCCCAGTTTTGTAGGTTTCCGTTTTCTTTGCAGTATCACAATAATGGGGGTTCCCCTGGTCTTTTGAAGAAAAGGTGATCAAAATTTTTTACTGTATTTAGTGAACAGCTGAATGCTTGATTGGTTGGGACATCGTGTTCGTGCAAATTTTTTTGTGCACATTTTTGCGTGCAATTTTTTCTTTTGCCTGTAGTTGTCGTTCTTTTTGTAGTCGTATGACATATCCTGGATAGTGGCAGGTCGCAATCGCTCTCTATCGAGGTTAAAGAATCTCTCAATGATTTCATTTGATGCATAATGTTTCGAATCAGTTTGACATCAAAAAGTAAAAAAGCAACGTTTTATTAAACTTTGCCCCTTTTGCTCATTTCTTGTCGACTTGTCACCAAATCGCAATGAGGAAAAGTCCCATATTTTTTCTAATAATGTACAGGTTAATCTTTTTGAGTTTTTTTTTCATGCCGTTTTGCTTTAGTTATTAATGGTTTTCAAAAAATGGTCAACGAGTTTTGGTCGTAATTAATGTTTGTAATTATTTGATGTTTGTCGCCTTTTGTTCTGGTATTCATATTATGGTAGTCACAGGTCTCATCGGCCCTCTTAAGTAGATTGTTTTATTCAATTAGTAGTTTTTTGAACGATATGTTGATATGTTAAATTTTTTTATCTCTTCCTCATTTGGTAGACAATTAAGTGAAAAATGTAGATGAGCGGGTCGGAACTTAATGTGCGAAAGCACATTATGGAGCCTCCTTGTTATAAAATATGATTAAACGGTTAGTTGTCTAAAACAATTTAGAATGAAAACCTCGGGTATTTTTTTGAAATAACTTGGTTAGTTTTTTGGGAAGTTCAAATTCCCGACGACAATGATTTAGTAGGATTTAGATCCCTTTTGATTAAGGAAAATCAAACTTTGTCCTTCGATTTTCTATGGTATATGTACCATAGACCTCGCAACAGATTAGCACAGAAACAGCAAATCTGGAATAATCCTGGCAGGGAAAGTGTACCCGCAAACAATACGAAATTGGTCCGAAATGGAATGAGTGTTTTGTAAAGAATTGCATCCCCACATTTATGAAATCGTTTTGTGTAGAAATTTTCATGAGCATTAGACAAAAGAGAACGCAGTTAATTTTCGCTCAAATTGTTAGGGAGTTATTGGGGTCGAAGGATGTGAGGAAGGAATGTTTTTGAGGAATGAAGGGAGATTCTGGCAATCCTGTGGTTTCACATCCGTGAATGAATTGAATTTGTTACAGCAAATTTCAAAATTTAATCACATAAAACAGCAAAGTTTTCCACTCTTTCTTTTCTCTCATACACACTAGATAAAGTTCAGTTAATTTTACCTGAAAGAAAAAAACACCTTAACATACAATAAACGTTCAAGTAGTTTTGCCTTACCGGAACGTGCCTTAATTTACCTCAAATTTAACTGAAATTTACTGACAATATTTGGCGCACCACCTGAAGTATAAATTTACCTGAACACAATCCTGAACAATGAAGGTAAAAATTATGAGTTGATTTTATATCGAAACGCTCCTTTGATCCAGTTTATCCTCACATATTTGATAATTGTTAAGAAAACGATTTTTCAATTTCGCCAACTACAACTGAGCGACTTCATATTTCAAAACTATCATAAGTTCTTCCATCGAAATTTTTACTATTGTCTTTTTCGGAATGAAGGTGCATTTGAACCTTTTGTTATAAAATATGATTAAAGGGTTAGTTGTCTAAAACAATTTTAAATGAAAAAATCGGGTATTTTTGAAAAACTCTGCTTAATTTTTGGGAAGTTTAAATTCCCGAGCTGACGACATTGATTTTGTAAGGTTTAAGATTACTTTTTATCACGGAAAATCAAACTATTTGATTTCCGATTTTTATAGTATGTACAATAGATTTCCGAGTAGACAGCATGGAGTGATCTCGGAACAAATACAGAGTAATACTAGTAGGATAAGTGTAACCCCAAAAACGAATTGGTCCAAAATTGAATGATTATATGTAAAGAATTGCAACTCCACATTTGGTCTGAGATCGTTTTGGGCAGAAAATCTCATCATTCTAACGCCAGTTTAACTTAGATAGTTGTTCATTTTCAAGCAATTATTGTAAACAAGTATCGTTTTTATGCAACATTTTTGCTTAACCGTTGCTAAAATTAAACTGATTGTGAGCGAAGAGCGTACATAGCCCCTGTAGGTCGAAATTCTCGCCGTAGTTTTTGCCCCATAGTCTCTCTAGCCTATACCTGTGCCGCCGCCGCCTTTGCCTCGCCACCCGTTCGAGAATAATTTGTCCGACATTAATCTGTTTTATGTATTTTCAAGGGTTTTTGAATTTTGTTTGATTTACAGAAACTGTGGGTCTTGAGTTTTGCTCGGTTTCGGCAACAATGAGCTATTTTGCTGCTATTTTCAGTCTGATTTGCGTTCTGGCTAATTTTTCAAAAACGACTTAGTTAGGCAATTAGTTTCACATTAATTATTGCAGTCAGTTGTTTAATGGGTTGCGCGAACATTTGGCATATTTTGTTGGCTTACTGCATTCACCTTCGGTCATGTTGCCTCCATACATAGCTTTTAGCTAATATGTAGTGTTTTTGGTGGTTATGGTGACCTTTTGCTTTGTTTGGCATCATTTTTAATTGGTTTTTAAAAAGAAAATTAAATAAATAATAATAAATTGTTTCCAGAGTATTGATTAGAAAAAAAGAAACTAGCTCTTTTACATTTAGAAGTTAATAACGAAATTCATTTATGCATTTAATACTCCAGGAGAACACTTTTAGGCCAAGGTTGGCCTGTTTTCAAGTGTCTCTAGCGAAAGAGATCGTAAACATCAAAGATTATATGTAAAGATTATAAAAAATTTTACTAGCTACATTAAAAAAAATTGTTGGGAGCTTGGAGTTTAGTACTCGGTTTTGGTCTCACATTTTAAACCAAGATAGCAACTCATCATTGTCAATAATATATAAGTCCAAAAACTTGTGACAAAAGTCCTTTACTTGCCGCTTTGAGAGATCAAAAATAAAGTTGACAAAATTGGGAAAAATGTTTAGCAAGCAATTAACCATTTCACCAACAATTTTTGGTTGCAGTGAGAAATTTTTAAACTTGTTCTTAAATAAACACAATTTGCGAGAACTGTTTCGCGCTTTTGCTATTTTGAGTAGCTCTTCCCTTAAGATACAGTTTTTTAAAACTGGGATTTCACATTCTTTTCGTATTATTTTTATTGCCATTTTGAGTATTTCATACAGCGCTGATACATTAAAGAGTAGCAGTTTTTTTCCGCTTACTTGTTATTGAGTCAAACTTTTTTTTGAATGTTATGATTCTGGCTATTCTTTTCACCATTTGATTCAAGGGGTTTGAGTACTTGATTGCTTGTGTTAGCGCAAACTAAGACTCCGTATTGAGTTACTGGTTGCACATATGTTCGATAGACTTGAACTAACTGATTTGTTGTTAGGACCGTCCTAACTCGGTAGAGAAGTGAGCAGAAACCTAACGTTCTTTTCGTTAAATTTTTAGCATGTTCTTGAAAACTTAATTTATGGTCTACCTGAATCCCTAGATACTTAAAAGTTTCAACATTTTGGATGGTTTTACTGTTAATATACACCCTTTTGGAATTCTTTTGCACTCTTTTCCAAAAATCGACGCATTTTGTTTTCTCAACGTTTAAAGTCAGTCGATTTTTATTCAACCAGGAGGCTGTTTTCTGAAGAATTACATTGATTTTAGTTTCATTTGTTTTGGGTTCACTTTTTGTATAAACTACAGTGTCATCTGCATAGAGGATGGATTTTATGTCAGATGTTTTGAGGGTCAGATCATTTATGTATATAATGAAAAGCAAAGGAGCCATTATTGAACCTTGTGGGACACCAATTTTTATGCTCTTTATAGATGACTTCTTCGAGCCTATTTCAGTGTATTGAAATCTTCTGCTCAAATATGACTTCAAAACTTTCAGAACATGTCCTCTTAGACCATAACTGGAGCACTTTGCTAGTAAGATTTGGTGGTCCACGGTGTCAAAGGCTTTTTTGAGATCCAAGAAAGTACTGATCGTATTTTGTTTACTATTTAGCCAATTTAATCGAACATTTTCGCTGAGTTCCACCAGTGCATCAATTGTGCTGCGGTATTGTCTAAAACCAAATTGATTTTCATTTAACACTTTCTTTATTAAGGAAAACAATAATTCTGTTGAAGATAATTTTTTCAAAAATTTTACCTACCACTGGTAGCAGTGATATCGGACGATAATTTGATGGATCACTTTCGTCCCCTTCCTTGAATATTGGGATTACTTTTGCAATTTTCAGGCAATAAGGAAACAAACCGAAATTTAGACAGGAGTTGAAGACTTCGCAGAGAAAAGGTGAAATTGATGGCGCAAGCAACCGTAAGCAATAATTATTCAAATTGAAAGCATTTACACTGCTTTTGTTCTTCATATCACTCAAAATTTTGCTTATCTCCCTTATTGTTGTTTTTGGAGAAATAGACTGCTGACAATTTTCTTTTTGTAGGACTCATTACGTTTAGCACTAAAGTTTTCTGTAAGTTTTTTACCTATGTCTGCAAAGAATTTATTAAACGATTCTAGTTTTGACCCTATTTCCTTGATCTCTGTTTTTGGATTCACCCATTATTTCTTTTACAGCATCAAAAAAATTTCGAGTGTTTTGACCAGCTTTTTTATTTATTTTTGTTTGATAGTATTGTCTCATCTTTTTCCTGACAAGTTTCTTAACTACTTTGGATTGATTTTCATATTTTGCTTTGGCTGATAAAGATCTTTCTTTTAAATACAATTGCCTTAAGTGATGTTTTTTTGTAGCAGCATTTTTACTTCGTTGTTGATCCAGTTTCTCTTGTTTCTAACAGATGGGTTTTTTCCGGAAGTATTTTGTTCAGTTCATTGTTTAAAAAGTCTTGGGATTTAATCATTGATTCTTTGCAATTGATGGAATTTAATTTTTTCTTGAGCAGAAAGTTGCTGTAAGACACAATTTTTGCTCTTATTTGATTCAGATTATCTGTGTTCTGTAATTTTGACCATACTCGTATCTTATTACTTTTTTGTTGGAAAATTTGGTATTTTCAGAAAATTGTAATTTAATGGTATAGTGATCGCTTACAGCTGTTTTCAGTACTTTTTCAGAGGATTTGAAATTTGTAAAAAACACATCAAGTAACGTTTTCGAGTAATTGGTTTCTCTTGTTGCATCTTGTGATGACACAAAAGAGAGCCCAATAGCGCTAAGTGTTGATATTAGCCGGTCATATTTTTTTCCTTTGTGAAAAAAATTAATATTCAGGTCTCCACAAAGTATATGTTTGGTATTTGGTTTGAGAACTATTTCATCTAATTAATTTCCTAAAGTTGAAAACGTATCTTCATTGGTGCAGTTTGGCGGTATATAAACAGGTTATAACTATTTCAGTCCCTCTATAATTTATCAGTACTGATATAGCCTGAATTGAGATTTTTTCCAGTTTTGCAAGCAATTTTGCATTAGCCGCGCAATTTACAAATATTCCAACGCCACCACCCCTTTTTTTCCGAACTAAATAAGCTACTGTAATTTGCTAGATTGAAAATTTGTTTGTTATCTGTTGGCTTTAGCCACGTTTCAGTTAAGCAAATCGCAATTGCCTGTTTCTCAATTTCTTGAAATATTTTGAATTCGTCAAAATTTTTTGACAGTGATCTTATATTTTGCTGAAGTATTGAGTTTTTTCATTGTTTTTAGCGGAGATTTGAGATGTCATTTTAAGAAATAAAAGAGCAGCGTGTTTTGGCAGCAATTTTGAGCCAATCAAAACCATCCCCCTCTTCGTTGTTTTATTTCAGATCTTCAATATTTTTAACAAATAAATTGTTTCAATTACAAGCAGTTTAAAAAAGAGAGAAAAAAAGTAATCATAAAAAGTTTCTTGTTTCTTTTCTTTTTTTGCTTCCTCTGCGGAAATCACAGAGTTTTTTAGTATAGTGTAACCATCTCTCGCCATCAGGAAAACTGCGTACATCACAGTTTGCTAATGACAACTTGCGGAAATCACAAGCAAGACAGTCACGCTTATAGAAGAGAAAACACACTAAGTTAACCTTAGCCTATCCTAATTGATCTCTTGCGCTGTTAATAAATTTAACCACACGTTAAGTTCTGTGTTAATAACAGTTCAGTTATTGCAATATGTTAACAAAAATTATTGAGTTTCACCAAGACTTCTGATATTGTTAAGTTTTTGTCATTGTCAGTATTGTCTTGTGTTCTGCTTTTTGTGAGCCGGCGAATAATGATATTCATGGTCATTGTTGTTTGACCTCGCTTTGTACGTATTTTTTTTCACAGCCAAAACTTTATCCAAGTCTTCAACATCATTGATTTTTTTGTATGTTTGTTTTTGGCTTCCTCGATCAACCATAACAGAGACAGTGCAGTTATGTGTACTGACTATCATATTTCTTTTTACTGCTTCAGCTTTTATCTGTGCCTCGATTTCGGGTAGTGAAGTCAACTTTTACCCATTTGGTGTAGGAAATCTAACTGCATACCAAGGTGTGTTAAAATACTTGTCTTGGAGATGCAACTCGCGTAGATTTCTCAAGAAATTTTTTGAATTTGATTTTTGAATCCTATTTTCTCGTCTTTGTTACAAAATGATTTTTTTGTGAATTAAATAGCTTATCCATTTTAGTGATTATCTGGCTGTTGCATTAGATGAGTCTCACTTAGATATCAGAGTCTTCCGGCTCTGGTTTTAATTCGTCTTCTGTCTCCTTCCAATCTTCTGAACACGCGCAGTGAAGTTAAAGAGCATCCTATGACTTTGAGTACATATTGTCATTGGATGAATCTTATTTGTATAATGAACCCATGTGATGGAATTGTTTCAATTCGTCGCTCTAAGTGGCCACTATAATTAGAAGTGTTTGCGTAAGATTCACAAAGAGCTCGACAATTTTTGGTTACTGTTGTTTTTGTTCATGTTCTCTGCTGTCCCTTTTCATCGAAAAGTTCATTAAAGGAGAGGTTTAAGAGACCCCCGCTAACTCAATCTTCAAGTTTTCTTTTAGTATTTTAGTATTTGACATGTATTAAGACTGAGGGCGGTGCATACAAGGGCGGTGATGAATCATTTTTGAGCTTTAATTGATTTTCTTAATTAAACCACAGTTTCCATTGTGCTGAAAAAATTAACTTTTCTTTTAAATAACACCACTCCTTGTGATAATAATTGATTGAAGTTTTGCGCAGAAAATTTTTAAGGTGTTGCTTTGCGAATGAGGGGGCTGTAATGACAAGTGCTTTACTTCGCTTCTTCAAACAATTAATTCCCGTACCGACAGCTGTTGAATGTCGCCTGTTTTTACTTAAATAGCAAAGTTTTATTGTCGCCGCTATGTATAGGGATGGTATGGTTATCTAATTTTGTTTGATATAAATAGAGATAAACCGGCTATGTTGAAGTTTCGCCTATTTTTGACTAAAATGTTATGTGCTGTATAGTATGGCCATTTGTTATTTTGGGGTCAGCCCTCAATTTTGTTCCTCCTTTTTTCCACTGTGTCTCGCTCCTACCACTCGTGGGATTGTCGCCTTTCTAAGAAACATCAAAGCAGTTGTTTCTTGGAACGCTTAAACCGCCGTCTCATTGTTCGTCGCCTAAGGAGTGTTTACTGATGATCAGCGTATTTTTGTGATAGCATGCTGAAGGTTTCTTGTTTTTAAGCTCTTTTAGCGTTGGTAAATGACAGGCGAAAATAGACCAACAAAAAAATGCAGAACGATGTTCAAATTTGCTTGAAATTTTGGAGGGAAAGTTGAGAAGGATAAAACACCTATGGCGAACGGCTTAATATGGGGGGGGGGGGGGGGGCAAAATAGAGATTCGTTCTATATTTTTACGAAATCGATTATCGTTCAAAGGGGCAAAATTATTTTTATCTTAATTTTTTCAACACGATAAATCGTGTTTATCTTGTTCTTAAAAAATGATAAATATAAACTGCCTACTTCTTCGTAATTTTTCTTTTACTTTCTTTTTATAGTACTTAATTTCAAAATAGTCTTATCGAGTTCAACAAAATTTGATTGTGCTGAAACAACGCTAACTGGTTCTTTTTAAAAATCAATTGTATCTCAATTAATTAACGCAAGAAGGATGCAGTTTTTGAGAGAAATAGTATAGAAAAAAGTACTTTTTCTGATTTTAATGAACATTGATACTAAGCTTCCCGAGTTTTTAGGGCCCAAATAAAAAATTTCGGGAATGTAACTTTCACAAAATATGAAGAAAGGTGATTTTGAGAGCAGACATGTATCAAGATAATTATTTGAGAGCTCGTAAAAGCTCTTTGTGCTGGACTGCTGCTTTTATTTGTCACCACCTTTCACCATCTTTAAAATTGATCTCTTTTGTTTCGCTGAAAGGGATGAAAACATAGCTTGAAGTTTCAAACCTTCTTCCAGTATTTGTATTACTTACAGGTGCTACTTTAGCGTCAGAATAAAAGTTCCAAACGTTGTTTCTACGGTTATCTTTTTCAAAATTCAAGCGAGTTGGAATTATGCTAGATTGTAATTTGGAAAATTTTATAAATAGTTTGTTTTCTAATTTTCTCTGCGTTTAGCCCGATGTAAGCTGTTTTGCGAAACCAATTGAAACTGACGCACTCCTTTCTTTTTTGTTCATGAACTGAGTGAAAGTTCACAAATAAAATCATGTTAATTAACTCAACCGTTAGGAAAAAAATCAGTTTTGTCCTCTTATTTAGTGATTGAACTTTGGTCAGAGTTCCGTTGCTTGAATTGGTTGTTGATTGGTTGTTGCTTGTTAGGAGGAAAGAGTTTAAAAGAAAAAAAACTTATTAGGTGGTTTACGATAGTCTAAAAAACGTAATCTCTGTTAGCATTTAAGACTTTTAGCAGGCTGGAGCTATATAGGAATATTCTGTTCTATACACAGACTCCAATGAGCTGTGATGTCAAATATGTATTAGACCTATTTCAATCTATTCAAAACGTGTTTTAAATTGCGGTAATAACATAAACCAGATTTATTACCTCTTACAGCGTAACCAGAAGACAGGAAGCAATAAATGAGCAAAAAAGGTTCTGTTTTTCATACGAATATTTCATGAAATGTGCTTGTATTCATCGCAAACAGGTGTCAGCGTAAATACTGCAAAGTTTTTGGTAGTGGTATTTAATTGAAGTAGTTTGAATGATATCCTTAGTTTTAATTATTATTACTGGAAATTTTAGCTGCTCAACTTATTGAGCCAACTGTTTTTCAATTCCTGAGAATGTTGGATGCTAATCAGGAATTTTGTTCATAATGCTAACTGCACGAGGAAAACAAGTTTTTGAGGCCTCATGTTGTCAGATACGTAAGTTACGATGTTTTAACAAAATTTTGTTGATTTAGCCATTAGTCAGCAAATAAATTAGTCATTTGTATCCAATTTTTTAAATTGCATCCTGATCTTTCCCAGCAGTGTTTTTGTTTTAACTTTAACTTTATCGGTTAAGATTTAATCTATTATTGTTTAATTTAGTAATAATGCGTTTGAAAGCATTTTGACCATAGCAGCATATATTACAAATTTATATTTTTTTATTTAGACAAAACATATAATAAAGGGCCGTGTACAGCATCCGGGAACCATAGGTCGGAAAATAGGGGATGATGAGTAGCACTTAGCCGGATGCTGCACTCCAAGCTGTTCCCCTCCAGACAGTGTACAGACGGCCCAGTCACAAAAATAACTAACACGAGGAGCGGAAAGCACCTATATAGCACACATAGGGAACTGGTTTGGAAGGATTAAAGTAAAAATGGAATATCAAGGAATAAGCAAAGGAATGAAGTTAGGCAGCCAAACACTGTGCAGCCTTCCCTCCTCCACGACGGCGCTAATTGAAGTCTCACTGAGAACACAAGGCTTGAGAGAGCGACATCCCCTCAGGCAGAGAACACAGCTCCTCAAGTGCGAAGCTAATTTTCGTTCGGATGTAGCTTATAGTGTCAGCGTACGGCTCTCCGCTGATTCGCTTTTTCGCTGATCTTGGTTGCGATTTGTTTAATAAAGCGCGATGCTGATGGCCCAGCACGGGTCGAGCAATCAAGAACAAGTGCGTTGAAGCTGCTGTGATCGGTTTCGCGCATTCGCTTTTCTTATTTGATTGATGCTCTCGTGATATTTTTATGCATCTTTTATGGTCTTCGGGCAGCTCTTCGCATGAGGGTTGAAAATCTTCACATCGAAGAAAGTGCGATTAAAGCGGGAGCCCTACAGACCGTTTGCCTTGATGTCCAGTTGAGCGTCATCATCAGTAGTGGTGAAATTACTCGAGAAAATTTCTCCATCGAGCGACTGAAGTTGCGACTCTATCTGGACATCGTGGCAAAGGTTTGCAAACACGTCTGATTCCGTTGTGTCGTAGGTCCGTATATCCGCCTTTGGCGCAATGTAGGGCATGGGTGAGGCTAATTTCTTTCCCGCATGGGCATATGGCTGGCGTGTTCTTCGCTTCCCAGGTGTAGCGAAGTGCTATTCCATCACGGAACTCTGTCTTCGTGAGGTCAAAACCATGTTTTGATAACGGAAGCGCGTTAAGCCAGCTGGATGCTCCTTTCTCCGAGGCCAGCTGGATGGTATACTTCACTTTTGGCTGATTGTTTTTGATTCTGGAGTTTTTCGAGATGAGTTCACGTTGCATGTCTGCTTTGTCTGAGACTGATCTTTTGTTCTAATTCACATTATTGAATTTTGAATGAATTATTATTGAATGACGCCAATGGACTTTAGAGTTCAATTGATTGCTCAAGATTTTTATGAAAATCTTGTGGGAGGGCGATGTTAAGCCCACCCATTCTGAGAGGAAGAGAAAAAAGTTCTTTCCTCTTGGATTATTTCTTTGCCGACAATGTTAGGTATGACTCGGCCAAGCTGCTCCTCCACCTTGTCCAAAACCCCCGTCCATGGAAGGTGTAGTACGCGAGAGGAATCTCAACTCCTGTTGAACCCCCTTCGTCAAATATGCATAGGCATTCTGGGGAGAGGTGAAAGCAAATAGACCAAGACTGTCCAAACTTTTTGTATTTAATTTCTGCATCTTTCAGGAAATTTCTACTGGCCTCAGAGCTTCCGATAACTGAGGATTGACAAGATATCCGTACTTTGACCAAGCTGAATGAGCTTGTCGAAGAGTGCCCTGATATCTTTCAACTTAGCGACGACGCTACCATCATCAGCATACCATTTTTGTGTCAAGGAGTCATTGTGAAGTCTTGTTATTAGGGGTAGGATTGCGATTCCATACATTGCCATCGCAAGGGGATCGCCTTGTGTCGTATCTACAGGAGACAGAATGGCCGACTTACCGATATAGAGATAAGACGGGTGGCTATAGGAATTCTGTAACGCAACATGCAAAGATGGGCATAAGGCTTTCACGTTCTCTAATGCTTTTCGTCTATTGAGCACATTAAATGCGTCATTGGCATCAACTAGTAGAATTGCTTCAGTTTTGGGGTCATCAAAACTGTGGCGAAGCGAATGTATGGCATGTTCTATGCCGCATTTCTGGCCCAGGCACAGCTGCATGTTTCAACCGAGGGATGTTAGATCATGCCTGATGCAGTCGACGATTATGCGTCCGGTGATGCGACGCATTACTTCACCAATACCAATAGGTCTCAAACCCGGACATTTATCCAGAGCTACTAGTCGACAACCATGTATGCAATCAAGTTATCCGGTGGTATTTTGGACGTGGCCAGCCTCTTAGTAAACTTGGCAACAAGCTTGCACAGGTTCGTGGAGGTTTGCCCGAAAGCAGAAAGTAGTCTACGCCAGTCATCGGCATCGAGACCTAAAGGTCCAGCACTGCCATGAGTCGTCATTTCATGCTTTCGGACGAGCCTGGCGCTGATTTTGTCGAAAGCAGCGGGGTGGTAGGGAAGCGTGCGTGGATGTTCGCTCTGAATGCAGTTGGGCTCCAAGGGTTGCCCTTCAGGATGTTTGTCGCGTAAAATCTCGGACCAGTCTACCGTTTATGAGATCGGTAGGTGCGAGCACGCCGCCTTTGTGCTCATCCGAAAGAACGCGAATAGCCTGACTGATCGTACCACGAGACATGAAACCGTTGAACATCTTGAGGTCAGAGTGCTGCTTTTTTGTTCCTTGAATTCACTCATTTGGATTGCCTTCGCTTCACAGAACAGTTCTGAGAAGTTGCAGCTGTGCCATGCACCCATTCGACGCTTCATGGTCTTATTGTTCGATCCATCGACCGTGTTCTTTGTTCGACTGAGGGTTGGGTGCGGAAGTAGCGTACAGAGGGTCAGAGATATATCGGATCTATCCGTGTTTAAGGCAATCCGGGAGAGGACACTGTGAAGTGCTTCGGCAAACTGTTCCCCTGTCTTGTTCTTACTGAGCGTGAAGGAAGAACGAGGGCTTCCATGTGATGACCTCGCGGTATATTTCTGGCACTGTTACGTCGTGATGAGGCTGGAGGTTGTCCCAAAAATTATCCGATAGTGCAGCGACAGAACGTTCCGGGGCGTGCGATGTTGTAGGATCTTTGAGTGGAGTGTCGGGAGCGGTCAAAGCATTGTGTGGTGCCGGCGTTGCGATTGCTTCTTCGGTGGCTGCGGTGACCTCAGAGTGGCTTTTGCAGCTGAAGTTCTCGGTCCAATCTTTCGCTGCGGCTAGACCACTGCATTTCACGTGAAAATATAACACGTATGACACCAGACGCCTCCTCTAAGTAGGGGACCCTTGCAGAGTGCACAATGGGTTTGATCAGGCTATGGGCTAGAAGTGGGGAGGGCTGCACTGAGGGGGATTAGATTAAGTTAATTACAGGAGCGTAATAAAAGCGACTATATTTAAAGTAATGAATGATGTTAAACAGAATAGTGAAGACATGGTTTCCATGAAAAGAGAAGTACACGATGTCTTTACAGAACAGGTTAGTTTCAAGAACATTTCTAATTGAGGGTGAAACAATAAACAACTTAAAGGCACAAGAGTCAATATGATTATACAAAGCGTAGTTAAGGGCACTGATTTTCTTTTTTATGAGGCGGTTACAGCTGGTGGGTATTACTTTGGGAACAATCGAATTTTTTGGGCTAAATTTAATGATAACGAGCTGAATGATGAATTTCCAATGCTCTTTAAAAGTTACAATACTACTACGGTGATCATTGAAGCCAGTAATTACTACAACAGTGTTCAGCTTCTGATTTGGGTATTGATTGATAACATCAGAGATCTAGCAGTTTGGCACCTCGATAGGAGTGAACACAACCCTTTACTTGACCCTCGTCTATATATTTGGTGCAAGAAGTACCCATGACCAAGTCCCAGCAGCCGGAGGGAAGAGGGTTGGCATCAAAACGTCTCATTCACGGAGCCTGCTAACATTCAAAACACAAGAAATTGTTCTAAAATTTAAATCAGGTAGAATGGTACGATCTGATGTGATGAAGGAAGATGGTTGGCATCAAAACATTCCATTCACGAAGCCTAGTAACATTCAAAAACACAAGAAATTGTTCGAAAAATGAAATCAGTTAGAATTATAAGAGGTTTCTCGGACGGCTAATGGGGCACTTTTCTTGATGCAATGTATCATAGTGAATGATACATTGTTCAATTTTTGTCAGTTTTTTTGTTCTGTTTCATTGCTGTTTGTCTCTGCCCTGTATAGGATAGTTGACTGATAGAACAGAAAAATTAGTAAAGGTTGTTTAGATTAATGATTGGGAAGTAGCATTTTATCTTTTTGTAGAGTTTTGTCGGAGAACTTTATTGAAAATATTTTTGATATTTCCTTCATTTCCTTTCCCATTCCTTGGATTTCTCCGTATGAACCAGTTTTGTTGCTTTTTCTGTCAATTATTGAACGACAACCTAAATTTACAAGGTCTTTCGCCAATAGTTGTTTTGGAGTCTCAACTTATAAAGAAGTTTTCTGTATCAGTGTCTGTGTTTGTTGTCAGTTGCTTCTCGCATGTTTTTTCCTGCTTTTCTTTCAAAATGATTGCATATTTAAACAGGAGAATCATTGTGCCAGTTAATGTGGTCCGTTTTCTACGTTTTAAGCGCAAAATTAACATTTTTTGAGCGCAATATTTTTGACTTTTCTCTAGCTTCTATTTTGGTCTTTAGAGATGACAACCGCTTGGAAGAAAACTTGATTTTCTCTGCGTTTTGGCTTTTACTGCTTATTAAAGTCAAAGTATTGCTATGCTAAATAAAAAACTTATTAATATTAATATTGTCACAAAATCAGCAATTGAATAAAACAGTTTTTTTTGTTCACTTCAGTTTGCAATACTGCTGCATAGGCAATGAAAAATTAAGTGTCTTTTTTGGCAAGCTGGTTGATAGTTATATTACGTTATTATTTTCCATGCACTGGCAAAAAAGTAACGCCCCAGTGTTAATAATATTAGTTGAAAGGTGTTACTAGCAAAATGCTCTCAATTAAATTTGACAGCTTTTGGTACAAATCGTTCTTTTCAAATTCCAATTTAATCTCTATAATTAAGATACCACTTTGTACTTAAAAAGTTAATTAAAATTGGAACGCAATGATCTATTTCAGTTCAAGAATGCATGAAGTTTTTTGGTAGTAAAATTGAGTTGCGCTTTGTACTCAACTGATCAAAGGATTAAACTTTGCATTCAAAGTACCGCCATTGGAGCTTTGCAGTCATTTGTTGTTGTTTGTCTTTTGATGTGAAGCTGCCTGTATTATGCCGACACACGATTGTTTGTTTTGATTTGGTTTATACCGATTCTTTTTGAAGATGCTGTCAAATTAAAATGGTAAATTGATGAGGCTGTTGAAGCTAATTGCAGGAATCATGTTTTGAGCTGCGTACCGATGGTGAACTGTGTTTTTTAAACTTTCAAATGGGAAGTTAAATCACTTTTCCATTAAAAATAATCCAAGACATAAATTTTGTTTTATCCGCACATTTTTGCCACGTGTATTATTGCTCTTGAGGCATTACACAGAGCAGTATAAATACAGAGAAAGATGAAAAAATACCTCACCAACAATTTTGTGAGAATCTAGTGTCATGCCTATACGCAAGAATGTTAAATGAAAAAATATTTCATCTTACCAAGGTCTTTTCAAACCTAACTGATGAAATAAAAGCCTCCAGGAAACTTGCTCAAAACCATGTGAAGTTGAGCAACCAATGGACAAAAGGTTTTAAGTTGAACATAAGATTGGCAAAAAAACGATTTTCTAGGGATAGCTGAACTTTGAAAATAAGCTAGCACCCCCCCCCCCCCTAGTTTTATAATAATTAAAAATTCATTTTGACGCAATTTTAATCCGTTTTGCGCTAAAATTTTGAGACGCCTAAATCCGCGCTCTGAGCTGCCTGTGATGCCCCAAGGTAAAGTTGAGAAATTCATCCGGGCTTTACAAGAAAAAGAACGTTCTCAAAAAATCTCAGTTTAACTTTTTTGTCTCATGTTTAGCGCAAGCGTTGAACAATAATCATTGAACAAACGTGAAAACATAGCACATTTTGAGATAACTCCTTTTTTCTTGAGACACTTGGATTGTGTTCGACAACTTTACTTTGAGTAACTGGCTTGTTGCTATTGTGTTTTACCTCAATTTCATAGTCAGCCTAAAGCACGAGTGTGGGGTAATTTCTAAATTTGAGGCAGGATAGAGTAGTATCGCAGCAAAAACTGAAATTGTTTCTTCGTCAAATTAGGAGTGTTCACTTACTCTTGACATTCGGTTTAAATTTAGTCATTCTGGCTATGTCTTTAACTTGAAATCTCGGTAATGTTTTAGTCCGTATATTTTTCATTTAGTTGTCTTCCTATCTGACGACAAACTCTTTTTATGCTCTTTCGAATGTCGATTTTTAGCGATTTCCCTCTTCATTCCGAGAGAGGAGAAATATAACATGAATGAAGTTTTTTGCTCCTGATTGTTCTGTAATTTGTTAACATTTTTGCATTATGCCTTGTTAGGGAAAAATTTTTGGGAAAAAGACCGCTGAACCGATTAAATAAATACGTTCATATTTGCATTGACAAATGAGATGGAGATCTACGATGAAGTTACTCCTGCTCTTTGTCATAATTGAATTTCCTCGCACATGACCATAAATTGAAAATATTAAAATTTTAAGGGTTTCAGTGGTGTAAAAGCTTGATTCCTTAGTGTTATTTTGCTCATACTTGGAACTAATTTAACCGAGTTCTTTTATAGAGAAACAGATAGCCAAGCTCCAGCTTATTCATAAAAAGAAACAGCAATGTTGCTTTGTCCCGTGTTAATGAAATGAAAAAATTGCAAATTTGTTCAGAAATGTTTGCTGAACAATCTTCTGCTTTCCTAGTATTGTATATAAAAATAGCCTTAGGTTGAGGCTCTCTAAGGTTTTTAATACTTATGGAGGATCCTAATCAATGCATTGAGAATTTTGGCCGTAAGTGTCTTTTGATTTATATTTCGATGAAATTTCGGTTATGATTGTGATAAAATTACCGACGTCTAAGCTGTGAGAGCTTTGATTTTTTTCACGTTATTGTTCCGACCCCTCTTGGGGGGGGGGGAGAAAATATATACTCAAATGGTTTTTTTTGTTCAGTCAATTTTGGCCGATCGATATATTCATCGTAGAGAGTTGAGACTGGTATCATTAGAAAGCTTGTACAGCGTAGAATATGACTAAAATTTTGCCAATTTTGCTTAAAGTTTAAATTTTTCAAGAAAATGTTGCTGATTTTAATTTGAAATACAAAATATATTGTCGGCTATTTTTATTGATTTTTTTTGTCACAAATTCCGGCTAAATATTTCTCAAAATTCAGACTTTCATCAAAAACAGCACGAAATAAGTTTTTTTTAGTCCACTCTGATTAAATTTGCAGGAAATGCACACCCAAACACAACAAATACAATCTTTGTAGACTGAAAAGGGGGCTAATTCTACTTCATATTCCGTTGAGAGTGCTCTGTAATTACAACTTTGCCGTTTTTTGCTAACTTTATTCGTTGATTATCAAAAACGCAGCATTGATTTTTTTAACTAACAAAATATCTATATCTATGACATTCGAAAAGTTAAATATTTCTAATGGACAATCAGCATTAGCAGGACTAGTTTTTTACCAATCTTGGACCGTTACAATCCCAAAATAATTTGGAATGTCATCAGTCGGTTTTTTATTAAAAAAATTCAATCTTTTTTTATTAATTAAACAACAGAACATTTCAAATCAAAGCTCACTGATAGGTCCTATTGGCTTCCTAATGACCTCTAAATTATTTATTCTAGTTGATTGCTTAAAGCCTTTTGTCGTTTTGACTTTTAAAATATTTGATTTTTAAATAAGAAATGGCTTATTGAACTTTGCCTCCATTTTTCTCTTAATTTGGTCAACTTGTAGCTTAGTGTCAGCAATCAAAGTGTGCTCCTTCTTTCTAATGAACTCAAGGTCAGTCTTTATTGCGGTTTTACGTTTTAAGTTATGGTCTTCTGGCTCTGTACTTCTAGATTTCACATTTATTTTTTAATTTTTAGGTATTTGCTCATTTTTCATTTTTTCTAGTTTTGTCAAATCATCACGTTATTGGCAGTTCATATATCTTCTTATTCGCGTTCAAAATAACACACAATTGACACACAATATTTAAATCCTTAAAGATATAGATTGCTGTTCTTAACCGCTTCGACAATACTTTCTCGAAGAATTTAATTGAATTTTTAATGTTCTCTTTTACTGTCGTTTTTACTTTGTCTTTTTAGTCGTATTAAATTTTCTGAACAATTAACCGGTTTGATTGGCTTTTCATGGAAGAGTAAATGAACCGATTTTCTGATAATAGTAGATAGCTGATTGCTTTCATGACTTTGAAAGCAATTGTTTTACAAAATGAAAAAAGAACACTTCAGTTCGCATTTTTGTTCCTTTCATTGTCTCTTTTTTACCTGGTCTCGTTAATTAAAGGTTAAAGATGAGATTATTTTTGTCAAGGGAAGGTGGCAAAAGGGATTGATGTCAGAAAATCTAATGTTCTTAAAGAATTCGTTATGAGTTTACTGGCTTCGACACTGGTTTTTTTTACAAAAAAGAACTAAATTAATTTTTGATTTTTATCATATTTGACGTTCTTTTTGTAGACGTAAGACATGTTCTGGATAATTGCAGGTCTCAAAAGCTTCCTTTGGAAGAATAATTGAACCTGTTCATTTTTTCATTTTGTAATTAATGGCTATCATGTCTTTGGAAAAAAATTTTTTTTGAAAAAAAAATCAAGTATTACATAATCTTGCCTTTTTTTGGTCTAATTGTTACCTAGTTTCATTAATGAGAGGCCACATAATACATTTTGAGGGAAGGTGTCAAAACAATTAATGTCACAAACTCTAATGTTATTAAAGAATTCGTTATGACTTTACTGGCTTCGACACTGGTTTTTTACAAAAAAAAGAACTAAATTAATTTTTGATTATCATATTTGACGTTCTTATTGTAGACGTAAGACATGTTCTGGGTAATTGCAGGTCTCAAAGGCTTCCCTTGGAAGAATAATCGAACCTGTTCATTTTCTCATTTTGTAATTAATGGCTATCATGTCTTTGGAAATAATTTTTTTTTGAAAAAAATCAAGTATTACATAATCTTGCCTTTTTTTGGTCTAATTGTTACCTAGTTTCATTAATGAGAGGCCACCTAATACATTTGAGGGAAGGTGTCAAAACGATTGGTGTCACAAAATCTAATGTTTTTAATGAATTCATTTTGACTTTACTGGCTTCCAAACGGGTTTTTCGCAAAAAAAACTGAATTATATTTTGATTTTTGTCATATTTGACGTTCTTTTTGTAGACTTAAGACATATTCTGGATAATTTCAGGTCTCAAGGGCTTCCTTTGGAAGAATGGACGAACCTATTCAAATTTGTCTTTTTGCAATTAATGGTTTTCATTTCATGTCTTTGGAAATAAATTTTTTTCGAAAAAAAATACAAGAATTACATAATTTTGCATGTTTTTCTTTTTTTGTGTAATTGTAATTTCATTAACGAGTGGTCACATAATACATTATCAGTGTTCGACGAGGGTGCAGTCGAACATATTTTGAGGGCCAAAGTATGGCTTTACGGCTTCCAAAGCATTTTCTGTCAAGTTTTAATTGATTTTTAGTTTGTCTATTTGTTGTTCTTTTTGTAACTGCATAAAAAATTGAATACCAAGAGTTCTTAATTCATTTCTATAGACGCATTAGTAATTGTAAACCTATGGGATATTTTAGTTGATTCTTAATGCGATATTAGTTGATGGGATATTTTAGTTGATTCTAACTCTGAAATTATTTTTTTTTTTTAAATTCAGCGAGTTTTCTAACTTTAAAATTTCTTTTTTTGTCTAATTGTTACCCAGCCTTATTATGAACTGGTGAATAGCCATTTGTTTCTGGTGAATTGCAATTTATTTTGTTTAGTTTCAGTTTTATCTGACGCTATTTTGACTTTGTTATTAAATTTTCTTTTTTAAAACGGACATAATTTTTTTGATGTAATTAATGTTTGTTGTTGTTGTTGTTTGATTTTGCCTTTCGTCTTCGCTCGCTTTCTTAATATCGGCATATCTCATTAATCTAAATCATCTTTTTTGTACTCCACTGAGTTATTTGCTTTGGTGGCTATCTTTTCGTTCATACACCAGTTTTTTTTCTTGAATTTTAAAATACTTGAATTTTTGTGTTTTTCTATCTGTTCCTCATTTGTTAGACAATTATGCCAAAATTGTGGATGAGCGGGGTCGGAACCCTATGTGCGATCGCACCTCGCCGGGCCTCCTTTTTTTCTGTATTCAACTGTTTAGTTTTGATAACGCTTTGCAGCTGCTGTGCTTAAGTCATTTTGTCCAGCATGTGATAAAACTAACCTCAGTTGACATTGGGACGTCGATTTCACGATTGATGTTTAATTGGGGGTATTTTGTCCTAGGTTATTTAGGAAAGGGCAGAATTCTGAACCTCAGTTGTACTTCGAGCTTTTGGTTGCTGGCTATATTTTCAACATGTGCCTCCAATTTTAACTGTTTGGCTTGATGAATTGTGTTATTCCTATAATATTTTTTAAATGCTCTGCAAGTTTCAAGCAATTATGATGAACGTGGCTTTATTTTTCAATGCAAAATTTTTGCCTGACCGTTTTTGCTTTTTTGTTCTAGAAAAGTCTTCGCTTTCAAGCGACTTTTTCACACCGGCTTCTAAATTTTTGCGTGATCTCAATTGCTCTCATTCCGAAATAAAGTTTGTCGCTAGAATAAAAGCGGTTGTGAGTGCTTGACTATCAAAGCCCTTATAGGTTAGTGGATAAGATGTCACACTGCAGTCCGAAAGGTGGAGGGGTTCGAAACCCTGAGGTCGGTGTTTTTTGCGCGCATATAAACTGTGTAAGCTAAATCCGCTAAATTAAAATTCCCCCAGCCTGTCGTTTGAGAGTAATTCATCTGATGTTAGCCGGTTTACGGTTTTGAGTATAAAATAGCATCTACAGAGTCGTTTTTATATTATTAAAAAGTTTTCAGTACGTTTTACACTCAAATTTAACGCGTATCAAATGGTTTCGATGAGATATCGACCGGCTGCAGAATTAGGATTTAATAAGAGTGGACTAGAAACGTTCAACAACCTATGCCTTGTTGTCGCATTCTACTTATTAATAATTGAGTTACACAATTGATCACTAATGTCTTGCGTATATATTTTTATTCTTTCTGGTGACTGGACGATATATCGAAAGCTATCACAACCAAACAATATCACATCCCATTTGTGAGTACTCAAGTTTGATTGGCCAATGCAAACTTCAACAATTTCATTTTCGATCTCTCCGAATTTTTGCTTTTGATCTATTGTCCTAGCGCTGTTTTTTTTATATAGTTACATCAAATTAGGTTGGCCTTGCGTCGCCGTTTTACGTCGAAAACCTTTCAATTCATCTGATCTTTCCAAATGTTAGAAATGACATCTATCTATCTCATATCGCGAAATGCTCTCTAACTGACCCAGTTTTTAGCACAATAGTTTGTTTTGGGTTTTGTAGTTGGTAATTTCTGTGTCAAAGTAATTAGTCAAAGTCTTCATGGGGACAACTTATGGCGTGTACAGTTTGTTCTGGTGTAAAGTAAGAATTTAGTTGATAATCGAATCCAAAATCTGTTTCAGAATTCTTTTGTTTTATTTTTCTGACATGCGGAAAAGCGGCAGATCAACGGCGAAGCCAGAATTGTTCCAGTCATCTGCAGTCGACCAGAAACAAAAAGAGCTACAAGCCAAGCAGCAACTGAAACAATCATCTGAGAGTAATTCAAGAGAACAGAATTCAGATGACTGTGAACAAGGTACGGTTACTGTGAAATGTTTCAAAGAAACAAATTCCAGCGCAATTTGTATCCTGTGCAAAATGGGGAACACAGATGAAATGCTATGGGGCGAATTACTCTCTTGTCACGACCCCGAGGATGTTCGGAAACTGGGCTTGAAAGAGGGTTATGAGAAAACTGCAGATGTGAACAAAGTACCAGCAACTTCAGTGCATTACGGGTGTCTGTTAAGTGCGTGCAATTTGTGGCAGAAAGGAGAATCTACGTTGCAACTAAAAGGATTTTTAGTTGGTGTAAGTGGAAGAAATTTGTTTCTTTGGGATTTGTTGGGATTTGTTTCTTTGAAACATTTTCATTTATCAACCAATCAGTCTTGGCATAATTTATAATTCAATAGCACTTGATTTGCTGGGATCACACCTTGAAAGATTAGATAACCCTAGTAGATTTCTCTGTTAATAAAATTTTGAACTACAATAAATATTTTTGGTTCAAAATTGTACGTTTACTGTTATAAACATAAATAATTTTTGCATATAAAATTTACAGTAATATACACTTCTGATATGCGGAATTTGAATGTGTTTTCCTATACTGATCAGAATTAAAGTGTTTCTTTTTTTGAAATTTTGTTTTTGATCGATGAACCGAGTTATGAAAGCGTCGAGATTTGAAAAGTAGTCTATAACAATAATGTTAAGGTACACAGCTAAAATCTTGAAGGGTGAATGTTGAACCACATATATCGTCTATTCGTTACTGAGTTATGGCTCTCAGTAAGTACTGAAGAGTTGCTGATATTTTAATTTCAGTCTTTTAAAGGACGCTTCGTTTGCGGTCCCGGACCTAACGCCGAGAAAACTTCTGCACGCGGCATTTGTTATATATCAATAATAATGCAGAACTGTGATCTTGTCACTTGTTGTTTTCGACACTTGGCAGTCGCGTGTACCGCTTATCTAGGACTTGACAGATTATCCCAGTGCTGATATAGATATGAGTTTGGGATGGGCTTGGTTTCTTTATGAGCAAAGATTTATGCATTTCAGGATCTGAAGCGCGAGTCACGCAGATGCAGCCGAGAAGTGTGTGTCTTCTGTGGTCAGAAGGGGGCAGTGGTGGGATGCTGTTTGAAAGCATGCAAGAGGATGTTTCACTTCCCCTGTGGACTCAAAAACAACTGCATCACTGAGTTCTTCGGCTGTTACAATTCCTACTGTGATTTGCATATGGTCAAGCAGGAGATACCTATACTGGGTAATTTTTAATGTTTTATATTGTTCAAACATGTAAATTACTCAGAATATAACCCTAAGGTTAGGTATATACATGCTTTAAAATGTTAAAATAAATTTTTCAGTATTGTTATTAATATAATAATCTTAAAATTGTGGCTGTTCATTCTCATAGGTAAAAATATGTGGATGTTTTGTTTCAGCTTGCAATAATTAAAGAAGGCTCAATTTAACTAGTTGTTATTTGAATTTGTAATAATTATAGCTGCGAAGCTGTAAGCTGAGCGTAGCTATATTGCGGTGCTCTTGGTTTTTTTTATATCGTCGTCTGACGCTCTTTTCTCGTTTTACATTTGTTCACACAGCAAAGCTGAAAAAGTCAAATTTTCTGAATGACTTCTTCCTCTCACTAACGGCATTTGCGCGCGTGACGTCATTTCTCACTCGCTTTAGCAAAATTTTTGCGTGATTAGATTTTGATCATACGTGACTTACCTCACTCAATAAAATGACTTTTGCACTTTAAAACTTAAGTTTAATTTGAATTAGGTTAAGGTCAAATGAACTCATATGTGTAATAACGGTCCCTAATGAAAAGGCTTCTGCGCAATGAATTTTTGACACGCTTTATTAGTTTATCGCTGAATTTTTTTACATGGTTTTTTTGAGCGGTGTCGATTGTTTTTCAATTTAGATCTGTATCTGTTTCTATCTCTATTATATGGCACGCAGGTCTATTCTTTTGCAGCTATTCCGGCAATCTGCCGGCTATGTTGTTTTATTTTTTCCCATTTTTGTATAATTTGTCAAATTCATTAAGAATTTTTTTTCACTATTGAGAGTGGCTTCGTGTTATTACAGAGCTCTGCGAAAACTTTAATTTTCCTTGATTTTTGCTCCCTGGTTGAAATTTCATATATTGATCTGTTTATTGTAGAAGCTTCAATTTACATTTGTAATTCAAGCCTCAATTTATATTTATCTTCATTACATGTATTCAAAAATTTATGGAGAGTGTGTTATGGACGTAGTATTTTTACAAAGCGCTATGTAGAGCTCAAATAGTCGTATGTGATCAGAGATATAGAATGTAGGGCTACTTAAGGTGTATTATTGCTACTTGTGTAAGGGTAAAAGTTTCATCTTAATTGATAACTATTCGTACTGCAGTTCCGTTGCACCTTGGAGTATTGATACTATTGTAATAATTGTGGTTCCTTGTCATGATAAGGATAATTTTGTCTCGTCTACTGGTACATTAGTTTTTATGGACTTAGTATTTTTTTCCTACTGTTTACTGTATACTACATAGCAACTGCAGTTTTTGGTTAATAATGTGATGGTTTGGATTCCCCTTCTTGATGAATGATGACATTTTGTTCGACTGAAATTGAAAATTTTTTCATTTTTTTAAATTTTTTGCGCGCTAAAACAGATTATTCATTGCTACTGATATTTTACTGTTAATTCAACTTCGTAGCTGACAACATGCTAAAGTATTGCTACTGCTAGTTGTTTTAAACATCGTGCGAGCATTTGATAGATGCTGTTCAGTGATCTCCTATTGTGATATCCTAGATTCCCCTTTATAAATGATGCAATTTTTCTTGACTTATGGATGATGTTATTTTATAATTTTTTTAAATTGGTAGTATTAGATTTCTCTTATTAGGGCTGCTTCAGGTGTATTTTTGCTACTTGCGTAATGGTTAAATTTGCATCTCACTTGATAACTCTTCATACTGCAGTTGCTTTGCATCCTTGTAGTGTTAATACTATCGTAATAATTGTGGTTCCATGTCATGATAAGGATAATTTTGTCTCGTCTACTGGTACATTAGTTTTTATGGACTTAGTATCTTTTTTCCTACGGTTAACTGTATACTACGTAGCACCTGCAGTTTTGGTTATTGTGATGGTTTGGATTCCCTTTCATGATGAATGATGACATTTTGTTTGACTGAAATTGAAGTTTTTTCAATTTTTTAAAATGATTTTTTGCGCGCGCTAAAAGAGATTAATCTTTGCTACTGATTTTTTTTGTACTGGTAATTCAACTTCGTATCTGACAACATGCTAAAGTATTCCTGCTGCTAATTACTGTTAACATCGTGCGCTCCTTTGATAGATGCTGTTCAGTGATCCCTTTCCTGTAGTCGTGTTTTAAAAAATATTGTGATGTCCTGGATTCCCTTCATAAATGATGCAATTTTCCTTGACTGAGGGATTAGGTTGTTTTCATAATTTTTTTTACGTTTGTTTAATAATAGATTTCTCTTCTTATTAGGGCTACTTCAGGTGTTTTATTGCTTCTTGTGTGATTGTAAATTTTTTGTCTCACTTCATAACTATTCATGCTGCAGTTGCTTTGCATCCTTGGAGTATTGATACTATCGTAATAATTGTGATTCCATTTCATTGTAAGGATGATCTTCTGTCGTCTACTGACACGTTATTTTTCGTGGATTGGTATGTTTTCCCACTGTTTACTGTATACTACGTAAGAGGTGCAGTTTTTGGTTACTGATGTGATTCTTTGGATTCCTCTTCTTGATGAATGGTGACATTTTGGTCGACTGAAATTGAAGGCTTTTGAATTCTTTGATATTTTTTGGCGCTCGCTAAATTAAATTAATCATTGCTACTGATATTTTATTGGTAGTTCAACTTCGTAACTGAAAACATGCCAAACTATTGCTGATGCTAATAACTTTAAACCTCGTGCGCTCCTTTATTAGTGGCAGTTCACTGATTTCTTTCCTGTCTTCGTAGTTATTTTTGGAATTTGATGTTCTGGATTCCCCTTCATGATAAATGATGCAATGTTTCTTGAATGATGGTCAGGTTGTTTTTCATCAACTTTGTTTACGTTCGCGATTTTTCCCCTTGTTTTTAGGGCTACTTCATTTGTGTTTTTGCTGCTTGTGTTTTGTTAAAATTTTCGTCCTTTTTGATAACTATTCGTACGGCAGTTACTTTGCATCCTTGGAGTATTGATACCTTCTAATTTATTTTGATTAGTTGCCATGAAAAGGATAATTGTATCTCGTCTACTAGAACATTATTTTTTATGGACTTAGTATCTTTCCCCCAGCGTTTACTGTATGCTACGTAGCAGATGTATTTTTTGGTTACTAATGTGATATTTTATATTCCCCTTCATGATAACTGATGACGTTTTCCTCGACCGAAATTTAGTTTTTAAATAATTTATTTGATTTTTTTCGGCGCTCGTTAAAACAGATGAATCATTGCTACTGATATTTCACTGGTAATTGAACTTGTTACTGCCAAAATGCTAAAGTATTGCTGCTTCTTATTACTATAAATCTCGTGCGCTCTCTTCACATATGCTCTTCAGTGATTTCGTTTCTGTCGTCGTAGTTTTTTAATATTGTGATGTCCTGGATTCTTCTTCATGATAAATGATGCAATTTTTCTTAACTGAGGTGGGGTTGTTTTCATCAACATATTACGTTTGTGATGTTTTGGATTTCCCTTGTTTTTACGGCTACTTCAGTGTATTATTGCTAACTGTGTACTCCTAAAATTTTCATTTCAATTGATGATTATTCATACTGCAGTTGCTTTGCATCCTTGGAGTATTGATTCTATCGTAATAACTGTGATTCCATGTTATGATAAGGTTTGTTTTGTATCGTCTACTGACACATTTTTTCTTGGATTTTGTATCTTTTTTCCCAGTAATTACTTTATACAACTTAAAAGGTGCACTTTTTGTTTGCTAATGTGATGCTTTGGATTCCCCTTCATGTTGAATGATGACTTTTTGCTCTACTGAAATTGAAGGTTTTTTCATTTCCTTTAAATCATTTTTGGCGTTTCCTCAAACAGGTTAATCATTGCTACTGATATTTTACTGGTAATTCAACTTCGTTACTGACAACATGCTACAGTATTGCTACTGTTAATTACTTTAAACCTCGTGCGCTCCTTTGATAGATGCAGTTCAGTGATTTCTTGCCTGTCCTCAAAGTTTTTTAATCATGATGTGTTGGATCCCCCTTCATGATAACTGATGCAATTTTTCTTGACGGAGGGATCAGGTTGTTTTCATCAACCTTGTTCACGTTTGTAAGACTTTTGATTCCCCTTGTTATTAGGGCTACTTCAGGTGTATTATTGCTACTTGTGTACTGGTAAAATTTTCATCTTACATGATAAATACTCGTTTTGCAGTTCCATTTATTTTTGGAAGCCCTTTTTATAATGGTGATTCCATTAATTTTTTCTATCAACTGACACATGAGTGTTTTAATGGATTTGGTATTTTTTCCCACTTTTTACTGTATCCTACATAGCAGGTTCAGTTTGGGTGACTAATGTGATGCTTTGGATTCTTTTCATGATAAATGATGACATTTGGCTGGACTGAAATTGGAGGTTTTTATTCAAATTCACAGTTTTTGGGCACTCGCTAAAACAGATGAATCCTTGCTACTGATATTTTTCTGGTTAGTCAAATGATGCAATTTTTCTTGAATGAGTGTCACTGTTTTTATCAACTTTGTTTACGTTTGCGATTTTTTATTCCCCTTGTTATTAGGGCTACTTCATGTGTGTTATTGCTACTTGCGTTTTGTTAAAAATCTAATTCAACTTGATAACTATTCGTACCGCAGTTGCTTTGCATCCTTGGAGTAATGTTACTATCGTAATAATTGTGATTCCATGTCATGATGAGGACAATTTAGTGTCGTTTTTGGTTACTAATGTGATGAATTGGATTCCCCTGAATGATGAATGATGACATTTTGCTAGACTGAAATTGAAGGTTTTTTCAAATTTTTATATAATTTTTGGCGCTCGTTAAAACAGATTAATCATTCTTACTGATATTTTACTTGTAATTCAGCTTCGTAACTGACAACATGTTAAAGTATTGCTACTGCTAGATTCTCTAAACATCGTGCGCCCCTTTGATAGATACTGTTCAGTGATCTCTTTCCTGTTGTCCTGTTTTTTGATATTGATGTCCTAGATTCCCCTTCATAAATGATGCAATTTTCCTTGACTGAGGGATAAGGTTGTTCTCATAAGTTTTTTAAGTTTGTGTAATATTAGATTTCACTTGTTATTAGGGCTACTTCAGGTATATTATTGCTACTTGTGTGATGGTAAAACTTATATATCTCATACTCAGTTCATAAAATGATGGTTTTGCATATATATTTCAGTTGCGGGTTCGATGCAGAGTCCCGATCAATTCAACTAATTTCTTCAGCTATATATTCAACATTCCAAATAATCCAACTGTTTCACAATCTTCCAAATAATTCAACTACAGTATTCAATAAACTTTTAAATACAACAATTCTACTACTTTTTCAGTAAGTTACTACATACAATTTTATCCAATGACAATCTAGCAATATGATCTCTTTCAAATTTAATGAAATATATTCAGGGAGAATTGGTGTAATAATTTATCCATGACACCGCCTCTAATAATTTCACTCCATCTTGATAGTGTATAAAATTTTATCTAAAGTCTCTAAGAATGCACTTTAGCAGCAACCGTTATAAGCATTTAATCAATTGTGAAAATGAATTGTATCATGTTTTTTTGTGCCTCTTTTTAGGTACTTTGAAAATAACATTGAAGCTGTAATAACACTTGTGTTTGTGTTTTATTACCTTGTGAAGGCATTTTTGTAAAAATTAAGCTTTTGGTTAATAATTGTACTTTCTTTGTATATTATCGCTGATTTATTTAGACTTGCTTAAGATTGTTCGTCAACTGTTGACAAAAAAGGTTCATGTTCATCGGAGAAGCAGAAGTTTGTTGAACAGTTCCACTGTATGAGAGGGCAGACATTAATTGAGTTCGATTAATTACAATATTCTCTTTCAACATTCTACACTCTGGGTGTATGTTGAGAATTTGATACTCATCATCGGTAACAATTGGTACTGGTTGTTGTAATGTTCCCTTTTCAGATCTCATCAGTTTCGCATAGCGTTTTCCATACTTGTGAACTAAGTAATTAATGAAAAAACGTAAAACCATTGATATTATGAATGACCCTATTCCAATAATGATTGGCATTTTCCGTGTATGAGCTTGTGTGAATTTATTACTTAGACTGGTACGAGCTGTATGCATATCACTCAATATCGGCTCTGCGACTTCATCAAGTTTATCGAACGAGAATCGTTGATACTCGGGCACATTTTCAATTGAATATCTTCAATGAATTGTTGGAGCGCTTGTGCTATTGTTGCCATGTGAAGCAAATTATCAACCGCTGGTATTTTTGCAAGCAAATGTTTGAGTGGATCAGTCAGACTTATGTCGAGGCGTGTAATTGTAACATTTTGTGACACGAAAACATGTCAGCTCTGATCTCAGGATAGGTTGTTTCAGTTTTCGTTCAGCACACTAATTGTATTATACATACTTGACATCTTGCGAGTTTTGTTCGAGTCAGTGTGTGATTGTTCCTCATTGTGCTCAAATACATATCACAATTAGAAGTTGCCGAGTTGATCTTCCACTTTCCATTGCCAATGTTTCGAGCTTTTTCCTTTACTGGCAGTTTTTTTATATCACATTTTTGTAAAGCAATAAAATGGTTGCCAATCAGAAGTAATCCTAGGCATGTTTCGTGAGTGGTTTCAGGCGAGAAGCCATTAATGCAAACAGAAAAACTGCTTGACCCTACGCACCTGCCAATTTCATCTTGCGATAGAAGAGCGATTTTATGAGTCGATTCAGCTATAGCAATAAAGTCCGATTCGATAGCATACGGCGATGCATATCCGTCAGTTCCTTTAATGGGCATCGGAACCGGTATAGCTCTGTAAAGGTTAAGAGCAGTTGCTCCTGTCACAAACGGAATCGCCAAAGTGAAGAACATTCCATCCTCCACTACGTCAACTTTTCTGAGAATTTTTGTTTCGCAATGCGTTAAGAGCTGATTTGTAGATATTGCCAAAGATAATCGTTCATTTGCTTTTGTCTGCCAAATTACCACTTCAAGAATTTCTTCAAGAGCTGTTCTTGGTAGTAAAGAAATTGGTATTAGTTTATTGACCATTGTCATAACTGAATTTAAAATTGTAAGCTTGTAGCTAAACACTGCTGTTCTGTATGATTTAATTTCACTCAAGAGAGCAGACAACGATCCAATTAAATTTGTCTGAACTTGTAACATTTGATCGCGTGCATAGAAAAGTCATCAAATTTCGAAACGAGTTATTACGAATTTATGAAACTGCTTTATTTAGAACTTCCGAGTGATTTTTCTGAGTTTCTATAATTTTGCGTTGACAATTATTCACGTCTTTTAATTTATCTGCAATTTTGAACTTTTTGTCTTCATTTTCCCTTTTATTTAAATCCATCGCTTGTTATTTTCCTCTATTTGAGTTAAAGCAAAGTCAATGTCTTCTCTGTTTTGATCTGTTCCTCCGCATGATCCACAAATGCTTCCCAGTGAGCAAGCAATGCCTGCACCAGCAGTCACTGCTGTTAGTGCTCCAAATGCAAGCTTAGCTGGTCCTCGTTTTTGTCTTGATAAAATTGTTTGTCCATAATCGTTTTTCTCTTTAAGTGTTTTGTAAATTTGGTCTTTGATATCTTCAACATCATTTTGAGCTGCAAGTAGGTGTTTTTCAACATGTTCAATCAAATTGGTGAAGGTCAAGTGTCTTTCTTTCGTTTTCATAAGTTTAAGATCACATCCAAATTCATATTGATGGCAAGAATTGTTGAAGAGAAGTGATAAGGTTTTCAATTGTTGATGTATTTTTGTGTCCAATCCAGGAAACGGTACCTGTTCAATGTTATCAAATTTCTCTGCCAGTAACAAATTTTGTTGATACATGATTTCTATACCTTTTTGTGAGTCATCGCTTTTGTTTTAGCATAATATAACGATTACTAATAGAACGAGAAGGTATTTCAAGGAAATCATTTTTGTTTGTTTTCTAATCAAAATGAGGTTTAACAGGGCTTACCTATGTTTACAGTTGGCCGATCTGAGAAGTCTTTGTTTGCCTGTAGGGTAAAATACATGATATTTTTTCTATTAAATGAATAACTGTCTGAGCGGCGAGGTAAGTTAGATAACTTTTTGTTGATTTTTCTCCGCAGACTTAAATATCCTGGAGATAAAGAAGTTATTTTTATTGTAAAAACCTTCAAGCTGTTTTATAAATTTGGTCTTTGATATCTTCAACATCATTTTGAGCTGCAAGTAGGTGTTTTTCAACATGTTCAATCAAATTAGTGAAGGTCAAGTCGCTTTCTTTCGTTTTCATAAGTTTAAGATCACATCCAAATTCATATTGATGGCAAGAATTGTTGAAGAGAAGTGATAAGGTTTTCAATTGTTGATGTATTTTTGTGTCGAATCCAGGAAACGGTACCTGGTCAATGTTATCAAATTTCTCTGCCAGTAACAAATTTTGTTGATACATGATTTCTATACCTTTTTGTGAGTCATCGCTTTTGATATAGCATAATATAACGATTACTAATAGAAAGAGAAGGTATTTCAAGGAAACCATTTTTGTTTGTTTTCTAATCAAAATGAGGTTTAACAGGGCTTACCTATGTTTACAGGTGGCCGATCTGAGAAGTCTTTGTTTGCCTGTAGGGTAAAATACATGATATTTTTTTCTATTAAATGAATAACTGTCTGAGCGGCGAGGTAAGTTAGATAACTTTTTGTTGATTTTTCTCCGCAGACTTAAATATCCTGGAGATAAAGAAGTTATTTTTATTGTAAAAACCTTCAAGCTGTTTTGATAAATCAAAATTGCTCAGTTGATCGAAGATTTGTGATTCCTTTTTCGGTAAATTTTGTCTCAACATAATCAAGCATAATAATTTTTCTATTCTCATCGCGCCTTTAAGGTTAAATTTTTTTACTTAATTTCAAATATTATCCTCAGGATACCGACAATGAAGATTTTTCCGGTGTTCTGATTCCGGGTGTTCTTCCAGTGTTTTTGGTCAGTGCTTGAGGCATAAAAATTTTTTGTCTGAAGTGTAAAACATGTATGACGATTTACGTCAACTCACTTTCTTTGATGTCAGTGTTTTCAATAAGAACTGGTTTTTGTATTTTGCAAAATATGGTAGGAATTCTTTAAAAAGGGGCGCAGTGCACATAAGATATATAATAATTATTGAAGTAATATAGTTCCGTTTGTCTGTTTAGGGTTCATGATAATGAATTAAATAATGTATTTCTCGTAATGTATAGTTTTAAACTCACGTGGAAAAAAGCAAGAATTTTTTCAGTTAAAATGAAATTCATCGTATACCGCATGCTTCTTTCCTTCTGTTTTGCTTGTATGCAAAAAGAAATATCATCTGGGTTAAGTGTGTTGTGCGTCCAAAATAAAATTATATTTTTGGAATCAGGTGTAGTTGTTTGTGGGTCAACTACTATTGAATATCCTTGTCCGGAAGTTAGCAACGACGCAATCAACAGTACATAGGTTGTCTGTGTGTCTCTGGGTTGTGTCCTCCGTGTCTGCTGCTGGCTGTGTCTGGTTGATCATAATGACCAGATGTTAAATAAAGTTTATTTATCTTGAATAGTTGTTTTAGATTAAGGTAAACAGAATTTTCACTTGATTTACACTGAAATTTTGCAATTTGGTTATCAATTTGTTAATGACGATTATTTATCTTCTCTTGGATGGAATGCAGTGCCAGTAATAGATGTTAAAAATAAGAATGATTGGGAAACTTTCTTGTAGTGAATCGAAGTTAAATTTGTATTCTTGTTGCATGAGTTTTTCAATGGAGTCTTTAGTAAATAAAATTCAAAGTTCCTGCCAATCTTACTTTTTCCGATTTTGATGCGCTCTTTCAATTTAACCCGTGGTTTACTGAGGCTCATGTGGAAACCGGTGGTAAAGATTCCATATCTTATACACCCATTGGAAGAAAACTGTTCATTATTCGTGAGCGTGGTATGAACTCTGTTATGTTGGAGAAACATATTCGTAATGTTTTTAACTTTATTCGCTCTGTTAAAGCTGGTCCGCCGTCTGCAACTTCGCAATCCAAAGATTGTATCAAATATTACATTCCGCATTCTTCACATTTCCTATGCCAACCCGCTTTTTGTCTGCACAGTGTTAGGACTTCTTCAACAGGACCGTCTTTGGTCTTGGGTTGGAAGGCATGTTGGGAGGGATTGATTAAATTTCCGCTCCTGGAATTTAAATTTGTACAATTCCACGCGATCTGCACTGAGATACCGAGACTCGAGACTTGCAAGCGCATTAGTTCGCGTGTTGCGTTCAGCATCAGTTAATTCTAGTAAATAATTTAGAGCACCGACTTGGAGGTGTAGTTTAAGGTAACCAACGCGTCCAATTGCTGGTACTTGTGCAAGTTCAATTGAGCTCTCTAATTGTTGTCGAAAAATTCGAAATCCTGAAGTGCGCCACCACTGAAAGGTTGAAGGTTAACTGTTTGTGGCGCTGAAGTAGGTGCTACACCCCGGATAGCCGCTGCTATTGCGGTTGTTGCTGCCGCAACGTCCGCTGCCATATATAATTAATTTTTATTTGGCTTTACTATGAGAAATCAAGTTGTTTCGACGAAGTGTTTATCACTGGTTCAAGTTTAATACAGGTATCTGTTGAGTGAATGAATAATTGTATTTGAGAAAATTGTTGAAAATCTGGGGTAATAATAAAAATATTTAGTTAATCTAAATTTTCAATGTGATATAGAATTTGAATCATATTTTGGCTTTCTGCAATAAATAGAACTTTGCCTCTACGTTTTGAAATTTGGCATTTAGTTTTTTATGGGAAAAATTGATAAATTGCATAACTATAGAAAATACACAAAGAAAATAAGAATTTTCTGCAATTTCAAAGAAATCGTGAAATATAAATATTCGTCTAGTTTGAAAGCCATTTGGGGCAATAATTGAATCGTTGTGTTTCCAAGATTGAGGCCAGATAAAATCGAATAAAAATCAGGGCAAGTTTCGTCTGTAAAATAGAAGCATTTTCTGTTATCTATGACATAAATCAAATGTAAGTTTGTTCTAATCGAATTTACAACGTAACTTTGCAAAGAACCTTCTTTATCACCGATTCTGATTCTTATTTTCCGTCTTCTAACATTAACAATTTTGAACATCTCTGCTGTTCCTGTCACCAACTTATATATCTCATACTCAGTTCAAAAAATGACTGTGTTGCATATATATTTCAGATGCGGGTTCGATGCAGAGTCCCAATCAATTCAACTAATTTCTTCAGCTATATATTCAACATTCCAAATAATCCAACTGTTTCTCAATCTTCCAAATAATCCAACTACAGTATTCAATCAACTTTTACAAACAACAATTCTACTACTTTTTTAGTAAGTTACTACATACAATTTTATCCAATGACAATCTAGCAATATGATCTCTTTCAATTTCAATCAAATATATTCAGGGAGAAATTGTGTAATAATTTATCTATGACACCGCCTCTAATAATTTTACTCCATCATGGTAGTGTATAAAATTTTATCTAAAATTTCTAAGAAATTTCAATTTGTTTTTCATGCACTTTAGCAGCAACCGTTATAAGCATTTAATCAATTGTGAAAATGAATTATATCAAGTTTTTTGTGCCTCTTTTTAGGTACTTTGAAAATCACATTGAAGTTGTAATAACACTTTAGCGTTTGTGTTTTATTATTTTGTGAAGGCATTTTTGTAAAAATTAAGCTTCTGGTTAATAATTGTACTTTCTTTGTATATTCTCGCTGATTCATTTAGACTTGCTTAAGATTGTTCGTCAACTGTTGACAAAAAAGGTTCATGTTCATCGGAGGAGCAGAAGTTTGTTGAACTGTTCCACTGTATGAGAGGGCAGACTTTAATTGAGTTCGATTAATTACAATATTCTCTTTCAACATTCTACACTCTGGGTGTGTGTTGAGAATTTGATACTCATCATCGGTAACAATTGGTACTGGTTGTTGTAATGTTCCCTTTTCAGATCTCATCAGTTTCGCATAGCGTTTTCCATACTTGTGAACTAAGTAATTAATGAGAAAACGTAAAACCATTGATATTATGAATGACCCTATTCCAATAATGATTGGCATTTTCCGTGTATGAGCTTGTGTGAATTTATTACTTAGACTGGTACGAGCTGTATGCATATCACGCAATATCGGCTCTGCGACTTCATCAAGTTTATCAAACGAGAATCGTTGATACTCGGGCACATTTTCAATTGAATATCTTCAATGAATTGTTGGCGCGCTTGTGCTATTGTTGCCATGTGAAGCAAATTATCAACCGCTGGTATTTTCGCAAGCAAATGTTTGAGTGGATCATTCAGGGAGAAATTGTTTAATAATTTATCCATTACAGTAAGTTGTTTGTCTCACTTGATAACTATTATACTGTAGTTGCTTTGCATCCTTGGAGTATTGATTCTATCGTAATAATTGTGAGTCCATCTCATGATAAGGATAATCGTGTGTCGTCTACTGACACATTATTTTTTCATGAAATTGTTATCTGTTTTCCCACTGTTTACTATGTAACAGGTACAGTTTTTGTTTACTAATGTGATGCTTTGGACTCCCCTTCATGATGAATGATGACATTTTCCTCGACTGAAATTGAAGGTTTTTTCAATTTTTTTAGTGTAGTTTTGGCGCTCCCTCGAACAGATTAAATGATGAAATTTTTCTTGAATGAGGGTCAGTTCGTTTTCATCAACTTTGTTTACGCATGAGATTTTTGATTCCCCTTGTTATTGGGGCTAATTCGAAATTTTTTAAGTCATGTGATGTTCTGGATTCACCATCATAATAAATAATGCAATTTTTCTTGAATGAGGGTCAGACTGTTTTCATCAACTTTGTTTACGTTTGAGATTTTTGATTCCCCTTGTTATTAGGGCCACTTCATGAATATTATTGCTACTTGCGTTTTGTTAAAATTCTCATCTCATTTGATAACTATTCGTACCGCAGTTGCTTTGCATCCTTGGAGTAATGTTACTATCGTAATAATTGTGATTCCATGTCATGATGAGGACAATTTAGTGTCGTTTTTGGTTACTAATGTGATGCTTTGGATTCCCCTTCATGATGAAAGATGACATTTTCCTCGACTGAAATTGAAGTTTTTTTAATTTTTTGAAAATCATTTTCGGCGCTCCCTCGAACAGATTAATCATTGCTTTTGATGTTTTACTGGTAATTAGAGTTCGTAACTGACAACATGCCAAAGTTTTGCTACTTCTAATTACTTTAACTCATGTGCGCTCCTTTGATAGATGCAAGTCCGTGATTTCTTCCATGTCTTCGTAGTTTTTTTAATGTAATTTTCTGGATTCCCTCGATGATAAATGATGAAATTTTTCTTGCATGAGGGTCAGACTGTTTTCATCAACTTTGTTTACGTTTGAGATTTTTGATTCCCCTTGTTATTAGGGCCACTTCATGAATATTATTGCTACTTGCGTTTTGTTAAAATTCTCATCTCATTTGATAACTATTCGTACCGCAGTTGCTTTGCATCCTTGGAGTAATGTTACTATCGTAATAATTGTGATTCCATGTCATGATGAGGACAATTTAGTGTCGTTTTTGGTTACTAATGTGATGCTTTGGATTCCCCTTCATGATGAAAGATGACATTTTCCTCGACTGAAATTGAAGTTTTTTAAATTTTTTAAAAATCATTTTCGGCGCTCCCTCGAACAGATTAATCATTGCTACTGATGTTTTACTGGTAATTAGAGTTCGTAACTGACAACATGCTAAAGTTTTGCTACTGCTAATTACTTTAGCCCTTGTGCGCTCCTTTGATAGATGCAAGTCAGTGATTTTTTTCATGTCTTCGTAGTTTTTTTGAATAATGTGATTTGCTGGATTCCCCTTCTTGATAAATGATGAAATTTTTTTGAATGAGGGTCAGGTTGTTTATATCAACTTTGTTTACGTTTGCGATTTTTATTCCCCTTGTTATTAGGTCTACTTCATGTGTAATATTGCTGCTTGTGTTTTGTTAGAATTTTCGTCTTACCTGATAACTATTTGTAATGCAGTTGCTTTGCATCCTTGGAGTATTGATACAATCGTAATAATTGTGCTTCCATCTCATAAGGATAATATTGTGTCGTCTACTGACATATGATTTTTTCATGGATTTATTATGTCTTCCCACTTTTTAATGTATGCTACGTAACAGGTACAGTTTTTGTTTACTAATGTGTTGCTTTGGATTCCCCTTCATGATGAATGGTGACATTTTGCTGGACTGAAATTGAAGGTTTTTCAATTTTTTAAACCGTTTTTGGCGCTCCCTCGAACCGATTAATCATTGCTACTGATATTTTACTGGTAATTCAAGTTCTAAACTGACAACATGCTAAAGTACTGCTAATTACTTTAACCCTTGTGCGCTCCTTTGATAGATGCAATTCAGTGATTTCCTTCATGTCGTAGTTTTTTTTTAATGTGATTTTCAGGATTCCCTTCATGATAAATGATGAAATTTTTCTTGAATGGGGGTCAGTTTGTTTTCATCAACTTTTTTTACGTATGAGATTTTTGATTCCCCTTGTAATTAGGACTAATTCGAAGTTTTTTTTTAAGTCATGTGATGTTCTGGATTCACCTTCATATTAATTGATGCAATTTTTCTTGGATGAGGGTCAGACTCTTCATCAACTTTGTTTACGTTTGTTTTTGATTCCCCTTGTTATTAGGGCCACTTCATGTGTATTATTGCTACTTGCGTTTTGTTAAAATTCTCATCTTACTTGATAACTGTTCATACCGCAGTTGCTTTTTATCCTTGGAGTAATGTTACTATCGTAATAATTGTAATTCCATGTCATGATGGGGACAATTTTGTGTCGTTTTTGATTACTAATGTGATGCATTGGATTCCCCTTCATGATGAATGATGACATTTTCCTCGACTGAAATTGAAGGTTTTAATTTTTTTAAATTATGTTCGGCGCTCCCTCGAACAGATTGATCATTGCTGCTGATATCTTACTGGTAATTCAAGTTCGTAACTGACAACTTGCTAAAGTATTGCTACTGCTAATTACTTTAACCCTTGTGCGCTCCTTTGATAGATGCAATTCAGTGATTTCTTTCATGTCTTCGTAGTTTTTGAATAATGTGATTTTCTGGATTTCGTTCATGATAAATGAAATTTTTCTTGAATGAGGGTCAGTTTGCTTTCATCAACTTTGTTTACGTATGCGATTTTAGATTCCCCTTGTTATTAGGACTAATTCGAAGTTTTTTTAAGTCGTGTGATGTTCTGGATTCACCTTCATAATAAATGATGCAATTTTTCTTGAATGAGGGTCAGACTCTTTTCGTCAACTTTGTTTAAGTTTGAGATTTGTGATTCCCCTTGTTATTAGGGCTACTTCATGTGTATTATTGCTACTTGTGTTTTGTTAAAATTCTCATCTTACTTGATAACTATTCGTACCGCAGTTGCTTTGCATCCTTGGAGTAATGTTACTATCGTAATAATTGTGATTCCATGTCATGATGAGGACGATTTAGTGTCGTTTTTGGTTACTAATGTGATGCATTGGATTCCCCTTCATGATGAATGATGACATTTTCCTCGACTAAAATTGAAGGTTTTTTCAATTTTTAATAATATTTTCGGCGCTCCCTCGAACAGATTAATCATTGCTACTGATATTTTACTGGTAATTCAAGTTCGTAACTGACAACATGCTAAAGTACTGCTAATTATTTAACCCTTGTGCGCTCCTTTGATAGATGCAATTCAGTGATTTCTTTCATGTGTTCGTAGTTTTTTTTTTGAATAATGTGATTTTCAGGATTCCCTTCATGATAAATGATGAAATTTTTCTTGAATGGGGTCAGTTTGTTTTCATCAACTTTTTTTTTACGTATGAGATTTTTGATTCCCCTTATTATTAGGACTAATTCGAAGTTTTTTTAAGTCATGTGATGTTCTGGACTCACCTTCATAATAATTGATGCAGTTTTTCTTGGATGAGGGTCAGACTCTTTTCATCAACTTTGTTTACGTGTGAGATTTCTGATTCCCCTTGTTATAAGGGTTACTTCATGTGTATTATTGCTACTTGCGTTTTGTTAAAATTCTCATCTTACTTGATAACTATTCGTACCGCAGTTGCTTTGCATCCTTGGAGTAATGTTACTATCGTAATAATTGTGATTCCATGTCATGATGAGGACGATTGTGTCGTTTTTGGTTACTAATGTGATGCAATGGATTCCCCTTCATGATGAATGATGACATTTTCCTCGGCTGAAACTGAAGGTTTTTTCAATTTTTTAAAATATTTTCGGCGCTTCATCGAAAAGATTAATCATTCCTACTGATATTTTACTGGTAATTCAAGTTCGTAACTGACATGCTAAAGTATTGCTAATTACTTTTACCCTTGTGCGCTCATTTGATAGATGCAATTCAGTGATTTGTTTCATGTCTTCGTAGTTTTTGAATAATGTGATTTTCTGGATTTCCTTCATGATAAATGAAATTTTTCTTGAATGAGGGTCAGTTTGCTTTCATCAACTTTGTTTACATATGAGATTTTAGATTCCCCTTGTTAGGAATAATTCGAAGTTTTTTAAGTCGTGTGATGTTCTGGATTCACCTTCATAATAAATGATGCAATTTTTCTTGAATGAGGTTCAGACTCTTTTCATCAACTTTGTTTACGTTTGAGATTTTTGATTCCCCTTGTTATAAGGGTTGCTTCATGTGTATTATTGCTACTTGCGTTTTGTTAAAATCCTCGTCTTATTTGATAACTATTCGTACCCCAGTTGCTTTGCATCCTTGGAGTAATGTTACTATCGTAATAATTGTGATTCCTTGTCATGATGAGGATAATTTAGTGTGGTTACTAATGTGATGCTATGGATTCCCCTTCATGATGAATGATGACATTTTCCTCGACTGAAATTGAAGGTTTTTTCAATTTTTTAAAAATTTTTCCGGCGCTCCCTCGAACAGATTGATCATTGCTACCGATATCTTACTGGTAATTCAAGTTCGTAACTGACAACATGCTAAAGTATTGCTACTGCTAATTACTTTTACCCTTGTGCGCTCATTTGATAGATGCAATTCAGTGATTTGTTTCATGTCTTCGTAGTTTTTGAATAATGTGATTTTATGAATTTCCTTCATGATAAATGAATTTTTTCTTGAATGAGGGTCAGTTTGCTTTCATCAACTTTTGTTTACATATGAGATTTTAGATTCCCCTTGTTATTAATTGTTGTATTAGGACTAATTCGAAGTTTTTTAAGTCGTGTGATGTTCTGGATTCACCTTCATAATAAATCATGCAATTTTTCTTGAATGAGGGTCAGACTCTTTTCATCAACTTTGTTTACGTTTGAGATTTTTGATTCCCCTTGTTATAAGGGTTACTTCATGTGTATTATTGCTACTTGCGTTTTGTTAAAATTCTCATCTTACTTGATAACTATTCGTACCGCAGTTGCTTTGCATCCTTGGAGTAATGTTACTATCGTAATAATTGTGATTCCATGTCATGATGAGGACGATTTAGTTTCGTTTTTGGTTACTAATGTGATGCATTGGATTCCCCTTCATGATGAATGATGACATTCTCCTCGACTGAAATTGAAGGTTTTTTCAATTTTTTAAAAATATTTCCGGCGCTCCCTCGAACAGATTGATCATTGCTACCGATATCTTACTGGTAATTCAAGTTCGTAGCTGACAACATGCTAAAGTATTGCTACTGCTAATTACTTTTACCCTTGTGCGCTCATTTGATAGATGCAATTCAGTGATTTGTTTCATGTCTTCGTAGTTTTTGAATAATGTGATTTTATGAATTTCCTTCATGATAAATGAATTTTTTCTTGAATGAGGGTCAGTTTGCTTTCATCAACTTTTGTTTACATATGAGATTTTAGATTCCCCTTGTTATTAATTGTTGTATTAGGACTAATTCGAAGTTTTTTAAGTCGTGTGATGTTCTGGATTCACCTTCATAATAAATCATGCAATTTTTCTTGAATGAGGGTCAGATTCTTTTCATCAACTTTGTTTACGTTTGAGATTTTTGATTCCCCTTGTTATAAGGGTTACTTCATGTGTTTTATTGCTACTTGCGTTTTGTTAAAATTCTCATCTTACTTGATAACTATTCGTACCGCAGTTGCTTTGCATCCTTGGAGTAATGTTACTATCGTAATAATTGTGATTCCATGTCATGATGAGGACGATTTATTTTCGTTTTTGGTTACTAATGTGATGCATTGGATTCCCCTTCATGATGAATGATGACATTCTCCTCGACTGAAATTGAAGGTTTTTTCAATTTTTTAAAATATTTTCGGCGCTCCCTCGAAAAGATTAATAATTCCTACTGATATTTTACTGGTAATTCAAGTTCGTAGCTGACAACATGCTAAAGTATTGCTACTGCTAATTACTTTTACCCTTGTGCGCTCATTTGATAGATGCAATTCAGTGATTTGTTTCATGTCTTCGTAGTTTTTGAATAATGTGATTTTCTGGATTTCCTTCATGATAAATGAAATTTTTCTTGAATGAGGGTCAGTTTGCTTTCATCAACTTTGTTTACATATGAGATTTTAGATTCCCCTTGTTAGGAATAATTCGAAGTTTTTTAAGTCGTGTGATGTTCTGGATTCACCTTCATAATAATTGATGCAATTTTTCTTGAATGAGGTTCAGACTCTTTTCATCAACTTTGTTTACGTTTGAGATTTTTGATTCCCCTTGTTATAAGCGTTACTTCATGTGTATTATTGCTACTTGCGTTTTGTTAAAATTCTCGTCTTACTTGATAACTATTCGTACCGCAGTTGCTTTGCATCCTTGGAGTAATGTTACTATCGTAATAATTGATTCCTTGTCATGATGAGGATAATTTAGTGTGGTTTTTTGTTACTAATGTGATGCTATGGATTCCCCTTCATGATGAATGATGACATTTTCCTCGACTGAAATTGAAGGTTTTTTCAATTTTAAAATATTTTCGGCGCTCCCTCGAACAGATTGATCATTGCTACTGATATCTTACTGGTAATTCAAGTTCGTAACTGACAACATGCTAAAGTATTGCTACTGCTAATTACTTTTACCCTTGTGCGCTCATTTGATAGATGCAATTCAGTGATTTGTTTCATGTCTTCCTTCGTAGTTTTTGAATAATGTGATTTTATGGATTTCCTTCATGATAAATGAATTTTTTCTTGAATGAGGGTCAGTTTGCTTTCATCAACTTTTGTTTACATATGAGATTTTAGATTCCCCTTGTTATTAGTTGTTGTATTAGGACTAATTCGAAGTTTTTTAAGTCTTGTGATGTTCTGGATTCACCTTCATAATAAATCATGCAATTTTTCTTGAATGAGGGTCAGACTCTTTTCATCAACTTTGTTTACGTTTGAGATTTTTGATTCCCCTTGTTATAAGGGTTACTTCATGTGTATTATTGCTACTTGCGTTTTGTTAAAATTCTCATCTTACTTGATAACTATTCGTACCGCAGTTGCTTTGCATCCTTGAAGTAATGTTACTATCGTAATAATTGTGATTCCATGTCATGATGAGGACGATTTAGTTTCGTTTTTGGTTACTAATGTGATGCATTGGATTCCCCTTCATGATGAATGATGACATTCTCCTCGACTGAAATTGAAGGTTTTTTCAATTTTTTAAAATATTTTCGGCGCTCCCTCGAAAAGATTAATAATTCCTACTGATATTTTACTGGTAATTCAAGTTCGTAACTGACAACATGCTAAAGTATTGCTACTGCTAATTACTTTTACCCTTGTGCGCTCATTTGATAGATGCAATTCAGTGATTTGTTTCATGTCTTCGTAGTTTTTGAATAATGTGTTTTTATGGATTTCCTTCATGATAAATGAAATTTTTCTTGAATGAGGGTCAGTTTGCTTTCATCAACTTTGTTTACATATGAGATTTTAGATTCCCCTTGTTAGGAATAATTCGAAGTTTTTTAAGTCGTGTGATGTTCTGGATTCACCTTCATAATAAATGATGCAATTTTTCTTGAATGAGGTTCAGACTCTTTTCATCAACTTTGTTTTTACGTTTGAGATTTTTGATTCCCCTTGTTATAAGGGTTACTTCATGTGTATTATTGCTACTTGCGTTTTGTTAAAATTCTCATCTTACTTGATAACTATTCGTACCGCAGTTGCTTTGCATCCTTGAAGTAATGTTACTATCGTAATAATTGTGATTCCATGTCATGATGAGGACGATTTGGTTTCGTTTTTGGTTACTAATGTGATGCATTGGATTCCCCTTCATGATGAATGATGACATTCTCCTCGACTGAAATTGAAGGTTTTTTCAATTTTTTAAAATATTTTCGGCGCTCCCTCGAAAAGATTAATAATTCCTACTGATATTTTACTGGTAATTCAAGTTCGTAACTGACAACATGCTAAAGTATTGCTACTGCTAATTACTTTTACCCTTGTGCGCTCATTTGATAGATGCAATTCAGTGATTTGTTTCATGTCTTCGTAGTTTTTGAATAATGTGATTTTATGGATTTCCTTCATGATAAATGAAATTTTTCTTGAATGAGGGTCAGTTTGCTTTCATCAACTTTGTTTACATATGAGATTTTAGATTCCCCTTGTTAGGAATAATTCGAAGTTTTTTAAGTCGTGTGATGTTCTGGATTCACCTTCATAATAAATGATGCAATTTTTCTTGAATGAGGTTCAGACTCTTTTCATCAACTTTGTTTTTACGTTTGAGATTTTTGATTCCCCTTGTTATAAGGGTTACTTCATGTGTATTATTGCTACTTGCGTTTTGTTAAAATTCTCGTCTTACTTGATAACTATTCGTACCGCAGTTGCTTTGCATCCTTGGAGTAATGTTACTATTGTAATAATTGTGATTCCATGTCATGATGAGGACGATTTAGTGTCGTTTTTTGTTACTAATGTGATGCTATGGTTTGCCCTTAATGATGAATGATGACATTTTCCTCGACTGAAATTGAAGGTTTTAATTTTTTTAAATTATGTTCGGCGCTCCCTCGAACAGATTGATCATTGCTACTGATATCTTACTGGTAATTCAAATTCGTAACTGACAACATGCTAAGGTATTGCTACTGCTAATTACTTTTACCCTTGTGCGCTCATTTGATAGATGCAATTCAGTGATTTGTTTCATGTCTTCGTAGTTTTTGAATAATGTGATTTTATGGATTTCCTTCATGATAAATGAAATTTTTCTTGAATGAGGGTCAGTTCGCTTTCATCAACTTTGTGTACATATGAGATTTTAGATTCCCCTTGTTTTTAGGACTAATTCGAAGTTTTTTAAGTCGTGTGATGTTCTGGATTCACCTTCATAGTAAATCATGCAATTTTTCTTGAATGAGGGTCAGACTCTTTTCATCAACTTTGTTTACGTTTGAGATTTTTGATTCCCTTTGTTATAAGGTTTACTTCATGTGTATTATTGCTACTTGCGTTTTGTTAAAATTCTCATCTTACTTGATAACTATTCGTACCGCAGTTGCTTTGCATCCTTCGAGTAATGTTACTATCGTAATAATTGTGATTCCTTGTCATGATGAGGACGATTTAGTGTCGTTTTTGGTTACTAATGTGATGTATTGGATTCCCCTTCATGATGAATGATTACATTTTCCTCGACTGAAATTGAAGGGTTTTTCAATTTTTTTAAAATATTTTCGGCGCTCCCTCGAACAGATTAATCATTGCTTCTGATATTTTACTGGTAATTCAAGTTCGTAACTGACAACATGCTAAAGTATTGCTACTGCTAATTACTTTTACCCTTGTGCGCTCCTTTGATAGATGCAATTCAGTGATTTGTTTCATGTCTTCGTAGTTTTTGAATAATGTGATTTTCTGGATTTCCTTCGTGATAAATGAAATTTTTCTTGAATGAGGGTCAGTTTGCTTTTATCAACTTTGTTTACGTATGAGATTCCCCTTGTTATTAGGACTTTTTTTAAGTCGTGTGATGTTCTGGATTCACCTTCATAATAAATGATGCAATTTTTCTTGAATGAGGTTCAGACTCTTTTCATCAACTTTGTTTTTACGTTTGAGATTTTTGATTCCCCTTGTTATAAGGGTTACTTCATGTGTATTATTGCTACTTGCGTTTTGTTAAAATTCTCGTCTTACTTGATAACTATTCGTACCGCAGTTGCTTTGCATCCTTGGAGTAATGTTACTATTGTAATAATTGTGATTCCATGTCATGATGAGGACGATTTAGTGTCGTTTTTTGTTACTAATGTGATGCTATGGTTTGCCCTTAATGATGAATGATGACATTTTCCTCGACTGAAATTGAAGGTTTTAATTTTTTTAAATTATGTTCGGCGCTCCCTCGAACAGATTGATCATTGCTACTGATATCTTACTGGTAATTCAAATTCGTAACTGACAACATGCTAAAGTATTGCTACTGCTAATTACTTTTACCCTTGTGCGCTCCTTTGATAGATGCAATTCAGTGATTTGTTTCATGTCTTCGTAGTTTTTGAATAATGTGATTTTCTGGATTTCCTTCGTGATAAATGAAATTTTTCTTGAATGAGGGTCAGTTTGCTTTTATCAACTTTGTTTACGTATGAGATTCCCCTTGTTATTAGGACTTTTTTTAAGTCGTGTGATGTTCTGGATTCACCTTCATAATAAATGATGCAATTTTTCTTGAATGAGGTTCAGACTCTTTTCATCAACTTTGTTTTTACGTTTGAGATTTTTGATTCCCCTTGTTATAAGGGTTACTTCATGTGTATTATTGCTACTTGCGTTTTGTTAAAATTCTCGTCTTACTTGATAACTATTCGTACCGCAGTTGCTTTGCATCCTTGGAGTAATGTTACTATTGTAATAATTGTGATTCCATGTCATGATGAGGACGATTTAGTGTCGTTTTTTGTTACTAATGTGATGCTATGGTTTGCCCTTAATGATGAATGATGACATTTTCCTCGACTGAAATTGAAGGTTTTAATTTTTTTAAATTATGTTCGGCGCTCCCTCGAACAGATTGATCATTGCTACTGATATCTTACTGGTAATTCAAATTCGTAACTGACAACATGCTAAAGTATTGCTACTGCTAATTACTTTTACCCTTGTGCGCTCATTTGATAGATGCAATTCAGTGATTTGTTTCATGTCTTCGTAGTTTTTGAATAATGTGATTTTATGGATTTCCTTCATGATAAATGAAATTTTTCTTGAATGAGGGTCAGTTCGCTTTCATCAACTTTGTGTACATATGAGATTTTAGATTCCCCTTGTTATTAGGACTAATTCGAAGTTTTTTAAGTCGTGTGATGTTCTGGATTCACCTTCATAGTAAATCATGCAATTTTTCTTGAATGAGGGTCAGACTCTTTTCATCAACTTTGTTTACGTTTGAGATTTTTGATTCCCTTTGTTATAAGGGTTACTTCATGTGTATTATTGCTACGTGCGTTTTGTTAAAATTCTCATCTTACTTGATAACTATTCGTACCGCAGTTGCTTTGCATCCTTGGAGTAATGTTACTATCGTAATAATTGTGATTCCATGTCATGATGAGGACGATTTAGTGTCGTTTTTTGTTACTAATGTGATGCTATGGATTCCCCTTATTGATGAATGTTGACATTTTCCTCGACTGAAATTGGAGGTTTTTTCAATTTTTTAAAATATTTTCGGCGCTCCCTCGAACAGATTAATCATTGCTACTGATATTTTACTGGTAATTCAAGTTCGTAACTGACAACATGCTAAAGTATTGCTACTGCTAATTACTTTAACCCTTGTGCGCTCCTTTGATAGATGCAATTCAGTGATTTCTTTCATGTCTTCGTAGTTTTTGAATAATGTGAGTTTCTGGATTTCCTTCATGATAAATGAAATTTCTGAATGAGGGTCAGTTTGCTTTCATCAACTTTGTTTACGTATGATATTTTAGATTCCCCTTGTTATTAGGACTAATTCGAAGTTTTTTTTAAGTCGTGTGATGTTCTGGGTTCACCTTCATAATAAATGATGCAATTTATCTTGAATGAGGGTCAGACTCTTTTCATTAACTTTGTTTAAGTTTGAGATTTTTGATTCCCCTTGTTATTAGGGCTACTTCATGTGTATTATTGCTACTTGCGTTTTGTTAGAATTCTCATCTTACTTGATAACTGTTCATACCGCAGTTGCTTTGCATCCTTGGAGTAATGTTACTATCGTAATAATTGTGATTCCATGTCATGATGAGGACGATTTAGTGTCGTTTTTGGTTACTAATGTGATGCATTGGATTCCCCTTCATGATGAATGATGACATTTTCCTCGACTGAAATTGAAGGTTTTTTCATTTTTTTAAAATTTTTTTCGGCGCTCCCTCGAACAGATTAATCATTGCTACTGATATTTTACTGGTAATTAAAGTTGGTAACTGACAACATGCTAAAGTTTTGCTACTGCTAATTACTTTTACCCTTGTGCGCTCCTTTGATAGATGCAATTCAGTGATTTGTTTCATATCTTCGTTGTTTTTGAATAATGTGATTTTATGGATTTCCTTCATAAATGAAATTTTTCTGGAATGAGGGTCAGTTTGCTTTCATCAACTTTGTTTACATATGAGATTTTAGATTCCCCTTGTTATTAGGACTAATTCGAAGTTTTTTAAAGTCGTGTGATGTTCTGGATTCACCTTCATAATAAATCATGCAATTTTTCTTGAATGAGGGTCAGACTCTTTTCATCAACTTTGTTTACGTTTGAGATTTTTGATTCCCCTTGTTTTTAGGGCTACTTCATGTGTATTATTGCTACTTGCGATTTGTTAAAATTCTCATCTTACTTGATAACTGTTCATACCGCAGTTGCTTTGCATCCTTGGAGTAATGTTACTATCGTAATAATTGTGATTCCATTTCATGATGAGGACGATTTAGTGTCGTTTTTGGTTACTAATGTGATGCATTGGATTCCCCTTCATGATGAATGATGACATTTTCCTCGACTGAAATTGAAGGTTTTTTCATTTTTAAATTTTTTTCGGCGCTCCCTCGAACAGATTAATCATTGCTACTGATATTTTACTGGTAATTCAAGTTCGTAACTGACAACATGCTAAAGTATTGCTACTGCTAATTACTTTAACCCTTGTGCGCTCCATTGATAGATGCAATTCAGTGATTTCTTTCATATCTTCGTAGTTTTTGAATAATGTGAGTTTCTGGATTTCCTTCACGATAAATGAAATTTTTGATTGAGGGTCAGTTTGGTTTCATCAACTTTGTTTACGTATGAGATTTTAGATTCCCCTTGTTATTAGGAATAATTCGAAGTCTTTTTAAGTCGTGTGATGTTCTGGATTCACCTTCATAATAAATGATGCAATTTATCTTGAATGAGGGTCAGACTCTTTTCATCAACTTTGTTTAAGTTTGAGATTTTTGATTCCCCTTGTAATTAGGGCTGCTTCATGTCTTTTATTGCTACTTGCGTCTTGTTAAAGTTATCATCTTACTTGATAACTGTTCCTACCGCAGTTGCTTTGCATCCTTGGAGTAATGTTACTATCGTAATAATTGTGATTCCATGTCATGATGAGGACGATTTAGTTTCGTTTTTGGTTACTAATGTGATGCATTGGATTCCCCTTCATGATGATTGATGACATTTTCCTCGACTGAAATTGAAGGTTTTTTCATTTTTTTTTAAAATATTTTCGGCGCTCCCTCGAACAGATTAATCATTGCTACTGATATTTTACTGGTAATTCAAGTTGGTAACTGACAACATGCTAAAGTATTGCTACTGCTAATTACTTTTACCCTTGTGCGCTCCTTTGATAGATGCAATTCAGTGATTTGTTTCATGTCTGCGTAGTTTTTGAATAATGTGATTTTCTGGATTTCCTTCGTGATAAATGAAATTTTTCTTGAATGAGGGTCAGTTTGCTTTTATCAACTTTGTTTACGTATGAGATTCCCCTTGTTATTAGGACTTTTTTTAAGTCGTGTGATGTTCTGGATTCACCTTCATAATAAATGATGCAAATTTTCTTGAATGAGGGTCAGACTCTTTTCATCAACTTTGTTTACGTTTGAGATTTTTGATTCCCCTTGTTATAAGGGTTACTTCATGTGTATTATTGCTACTTGCGTTTTGTTAAAATTCTCATCTTACTTGATAACTATTAGTACCGCAGTTGCTTTGCATCCTTGGAGTAATGTTACTATCGTAATAATTGTGATTCCATGTCATGATGAGGACGATTTAGTGTCGTTTTTTGTTACTAATGTCATGCATTGGATTCCCCTTCATGATGAATGATGACATTTTCCTCGACTGAAATTGAAGGTTTTTTCAATTTTTTTAAATATTTTCGGCGCTCCCTCGAACAGATTAATCATTGCTACTGATATTTTACTGGTAATTCAAGTTCGTAACTAACAACATGCTAAAGTTTTGCTACTGCTAATTACTTTTACCCTTGTGCGCTCCTATGATAGATGCATTTCAGTGATTTGTTTCATGTCTTCGTAGTTTTTTTAATGTGATTTTCTGGAGTCCCTTCTTGATAAATGATGAATTTTTTCTTGAATGAGGGTCAGACTCTTTGCATCAACTCTGTTTACGTTTGAGATTTTTGGTTCCCCTTGTTATTAGGGCTACTTCATGTGTATTATTGCTACTTGCGTTTTGTTAAAATTCTCATCTTACTTGATAACTATTCGTACCGCAGTTTCTTTGCATCCTTGGAGTAATGTTACTATCGTAATAATTGTGATTCCTTGTCATGATGAGGACGATTTAGTGTCGTTTTTGGTTACTAATGTGATGTATTGGATTCCCCTTCATGATGAATGATTACATTTTCCTCGACTGAAATTGAAGGGTTTTTCAATTTTTTTAAAATATTTTCGGCGCTCCCTCGAACAGATTAATCATTGCTTCTGATATTTTACTGGTAATTCAAGTTCGTAACTGACAACATGCTAAAGTATTGCTACTGCTAATTACTTTTACCCTTGTGCGCTCCTTTGATAGATGCAATTCAGTGATTTGTTTCATGTCTTCGTAGTTTTTGAATAATGTGATTTTCTGGATTTCCTTCGTGATAAATGAAATTTTTCTTAAATGAGGGTCAGTTTGCTTTTATCAACTTTGTTTACGTATGAGATTTTAGATTCCCCTTGTTATTAGGACTAATTCGAAGTTTTTTTAAGTCTTGTGATGCTCTGGATTCACCTTCATAATAAATGATGCAAATTTTCTTGAATGAGGGTCAGACTCTTTTCATCAACTTTGTTTACGTTTGAGATTTTTGATTCCCCTTGTTATAAGGGTTACTTCATGTGTATTATTGCTACTTTCGTTTTGTTAAAATTCTCATCTTACTTGATAACTATTAGTACCGCAGTTGCTTTGCATCCTTGGAGTAATGTTACTATCGTAATAATTGTGATTCCATGTCATGATGAGGACGATTTAGTGTCGTTTTTTGTTACTAATGTGATGCATTGGAGTCCCCTTCATGATGAATGATGACATTTTCCTCGACTGAAATTGAAGGTTTTTTCAATTTTTTTTAAAATATTTTCGGCGCTCCCTCGAACAGATTAATCACTGCTACTGATATTTTACTGGTAATTCAAGTTCGTAACTGACAACATGCTAAAGTATTGCTACTGCTAATTACTTTTACCCTTGTGCGCTCCTTTGATAGATGCATTTCAGTGATTTGTTTCATGTCTTCGTAGTTTTTTTTAATGTGATTTTCTGGATTCCCTTCTTGATAAATGATGAAATTTTTCTTGAATGAGGGTCAGACTCTTTTCATCAACTTTGTTTACGTTTGAGATTTTTGATTCCCTTTGTAATAAGGGCTACTTCATGTGTATTATTGCTACTTGCGTTTTGTTAAAATTCTCATCTTACTTGATAGCTATTCGTACCGCAGTTTCTTTGCATCCTTGGAGTAATGTTCCTATCGTAATAATTGTGATTCCATGTCATGATGAGGACGATTTAGTGTCGTTTTTGGTTACTAATGTGATGCATTGGATTCCCCTTCATGATGAATGATGACATTTTCCTCGACTGAAATTGAAGGTTTTTTCAATTTTTTTAAAAATATTTTCGGCGCTCCCTCGAACAGATTAATCATTGCTACTGATATTTTACTGGTAATTCAAGTTCGTAACTGACAACATGCTAAAGTATTGCTACTGCTAATTACTTTTACCCTTGTGCGCTCCTTTGATAGATGCATTTCAGTGATTTGTTTCATGTCTTCGTAGTTTTTTTTAATGTGATTTTCTGGATTCCCTTCTTGATAAATGATGAAATTTTTCTTGAATGAGGGTCAGACTCTTTTCATCAACTTTGTTTACGTTTGAGATTTTTGATTCCCTTTGTAATAAGGGCTACTTCATGTGTATTATTGCTACTTGCGTTTTGTTAAAATTCTCATCTTACTTGATAGCTATTCGTACCGCAGTTTCTTTGCATCCTTGGAGTAATGTTACTATCGTTATAATTGTGATTCCATGTCATGATGAGGACAATTTAGTGTCGTTTTTGGTTACTAATGTGATGCATTGGATTCCCCTTCATGATGAATGATGACATTTTCCTCGACTGAATTTGAAGGTTTTTTCAATTTTTTAATTCCTTTTTGGCGCTCCCTCGAACAGATTAATCATTGCTACTGATATTTTACTGGTAATTCAAGTTCGTAACTGACAATATGCTAAAGTATTGCTACTGCTAATTACTTTTACCCTTGTGCGCTCATTTGATAGATGCAATTCAGTGATTTGTTTCATGTCTTCGTAGTTTTTTTTAATGTGATTTTCTGGATTCCCTTCATGATGATGAAATTTTTCTTGAATGAGGGCCAGACTCTTTGCATCAACTCTGTTTACGTTTGAGATTTTTGGTTCCCCTTGTTATTAGGGCTACTTCATGTGTATTGTTGCTATTTGCGTTTTGTTAAAATTCTCATCTTACTTGATAACTATTCGTACCGCAGTTGCTTTGCATCCTTGGAGTAATTTTACTATCGTAATAATTGTGATTCCATGTCATGATGAGGACAATTTAGTGTCATTTTTGGTTACTAATGTGATGCATCGGATTCCCCCTCATGATGAATGCTGACATTTTCCTCGACTGAAATTGAAGGTTTTTTCAATTTTTTAAATCTTTTTTGGCGCTCCCTCGAACAGATTAATCATTACTACTGATATATTACTTGTAATTCAACGTCGTAACTATCCGCATGCTAACGTATTGCTACTACTAATTACTGCTAACCCTTGTGCGCTCCTTTGAGAGATGAAATTGAGTGATTTCTTTCATGTCTTCGTAGTTTTTTATTGTGATTTTCTGGATTCCCTTCATAAATGATGCATTTTTTTAATGAGGGTCAGACTCTTTTCATCAACTCTGTTTACGTTTGAGATTTTAGGTTCCCCTTTTTATTAGGGCTACTTCATGTGTATTATTGCTACTTGCGTTTTGTAAAAATTCTCATCTTACTTGATAACTATTAGTACCGCAGTTGCTTTGCATCCTTGGAGTAATGTTACTATCGTAATAATTGTGATTCCATGTCATGATGAGGACGATTTAGTGTCGTTTTTGGTTACTAATGTGATGCATTGGATTCCCCTTCATGATGAATGATTACATTTTCCTCGACTGAAATTGAAGGTTTTTTCAATTTTTTTAAAATATTTTCGGCGCTCCCTCGAACAGATTAATCATTGCTACTGATGTTTTACTGGTAATTCAAGTTCGTAACTGACAATATGCTAAAGTATTGCTACTGCTAATTACTTTTACCCTTGTGCGCTCATTTGATAGATGCAATTCAGTGATTTGTTTCATGTCTTCGTAGTTTTTTTTAATGTGATTTTCTGGATTCCCTTCATGATGATGAAATTTTTCTTGAATGAGGGCCAGACTCTTTGCATCAACTCTGTTTACGTTTGAGATTTTTTGTTCCCCTTGTTATTAGGGCTACTTCATGTGTATTATTGCTACTTGCGTTTTGTTAAAATTCTCATCTTACTTGATAACTATTCGTACCGCAGTTGCTTTGCATCCTTGGAGTAATGTTACTATCGTTATAATTGTGATTCCGTGCCATGATGAGGACAATTTAGTGTCGTTTCTGGTTTTTAATGTGATGCATTGGATTCCCCTTCATGATGAATGATGACATTTTCCTCGACTGAAATTGAAGGTTTTTTCAATTTTTTAAAATATTTTCGGCGCTCCCTCGAACAGATTAATTATTGCTACTGATATTTTACTGGTAATTCAAGTTCGTAACTGACAACATGCTAAAGCATTGCTACTGCTAATTACTTATAACCTTGTGCGCTCCTTTGATAGATGCAATTCAGTGATTTTTTTCATCTCTTCGTAGTTTTTTTTAATGTGATTTTCTGGATTCCCTTCATGATAAATGATGAATTTTTTCTTGAATGAGGGTCAGACTCTTTGCATCAACTCTGTTTACGTTTGAGATTTTTGGTTCCCCTTTTATTAGGGCTACTTCATGTGTATTATTGCTACTTGCGTTTTGTTAAAATTCTCATCTTACTTGATAACTATTCGTACCGCAGTTGCTTTGCATCCTTGGAGTAATGTTACTATCGTTATAATTGTGATTCCATGTCATGATGAGGACAATTTAGTGTCGTTTTTGGTTACGAATGTGATGTATTGGATTCCCCTTCATGATGAATGATGACATTTTCCTCGACTGAAATTGAAGGTTTTTTCAACTTTTTTAAGTATTTTCGGCGCTCCCTCGAACAGGTTAATCATTGCTACTGATATTTTACTGGTAATTCAAGTTCGTAACTGAACACATGCTAAAGTATTGCTACTGCTAATTACTTATAACCTTGTGCGCTCCTTTGATAGATGCAATTCAGTGATTTGTTTCATGTCTTCGTAGTTTTTTTAATGTGATTTTCTGGATTCCCTTCATGATAAATGATGAATTTTTTCTTGAAAGAGGGTCAGGCTCTTTTCATCAACTCTGTTTACGTTTGCGATTTTTGGTTCCCCTTTTTATTAGGGCTACTTCATGTGTATTATTGCTACTTGCGTTTTGTTAAAATTCTCATCTTACTTGATAACTATTCGTACCGCAGTTGCTTTGCATCCTTGGAGTAATGTTACTATCGTAATAATTGTGATTCCATGTCATGATGAGGACAATTTAGTGTCGTTTTTGGTTACTAATGTGATGCATTGGATTCCCCTTCATGATGAATGATGACATTCTCCTCGTCTGAATTTGAAGGTTTTTTCAATTTTTTAAAATATTTTCGGCGCTCCCTCGAACAGATTAATCATTGCTACTGATATTTTACTGGTAATTCAAGTTCGTAACTGACAACATGCTAAAGTATTGCTACTGCCAATTACTTATAACCTTGTGCGCTCCTTTGATAGATGCAATTCAGTGATTTGTTCCATGTCTTCGTAGTTTTTTTTAATGTGATTTTCTGGATTCCCTTCATGATAAATGATGAATTTTTTCTCGAAAGAGGGTCAGACTCTTTGCATCAACTCTGTTTACGTTTGAGATTTTTGGTTCCCCTTTTATTAGGGCTACTTCATGTGTATTATTGCTACTTGCGTTTTGTTAAAATTCTCGTCTTACTTGATAACTATTCGTACCGCGGTTGCTTTGCATCCTTGGAGTAATGTTACTATCGTTATAATTGTGATTCCATGTCATGATGAGGACAATTTAGTGTCGTTTTTGGTTACTAATGTGATGCATTGGATTCCCCTTCATGATGAATGATGACATTCTCCTCGTCTGAATTTGAAGGTTTTTTCAATTTTTTAAAATATTTTCGGCGCTCCCTCGAACAGATTAATCATTGCTACTGATATTTTACTGGTAATTCAAGTTCGTAACTTACAACATGCTAAAGTATTGCTACTGCCAATTACTTATAACCTTGTGCGCTCCTTTGATAGATGCAATTCAGTGATTTGTTTCATGTCTTCGTAGTTTTTTTTAATGTGATTTTCTGGATTCCCTTCATGATAAATGATGAATTTTTTCTTGAAAGAGGGTCAGACTCTTTGCATCAACTCTGTTTACGTTTGAGATTTTTGGTTCCCCTTTTATTAGGGCTACTTCATGTGTATTATTGCTACTTGCGTTTTGTTAAAATTCTCATCTTACTTGATAACTATTCGTACCGCGGTTGCTTTGCATCCTTGGAGTAATGTTACTATCGTTATAATTGTGATTCCTTGTCATGATGAGGACAATTTAGTGTCGTTTTTGGTTACTAATGTGATGCATTGGATTCCCCTTCATGATGAATGATGACATTTTCCTCGACTGAATTTCAAGGTTTTTTCAATTTTTTAAAATATTTTCGGCGCTCCCTCGAACAGATTAATCATTGCTACTGATATTTTACTGGTAATTCAAGTTCGTAACTGACAACATGCTAAAGTATTGCTACTGCTAATTACTTATAACCTTGTGCGCTCCTTTGATAGCTGCAATTCAGTGATTTGTTTCATGTCTTCGTAGTTTTTTTTAATGTGATATTCTGGATTCCCTTCATGATAAATGATGAATTTTTTCTTGAATGAGGGTCAGACTGTTTGCATCAAATCTGTTTACGTTTGAGATTTTTGGTTCCCCTTTTATTAGGGCTACTTCATGTGTATTATTGCTACTTGCGTTTTGTTAAAATTCTCATCTTACTTGATAACTATTCGTACCGCGGTTGTTTTGCATCCTTGGAGTAATGTTACTATCGTTATAATTGTGATTCCTTGTCATGATGAGGACAATTTAGTGTCGTTTTTGGTTACTAATGTGATGCATTGGATTCCCCTTCATGATGAATGATGACATTTTCCTCGACTGAATTTCAAGGTTTTTTCAATTTTTTAAAATATTTTCGGCGCTCCCTCGAACAGATTAATCATTGCTACTGATATTTTACTGGTAATTCAAGTTCGTAACTGACAACATGCTAAAGTATTGCTACTGCTAATTACTTATAACCTTGTGCGCTCCTTTGATAGCTGCAATTCAGTGATTTGTTTCATGTCTTCGTAGTTTTTTTTAATGTGATATTCTGGATTCCCTTCATGATAAATGATGAATTTTTTCTTGAATGAGGGTCAGACTGTTTGCATCAAATCTGTTTACGTTTGAGATTTTTGGTTCCCCTTTTATTAGGGCTACTTCATGTGTATTATTGCTACTTGCGTTTTGTTAAAATTCTCATCTTACTTGATAACTATTCGTACCGCAGTTGCTTTGCATCCTTGGAGTAATGTTAGTATCGTTATAATTGTGATTCCATGTCATGATGAGGACAATTTAGTGTCGTTTTTGGTTACTAATGTGATGCATTGGATTCCCCTTCATGATGAATGATGACATTTTCCTCGACTGAAATTGAAGGTTTTTAATTTTTTAAAATATTTTCGGCGCTCCCTCGAACAGATTAATCATTGCTACTGATATTTTACTGGTAATTCAAAATCGTAACTGACAACATGCTAAAGTATTGCTACTGCTAATTACTTATAACCTTGTGCGCTCCTTTGATAGATGCAATTCAGTGATTTGTTTCATGTCGTCGTAGTTTTTTTTAATGTGATTTTCTGGATTCCCTTCATGATAAATGATGAATTTCTTCTTGAAAGAGGGTCAGACTCTTTTCATCAACTCTGTTTACGTTTGAGATTTTTGGTTCCCCTTTTTATTAGGGCTACTTCATGTGTTTTATTGCTACTTGCGTTTTGTTAAAATTCTCATCTATCTTGATAACTATTCGTACCGCAGTTGCTTTGCATCCTTGCAGTAATGTTACTATCGTAATAATTGTGATTCCATGTCATGATGAGGACATTTTAGTGTCGTTTTCGTTTACTAATGTGATGCATTGGATTCCCCTTCATGATGAATGATGACATTTTCCTCGACTGAAATTGAAGGTTTTTTCAATTTTTTAAATCCTTTTTGGCGCTCCCTCGAACAGATTAATCATTACTACTGATATTTTACTTGTAATTCAACGTCGTAACTAACCGCATGCTAACGTATTGCTACTGCTAATTACTGCTAACCCTTGTGCGCTCCTTTGAGAGATGAAATTCAGTGATTTCTTTCATGTCTTCGTAGTTTTTTATTGTGATTTTCTGGATTCCCTTCATAAATGATGCAATTTTTCTTGAATGAGGGTCAGGTTGTTTATATCAACTTTGTTTACGTTTGAGATTTTTGATTCCCCTTGTTTTTAGGGCTACTTCGAAGGTTTTTTAAGTCATGTGATGTTCTGGATTCCCCTTCATAATAAGTGATGCAATTTTTCTTGAATGAAGGTCAGACTGTTTTCATCAACTTTGTTTACGTTTGAGATTTTTGATTCCCCTTGTTATTAGGGCTACTTCATGTGTATTATTGCTACTTGCGTTTTGCTAAAATTCTCATCTTACTTGATAACTATTCGTACCGCAGTTGCTTTGCACCCTTGGGGTAATCTTACTATCGTAATAATTGTGATTCCTTGTCATGATGTGTGATTTTTTGTTACTAATGTGGTGCTATGGATTCCCCTTAATGATGAATGATGACATTTCCTCGACTGAAATTGAAGGTTTTTTTAATTTTTAAAATCCTTTTTGGCGCTCCCTCGAACAGATTAATCATTGCTACTGATATTTTACTGGTAATTCAAGTTCGTAACTGACAATATGCTAAAGTATTGCTACTGCTAATTACTTTTACCCTTGTGCGCTCATTTGATAGATGCAATTCAGTGATTTGTTTCATGTCTTCGTATTTTTTTTAATGTGATTTTCTGGATTCCCTTCATGATGATGAAATTTTTCTTGAATGAGGGCCAGACTCTTTGCATCAACTCTGTTTACGTTTGAGATTTTTGGTTCCCCTTGTTATTAGGGCTACAATAAGGTTCTTTCAATTTTTTTAAAATATTTTTGGCCCTACCTTGAAAGATATCATTGCTACTGATATTTTACTGGTAATTCAAGTTCGTAACTGACAACATGCTAAGGTATTGCTATTGCTAATTACTTTAAGCCTTGTGCGCTCCTTTGATTCATGCAATTCAGTGATTTCTTTCCTTTCCTCGAAGTTTTTTAATCATTTGATATTCTGGATTCCCCTTCATGATAAATTATGCATTTTTTCTTGACGGAGGGATCAGGTTGTTTTCATCAACCTTGTTCACGTTTGTAAAACTCTTGATTCTCCTTGTTATTAGGGCTACTTCAGTTGTATTAATGCTACTTCTGTACTGGTAAAAATTTTCATCTTACTTGATAACTACTCGTTTTGCGGTTCCCTTTGTCTTTGGATTTGGGATTTTTTTTATAATGGTGATTCCATGTCATGATAAGGATAATTTTTTCCATCTACTGACACATAATTATTTTAATGGTTTTGGTTTTTTTCCCACTGTTTAATGTATCCTACATAGCAGTTGCAGATTGGGTGACTAATGTGATGCTTCGGATTCCCCTTCATGATGAATGATGACATTTTGCTTGACTGAATTTGAAGGTTTTTTTTCAAATTTTTAAATAATTTTTGGCGCTCGCTAAAACGATATCGTTGCTACTGATATTTTACTGGTGATACAACTTCGTAACTGACGACATGCTAAAGTATTGCTACTGCTAATTTTTTTTAAACCTCGTGCGCTCCTTTGATTCATGCAGTTCAGTGATTTGTTTGCTGTCCTCAAAGTTTTAAAATCATGTGATGTTCTGCATTCCCCTTCATGATAAATGATGCATTTTGTCTTAGCGGAGGGATCAGGTTGTTTTCGTCAACCTTCTTCACGTTTGTAAAACTTCTGATTCGCCTTGTTATTAGGGGGGCTATTTCAGTTGTATTATTGCTACTTGTGTTCTGGTAAAATTTTCATCTTACTTGATAACTACTCGTTTTGCAGTTCCATTTATCCTTGAAGTTGGGATGGTCTTTTCATAATGCTGATTCCATGTCATGATAAGGATAATTTTTTCCATCTAATGTATTTTAATGGATTTGGTATCTTTTCCCACTGTTTAATGTATCCTACATAGCAGGTGCAGTTTGGGTGACTAATGTGATGCTTTGGATTCCCCTTCATGATGAATGATGACATTTTGCTTGACTGAAATTGGAGGTTTTTTCAAGTTTTTAAATAATTTTTAGCGTTCGTTAAAACATTAATCATTGCTGCTGTTATTTTACTGGTAATTCAACTTCGTAATCGACAACATGCTAAATCATAGCTACTGCTTTTTGCTTTAAACTTCGTGCGCTCCTTTGATAGATGCAGTTCAGTGATTTCTTTCTTGTCCTCGAAGTTTTCATCATGTGATGTTCTGGATTCCCCTTCATAATAAGTGATGCATTTTTCCTTGAATGAGGGTCAGACTGTTTTCATCAACTTTGTTTACGTTTGAGATTTTTGATTCCCTTGTTATTAGGGCTACTTCATGTGTATGATTGCTACTTGCGTTTTGTTAAAATTCTCATCTTACTTGATAACTATTCGTACCGCAGTTGCTTTGCATCCTTGGGGTAATGTTACTATCGTAATAATTGTGATTCCTTGTCATGATGAGGATAATTTAGTGTGATTTTTTGCTACTAATGTGATGCTATGGATTCCCCTTCATGATGAATGATGACATTTTCCTCGACTGAAATTGAAGGTTTTTTCAATTTTTTAAAAATATTTTCGGCGCTCCCTCGAACAGATTAATCATTGCTACTGATATTTTACTGGTAATTCAAGTTCGTAACTGACAACATGCTAAGGTATTGCTATTGCTAATTACTTTAAGCCTCGTGTGCGCCTTTGATTCATGCAGTTCAGTGGTTTCTTTCCTGTCCTCGAAGTTTTGTAATCATGTTATTTTCTGGATTCTCCATGATAAATGACGCATTTTTTCTTAACGGAGGGATCAGGTGGTTTTCGTCAACCTTGTTCACGTTTGTAAAACTCTTGATTACCCTTGTTATTAGGGCTACTTCAGTTGTATTATTGCTACTTGTGTACTGGTAAAATTTCCATCTTAATTGATAACTACTCGTTTTGCAGTTTCATTTATCCTTGGATTTGGGATGTTCTTTTAATAATGCTGATTCGATGTCCTGATAAGGATAATTTTTTCCATCTACTGACACAAGTGTTTTAATGGATCTGGTGTCTTTTAGCACTATTTACTGTATCCTACATAGCAGGTTCAGTTTGGGTGACTAATGTGATGCTTTGGACTCTCCTTGATGATGAATGGTGACATTTTCCTTGACTGCAATTGATGGTATTTCAAATTTTTGAATAATTTTTTGCGCGCACTAAAACTGATTAATCATTGCTTCTGATACCTCATTGGTAATTCAAAATGTAACTGACAACATGCTAAGGTATTGCTACTGCTAATTACTTCAAACCTCGTGCGCTCCTTTGATAGATGCAGTTCAGTGGTTTCTTTCCTGTCCTCGAAGTTTTTTAATCATGTGATGTTCTGGATTCCCCTTCATGATAAATTATGCATTTTTTCTTGAAGGAGGGATCAGGTTGTTTTCATCAGCCTTGTTTACGTTTGTAAAACTCTTGATTACCCTTGTTATTAGGGCTACTTCAGTTGTATTATTGCTATTTGTGTACTGGTAAAATTTCCATCTTACTTGAAAACTATTCGTTTTGCAGTTCCATTTATCCTTGGATTTGGGATGGTGTTTTAATAATGCTGATTCCATGTCATGATAAGGATAATTTTTTCCATCTACTGACATATAAGTATTTTAATGGATTTGGTATCTTTTCCCACTGTTTAATGTATCCTACATACCAGGTGCAGTTTGGGTGACTAATGTGATGCTTTTGATACCCCTTCATGATGAATGATGACATTTTGCTTGAGTGAAATTGAAGCTTTTCAAATTTTTTAATAATTTTTGGCGCTCGTTAAAACAGATTAATCATTGCTGCTGTTATTTTACTGGGAATTCAACTTCGTAGCTGACAACTTGCTAAAGTATTGCTAATGCTAATTTCTTTAAACCTCGTGCGCTCCTTTGATAGATGCAGTTCAGTGATTTCTTTCCTTTCCTCGAAGTTTTTTAATCTTGTGATCTGGATTCCCCTTCATGATAAACTATGCATTTTTTCTTGAAGGAGGGATTAGGTTGTTTTCATCAGCCTTGTTTACGTTTGTAAAACTCTTGATTACCCTTGTTATTAGGGCTACTTCAGTTGTATTATTGCTACTTGTGTACTGGTAAAATTTCCATCTTACTTGATAACTATCCGTTTTGCAGTTTCATTTATCCTTGGATTTGAGATGTTCTTTTAATAATGCTGGTTCCATGTCATGATAAGGATAATTTTTCCTGCTAATGACACATAAGTATTCTAATGGATTTGGTATCTTTTCCCACTGTTTAATGTATCCTACATAGCAGGTGCAGTTTGGGTGACTAATGTGATGCTTTGGATTCCCCTTCATGATGACTGATGACATTTTGCTTGACTGAAATTGAAGGTTTTTTCAAGTTTTTAAATAATTTTTGGCGCTCGTTAAAAGATTAATCATTGCTGCTGATATTTTACTGGTAATTCAACTTCGTAGCTGACAACATGCTAAAGTATAGCTAGTGCTAATTGCTTTAAACCTCGTGCGCTTTTTTGATAGATGCGGTTCATTGATTTCTTTCCTGTCCTCGAAGTTTTTATGTGATGTTCTGGATTCCCCTTCATGATAAGTGATGCATTTTTTCTTGACTGAGGGATCAGGTTGCTTTCATCAACCTTGTTTACGTTTGTAAAACTCTTGATTACCCTTGTTATTAGGGCTACTTCAGTTGTATTATTGCTACTTGTGTGCTGGTAATATTTTCATCTTACTTGATAACTACTCGGTTTTGCAGGTCCATTTATCCTTGGATTTGGGATGGTGTTTTAATAATGCTGGTTCCATGTCATGATAAGGATAATTTTTCCTGCTAATGACACATAAGTTTTTTAATGGATTTGGTATCTTTTCCCACTGTTTAATGTATCCTACATAGCAGGTGCAGTTTGGGTGACTAATGAGATGCTTTGGATTCCCCTTCATGATGAATGATGACATTTTGCTTGACTGAAATTGGAGGTTCATTCAAATTTTTGAATAATTTTTTGCGCTCGCTAAAACTGATTAATCATTGCTTCTGATACCTCATTGGTAATTCAATTTATAACTGACAACATGCTAAAGTTTTGCTACTTCTAATTACTGTAAACCTCGTGCGCTCCTTTGACAGATGCAGTTCAGTGATTTCTTTCCTGTCCTCGAAGTTTTTTAATCATGTGATGTTCTGGATTCCCCTTCATGATAAATTATGCATTTTTCTTGACGGAGGGATCAGGTTGTTTTCATCAACCTTGTTCACGTTTGTAAAACTATTGATTACCCTTGTTATTAGGGCTACTTCAGTTGTATTATTGCTACTTGTGTACTGTAAAACTTCCATCTTAATTGATAACTACTCGTTTTGCAGTTTCATTTATCCTTGGATTTGGGATGGTGTTTTAATAATGCTGATTCCATGTCATGATAAGGATAACTTTTCCATCTAATGGCACATACGTATTTTAGTGGATTTCGTATCTTTTCCCATTGTTTAATTTATCCTACATAGCAGGTGCAGTTTGGGTGACTAATGTGATGCTTTGGATTCCCCTTTATGGTGAATGATGACATTTTGCTTGACTGAAATTGAAGGTTTTTTTCAATTTTTTAAATAATTTTTGGCGTTCGTTAAAAGATTAATCATTGCTGCTGATATTTTACTGGTAATTTAACTTCGTAGCTGACAACATGCTAAAGTATAGCTAGTGCTAATTGCTTTAAACCTCGTGCGCTCCTTTGATGGATGCAGTTCAGTGATTTCTTTCCTTTCCTCGAAGTTTTAATCATCTGATGTTCTGGATTCCCCTTCATGATAAGTGATGCATTTTTTCTTGACTGAGGGATCATGTTGCTTTCATCAACCTTGTTTACGTTTGTAAAACTCTTGATTACCCTTGTTATTAGGGCTACTTCAGTTGTATTATTGCTACTTGTGTACTGGTAAAATTTTCATCTTACTTGATAACTACTCGTTTTGCAGTTCCATTATCCTTGGATTTAGGATGGTCTTTTAATAATGCTGATTCCATGTCATGATAAGGATAACTTTTTCCATCTACTGACACAAGTTTTTTTATGTGTTTGGTATCTTTTACCACTGTTTAATGTATCCTACAAAGCAGGTGCAGTTTGGGTGACTAATGTGATGCTTTGGATTCCCCTTCATGATGAATGATGACAATTTGGTTGACTGAAATTGAAGGTTTTTTCAAATTTTTGAATAATTTTTTGCGCTCGCTAAAACTGATTAATCATTGCTTCTGATAGCTCATTGGTAATTCAACTTATAACTGACAACATGCTAAAGTTTTGCTACTTCTAATTACTGTAAACCTCGTGCGCTCCTTTGACAGATGCATTTCAGTGATTTCTTTCCTGTCCTCGAAGTTTTTTAATCATGTGATGTTCTTGATTCCCCTTCATGATAAATTATGCATCTTTTCTTGACGGAGGGATCAGGTTGTTTTCATCAACCTTGTTCACGTTTGTAAAACTCTTGATTACCCTTGTTATTAGGGCTACTTCAGTTGTATTATTGCTATTTGTGTAGTGGTAAAATTTCCATCTTACTTGATAAATACTCGGTTTTGCAGGTCCATTTATCCTTGGATTTGGGATGGTGTTTTAATAATGCTGATTCCATGTCATGATAAGGATAATTTTTTCCATCTACTGACATATAAGTATTTTAATGGATTTGGTATCTTTTCCCACTGTTTAATGTATCCTACATACCAGGTGCAGTTTGGGTAACTAATGTGTTGCTTTGGATTCCCCTTCATGATGAATGATGACATTTTGCTTGACTGAAATTGAAGGTTTTTTCAAGTTTTTAAATAATTTTTAGCGTTCGTTAAAACAGATTAATCATTGCTGCTGTTATTTTACTGGTAATTCAACTCCGTAACTGACAACATGCCAAAGTTTTGCTACTGCTAATTACTTTAAACCTCGTGCGCTCTTTTGATAGATGCAGTTCAGTGATTTCTTTTCTGTCCTCGAAGTTTTTATCATGTGATGTTCTGGATTCCCCTTCATGATAAGTGATGCATTTTTTCTTGACTGAGGGATCAGGTTGTTTTCATCAACCTTGTTCACGTTTGTAAAACTCTTGATTACCCTTGTTATTAGGGCTACTTCAGTTGTATTATTGCTATTTGTGTACTGGTAAAATTTCCATCTTACTTGATAACTACTCGGTTTTGCAGGTCCATTTATCCTTGGATTTGGGATGGTGTTTTAATAATGCTGATTCCATGTCATGATAAGGATAATTTTTTCCATCTACTGACATATAAGTATTTTAATGGATTTGGTATCTTTTCCCACTGTTTAATTTATCCTACATACCAGGTGCAGTTTGGGTGACTAATGTGTTGCTTTGGATTCCCCTTCATGATGAATGATGACATTTTGCTTGACTGAAATTGAAGGTTTTTTCAAGTTTTTAAATACTTTTTGGCGTTCGTTAAAACAGATTAATCATTGCTGCTGTTATTTTACTGGTAATTCAACTTCGTAACTGACAACATGCTAAAGTATTGCTACTGCTAATTACTTTAAACCTCGTGCGCTCTTTTGATAGATGCAGTTCAGTGATTTCTTTTCTGTCCTCGAAGTTTTTATCATGTGATGTTCTGGATTCCCCTTCATGATAAGTGATGCATTTTTTCTTGACTGAGGGATCATGTTGCTTTCATCAACCTTGTTTACGTTTGTAAAACTCTTGATTACCCTTGTTATTAGGGCTACTTCAGTTGTATTATTGCTATTTGTGTACTGGTAAAATTTCCATCTTACTTGATAACTACTCGGTTTTGCAGGTCCATTTATCCTTGGATTTGGGATGGTGTTTTAATAATGCTGATTCCATGTCATGATAAGGATAATTTTTCCATCTACTGACATATAAGTATTTTAATGGATTTCGTATCTTTTCCTATTGTTTAATTTATCCTACATAGCAGGTGCAGTTTGGGTGACTAATGTGATGCTTTGGATTCCCCTTTATGGTGAATGATGACATTTTGCTTAACTGAAATTGAAGTTTTTTTTCAGTTTTTTAAATAATTTTTGGCGTTCGTTAAAAGATTAATCATTGCTGCTGATATTTTACTGGTAATTTAACTTCGTAGCTGACAACATGCTAAAGTATAGCTAGTGCTAATTGCTTTAAACCTCGTGCGCTCCTTTGATAGATGCAGTTCAGTGATTTTCCTGTCCTCGAAGTTTTAATCATCTGATGTTCTGGATTCCCCTTCATGATAAGTGATGCATTTTTTCTTGACTGAGGGATCATGTTGCTTTCATCAACCTTGTTTACGTTTGTAAAACTCTTGATTACCCTTGTTATTAGGGCTACTTCAGTTGTATTATTGCTACTTGTGTACTGGTAAAATTTTCATCTTACTTGATAACTACTCGTTTTGCAGTTCCATTATCCTTGGATTTAGGATGGTCTTTTAATAATGCTGATTCCATGTCATGATAAGGATAACTTTTTCCATCTACAGACACAAGTTTTTTATGTGTTTGGTATCTTTTACCACTGTTTAATGTATCCTACAAAGCAGGTGCTGTTTGGGTGACTAATGTGATGCTTTGGATTCCCCTTCATGATGAATGATGACATTTTGCTTGACTGAAATTGAAGGTTTTTTCAAATTTTTGAATATTTTTTTGCGCTCGCTAAAACTGATTAATCGTTGCTTCTGATACCTCATTGGTAATTCAACTTATAACTGACAACATGCTAAAGTTTTGCTACTTCTAATTACTGTAAACCTCGTGCGCTCCTTTGACAGATGCATTTCAGTGATTTCTTTCCTGTCCTCGAAGTTTTTTAATCATGTGATGTTCTGGATTCCCCTTCATGATAAGTGATGCATTTTTTCTTGACTGAGGGATCCGGTTGTTTTCATCAACCTTGTTCACGTTTGTAAAACTCTTGATTACCCTTGTTATTAGGGCTACTTCAGTTGTATTATTGCTATTTGTGTACTGGTAAAATTTCCATCTTACTTGATAACTACTCGGTTTTGCAGGTCCATTTATCCTTGGATTTGGGATGGTGTTTTAATAATGCTGATTCCATGTCATGATAAGGATAATTTTTTCCATCTGCTGACATATAAGTATTTTAATGGATTTCGTATCTTTTCCCATTGTTTAATTTATCCTACATAGCAGGTGCAGTTTGGGTGACTAATGTGATGCTTTGGATTCCCCTTTATGGTGAATGATGACATTTTGCTTGACTGAAATTGAAGGTTTTTTTCAATTTTTTAAATAATTTTTGGCGTTCGTTAAAAGATTAATCATTGCTGCTGATATTTTACTGGTAATTTAACTTCGTAGCTGACAACATGCTAAAGTATAGCTAGTGCTAATTGCTTTAAACCTCGTGCGCTCCTTTGATAGATGCAGTTCAGTGATTTCTTTCCTGTCCTCGAAGTTTTAATCATCTGATGTTCTGGATTCCCCTTCATGATAAGTGATGCATTTTTTCTTGACTGAGGGATCATGTTGCTTTCATCAACCTTGTTTACGTTTGTAAAACTCTTGATTACCCTTGTTATTAGGGCTACTTCAGTTGTATTATTGCTACTTGTGTACTGGTAAAATTTTCATCTTACTTGATAACTACTCGTTTTGCAGTTCCATTATCCTTGGATTTAGGATGGTCTTTTAATAATGCTGATTCCATGTCATGGTAAGGATAACTTTTTCCATCTACAGACACAAGTTTTTTATGTGTTTGGTATCTTTTACCACTGTTTAATGTATCCTACAAAGCAGGTGCAGTTTGGGTGACTAATGTGATGCTTTGGATTCCCCTTCATGATGAATGATGACATTTTGCTTGACTGAAATTGAAGGTTTTTTCAAATTTTTGAATATTTTTTTGCGCTCGCTAAAACTGATTAATCGTTGCTTCTGATACCTCATTGGTAATTCAACTTATAACTGACAACATGCTAAAGTTTTGCTACTTCTAATTACTGTAAACCTCGTGCGCTCCTTTGACAGATGCATTTCAGTGATTTCTTTCCTGTCCTCGAAGTTTTTTAATCATGTGATGTTCTGGATTCCCCTTCATGATAAGTGATGCATTTTTTCTTGACTGAGGGATCAGGTTGTTTTCATCAACCTTGTTCACGTTTGTAAAACTCTTGATTACCCTTGTTATTAGGGCTACTTCAGTTGTATTATTGCTATTTGTGTACTGGTAAAATTTCCATCTTACTTGATAACTACTCGGTTTTGCAGGTCCATTTATCCTTGGATTTGGGATGGTGTTTTAATAATGCTGATTCCATGTCATGATAAGGATAATTTTTTCCATCTACTGACATATAAGTATTTTAATGGATTTCGTATCTTTTCCCATTGTTTAATTTATCCTACATAGCAGGTGCAGTTTGGGTGACTAATGTGATGCTTTGGATTCCCCTTTATGGTGAATGATGACATTTTGCTTGACTGAAATTGAAGGTTTTTTTTCAATTTTTTAAATAATTTTTGGCGTTCGTTAAAAGATTAATCATTGCTGCTGATATTTTACTGGTAATTTAACTTCGTAGCTGACAACATGCTAAAGTATAGCTAGTGCTAATTGCTTTAAACCTCGTGCGCTCCTTTGATAGATGCAGTTCAGTGATTTCTTTCCTGTCCTCGAAGTTTTAATCATCTGATGTTCTGGATTCCCCTTCATGATAAGTGATGCATTTTTTCTTGACTGAGGGATCATGTTGCTTTCATCAACCTTGTTTACGTTTGTAAAACTCTTGATTACCCTTGTTATTAGGGCTACTTCAGTTGTATTATTGCTATTTGTGTACTGGTAAAATTTCCATCTTACTTGATAACTACTCGGTTTTGCAGGTCCATTTATCCTTGGATTTGGGATGGTGTTTTAATAATGCTGATTCCATGTCATGATAAGGATAATTTTTTCCATCTACTGACATATAAGTATTTTAATGGATTTCGTATCTTTTCCCATTGTTTAATTTATCCTACATAGCAGGTGCAGTTTGGGTGACTAATGTGATGCTTTGGATTCCCCTTTATGGTGAATGATGACATTTTGCTTGACTGAAATTGAAGGTTTTTTTTCAATTTTTTAAATAATTTTTGGCGTTCGTTAAAAGATTAATCATTGCTGCTGATATTTTACTGGTAATTTAACTTCGTAGCTGACAACATGCTAAAGTATAGCTAGTGCTAATTGCTTTAAACCTCGTGCGCTCCTTTGATAGATGCAGTTCAGTGATTTCTTTCCTGTCCTCGAAGTTTTAATCATCTGATGTTCTGGATTCCCCTTCATGATAAGTGATGCATTTTTTCTTGACTGAGGGATCATGTTGCTTTCATCAACCTTGTTTACGTTTGTAAAACTCTTGATTACCCTTGTTATTAGGGCTACTTCAGTTGTATTATTGCTATTTGTGTACTGGTAAAATTTCCATCTTACTTGATAACTACTCGGTTTTGCAGGTCCATTTATCCTTGGATTTGGGATGGTGTTTTAATAATGCTGATTCCATGTCATGATAAGGATAATTTTTTCCATCTACTGACATATAAGTATTTTAATGGATTTCGTATCTTTTCCCATTGTTTAATTTATCCTACATAGCAGGTGCAGTTTGGGTGACTAATGTGATGCTTTGGATTCCCCTTTATGGTGAATGATGACATTTTGCTTGACTGAAATTGAAGGTTTTTTTTCAATTTTTTAAATAATTTTTGGCGTTCGTTAAAAGATTAATCATTGCTGCTGATATTTTACTGGTAATTTAACTTCGTAGCTGACAACATGCTAAAGTATGGCTAGTGCTAATTGCTTTAAACCTCGTGCGCTCCTTTGATAGATGCAGTTCAGTGATTTCTTTCCTGTCCTCGAAGTTTTTTAATCATGTGATGTTCTGGATTCCCCTTCATGATAAATTATGCATTTTTTCTTGACGGAGGGATCAGGTTGTTTTCATCAACCTTGTTCACGTTTGTAAAACTCGTGATTACCCTTGTTAGTAGGGCTACTTCAGTTGTATTATTGCTATTTGTGTACTGGTAAAATTTCCATCTTACTTGATAACTACTCGGTTTTGCAGGTCCATTTATCCTTGGATTTGGGATGGTATTTTAATAATGCTGATTCCATGTCATGATAAGGATAATTTTTTCCATCTACTGACATATAAGTATTTTAATGGATTTGGTATCTTTTCCCACTGTTTAATGTATCCTACATACCAGGTGCAGTTTGGGTGACTAATGTGATGCTTTTGATACCCCTTCATGATGAATGATGACATTTTGCTTGAGTGAAATTGAAGCTTTTCAAATTTTTTAATAATTTTTGCGCTCGTTAAAACAGATTAATCATTGCTGCTGTTATTTTACTGGGAATTCAACTTCGTAGCTGACAACATGCTAAAGTATTGCTAATGCTAATTTCTTTAAACCTCGTGCGCTCCTTTGATAGATGCATTTCAGTGATTTCTTTCCTGTCCTCGAAGGTTTTTAATCATGTGATGTTCTGGATTCCCCTTCATGATAAGTGATGCATTTTTTCTTGACTGAGGGATCAGGTTGTTTTCATCAACCTTGTTCACGTTTGTAAAACTCTTGATTACCCTTGTTATTCGGGCTACTTCAGTTGTATTATTGCTATTTGTGTACTGGTAAAATTTCCATCTTACTTGATAACTACTCGGTTTTGCAGGTCCATTTATCCTTGGATTTGGGATGGTGTTTTAATAATGCTGATTCCATGTCATGATAAGGATAATTTTTTCCATCTACTGACATATAAGTATTTTAATGGATTTCGTATCTTTTCCCATTGTTTAATTTATCCTACATAGCAGGTGCAGTTTGGGTGACTAATGTGACGCTTTGGATTCCCCTTTATGGTGAATGATGACATTTTGCTTGACTGAAATTGAAGGTTTTTTTTCAATTTTTTAAATAATTTTTGGCGTTCGTTAAAAGATTAATCATTGCTGCTGATATTTTACTGGTAATTTAACTTCGTAGCTGACAACATGCTAAAGTATAGCTAGTGCTAATTGCTTTAAACCTCGTGCGCTCCTTTGATAGATGCAGTTCAGTGATTTCTTTCCTGTCCTCGAAGTTTTTTAATCATGTGATGTTCTGGATTCCCCTTCATGATAAATTATGCATTTTTTCTTGACGGAGGGATCAGGTTGTTTTCATCAACCTTGTTCACGTTTGTAAAACTCGTGATTACCCTTGTTAGTAGGGCTACTTCAGTTGTATTATTGCTATTTGTGTACTGGTAAAATTTCCATCTTACTTGATAACTACTCGGTTTTGCAGGTCCATTTATCCTTGGATTTGGGATGGTATTTTAATAATGCTGATTCCATGTCATGATAAGGATAATTTTTTCCATCTACTGACATATAAGTATTTTAATGGATTTGGTATCTTTTCCCACTGTTTAATGTATCCTACATACCAGGTGCAGTTTGGGTGACTAATGTGATGCTTTTGATACCCCTTCATGATGAATGATGACATTTTGCTTGAGTGAAATTGAAGCTTTTCAAATTTTTTAATAATTTTTGCGCTCGTTAAAACAGATTAATCATTGCTGCTGTTATTTTACTGGGAATTCAACTTCGTAGCTGACAACATGCTAAAGTATTGCTAATGCTAATTTCTTTAAACCTCGTGCGCTCCTTTGATAGATGCATTTCAGTGATTTCTTTCCTGTCCTCGAAGTTTTTTAATCATGTGATGTTCTGGATTCCCCTTCATGATAAGTGATGCATTTTTTCTTGACTGAGGGATCAGGTTGTTTTCATCAACCTTGTTCACGTTTGTAAAACTCTTGATTACCCTTGTTATTCGGGCTACTTCAGTTGTATTATTGCTATTTGTGTACTGGTAAAATTTCCATCTTACTTGATAACTACTCGGTTTTGCAGGTCCATTTATCCTTGGATTTGGGATGGTGTTTTAATAATGCTGATTCCATGTCATGATAAGGATAATTTTTTCCATCTACTGACATATAAGTATTTTAATGGATTTCGTATCTTTTCCCATTGTTTAATTTATCCTACATAGCAGGTGCAGTTTGGGTGACTAATGTGATGCTTTGGATTCCCCTTTATGGTGAATGATGACATTTTGCTTGACTGAAATTGAAGGTTTTTTTTCAATTTTTTAAATAATTTTTGGCGTTCGTTAAAAGATTAATCATTGCTGCTGATATTTTACTGGTAATTTAACTTCGTAGCTGACAACATGCTAAAGTATAGCTAGTGCTAATTGCTTTAAACCTCGTGCGCTCCTTTGATAGATGCAGTTCAGTGATTTCTTTCCTGTCCTCGAAGTTTTTTGATCATGTGATGTTCTGGATTCCCCTTCATGATAAATTATGCATATTTTCTTGACGGAGGGATCAGGTTGTTTTCATCAACCTTGTTCACGTTTGTAAAACTCGTGATTACCCTTGTTAGTAGGGCTACTTCAGTTGTATTATTGCTATTTGTGTACTGGTAAAATTTCCATCTTACTTGATAACTACTCGGTTTTGCAGGTCCATTTATCCTTGGATTTGGGATGGTATTTTAATAATGCTGATTCCATGTCATGATAAGGATAATTTTTTCCATCTACTGACATATAAGTATTTTAATGGATTTGATATCTTTTCCCACTGTTTAATGTATCCTACATACCAGGTGCAGTTTGGGTGACTAATGTGATGCTTTTGATACCCCTTCATGATGAATGATGACATTTTGCTTGAGTGAAATTGAAGCTTTTCAAATTTTTTAATAATTTTTGCGCTCGTTAAAACAGATTAATCATTGCTGCTGTTATTTTACTGGGAATTCAACTTCGTAGCTGACAACATGCTAAAGTATTGCTAATGCTAATTTCTTTAAACCTCGTGCGCTCCTTTGATAGATGCATTTCAGTGATTTCTTTCCTGTCCTCGAAGTTTTTTAATCATGTGATGTTCTGGATTCCCCTTCATGATAAGTGATGCATTTTTTCTTGACTGAGGGATCAGGTTGTTTTCATCAACCTTGTTCACGTTTGTAAAACTCTTGATTACCCTTGTTATTCGGGCTACTTCAGTTGTATTATTGCTATTTGTGTACTGGTAAAATTTCCATCTTACTTGATAACTACTCGGTTTTGCAGGTCCATTTATCCTTGGATTTGGGATGGTGTTTTAATAATGCTGATTCCATGTCATGATAAGGATAATTTTTTCCATCTACTGACATATAAGTATTTTAATGGATTTCGTATCTTTTCCCATTGTTTAATTTATCCTACATAGCAGGTGCAGTTTGGGTGACTAATGTGATGCTTTGGATTCCCCTTTATGGTGAATGATGACATTTTGCTTGACTGAAATTGAAGGTTTTTTTTCAATTTTTTAAATAATTTTTGGCGTTCGTTAAAAGATTAATCATTGCTGCTGATATTTTACTGGTAATTTAACTTCGTAGCTGACAACATGCTAAAGTATAGCTAGTGCTAATTGCTTTAAACCTCGTGCGCTCCTTTGATAGATGCAGTTCAGTGATTTCTTTCCTGTCCTCGAAGTGTTAATCATCTGATGTTCTGGATTCCCCTTCATGATAAGTGATGCATTTTTTCTTGACTGAGGGATCAGGTTGTTTTCATCAACCTTGTTCACGTTTGTAAAACTCTTGATTACCCTTGTTATTCGGGCTACTTCAGTTGTATTATTGCTATTTGTGTACTGGTAAAATTTCCATCTTACTTGATAACTACTCGGTTTTGCAGGTCCATTTATCCTTGGATTTGGGATGGTGTTTTAATAATGCTGATTCCATGTCATAATAAGGATAATTTTTTCCATCTACTGACATATAAGTATTTTAATGGATTTCGTATCTTTTCCCATTGTTTAATTTATCCTACATAGCAGGTGCAGTTTGGGTGACTAATGTGATGCTTTGGATTCCCCTTTATGGTGAATGATGACATTTTGCTTGACTGAAATTGAAGGTTTTTTTTCAATTTTTTAAATAATTTTTGGCGTTCGTTAAAAGATTAATCATTGCTGCTGATATTTTACTGGTATTTTAACTTCGTAGCTGACAACATGCTAAAGTATAGCTAGTGCTAATTGCTTTAAACCTCGTGCGCTCCTTTGATAGATGCAGTTCAGTGATTTCTTTCCTGTCCTCGAAGTGTTAATCATCTGATGTTCTGGATTCCCCTTCATGATAAGTGATGCATTTTTTCTTGACTGAGGGATCATGTTGCTTTCATCAACCTTGTTTACGTTTGTAAAACTCTTGATTACCCTTGTTATTAGGGCTACTTCAGTTGTATTATTGCTACTTGTGTACTGGTAAAATTTTCATCTTACTTGATAACTACTCGTTTTGCAGTTCCATTATCCTTGGATTTAGGATGGTCTTATAATAATGCTGATTCCATGTCATGATAAGGATAACTTTTTCCATCTACAGACACAAGTTTTTTTTATGTGTTTGGTATCTTTTACCACTGTTTAATGTATCCTACAAAGCAGGTGCAGTTTGGGTGACTAATGTGATGCTTTGGATTCCCCTTCATGATGAATGATGACATTTTGCTTGACTGAAATCGAAGGTTTTTTCAAATTTTTGAATAATTTTTTGCGCTCGCTAAAACTGATTAATCATTGCTTCTGATACCTCATTCGTAATTCAACTTATAACTGACAACATGCTAAAGTTTTGCTACTTCTAATTACTGTAAACCTCGTGCGCTCCTTTGACAGATGCATTTCAGTGATTTCTTTCCTGTCCTCGAAGTTTTTTAATCATGTGATGTTCTGGATTCCCCTTCATGATAAATTATGCATTTTTTCTTGACGGAGGGATCAGGTTGTTTTCATCAACCTTGTTCACGTTTGTAAAACTCGTGATTACCCTTGTTATTAGGGCTACTTCAGTTGTATTATTGCTATTTGTGTACTGGTCAAATTTCCATCTTACTTGATAACTACTCGGTTTTGCAGGTCCATTTATCCTTGGATTTGGGATGGTGTTTTAATAATGCTGATTCCATGTCATGATATGGATAATTTTTTCCATCTACTGACATATAAGTATTTTAATGGATTTGGTATCTTTTCCCACTGTTTAATTTATCCTACATACCAGGTGCAGTTTGGGTGACTAATGTGTTGCTTTGGATTCCCCTTTATGGTGAATGATGACATTTTGCTTGACTGAAATTGAAGGTTTTTTTTTCAATTTTTTAAATAATTTTTGGCGTTCGTTAAAAGATTAATCATTGCTGCTGATATTTTACTGGTGTTTTAACTTCGTAGCTGACAACATGCTAAAGTATAGCTAGTGCTAATTGCTTTAAACCTCGTGCGCTCCTTTGATAGATGCAGTTCAGTGATTTCTTTCCTGTCCTCGAAGTGTTAATCATCTGATGTTCTGGATTCCCCTTCATGATAAGTGATGCATTTTTTCTTGACTGAGGGATCAGGTTGTTTTCATCAACCTTGTTCACGTTTGTAAAACTCTTGATTACCCTTGTTATTCGGGCTACTTCAGTTGTATTATTGCTATTTGTGTACTGGTAAAATTTCCATCTTACTTGATAACTACTCGGTTTTGCAGGTCCATTTATCCTTGGATTTGGGATGGTGTTTTAATAATGCTGATTCCATGTCATAATAAGGATAATTTTTTCCATCTACTGACATATAAGTATTTTAATGGATTTCGTATCTTTTCCCATTGTTTAATTTATCCTACATAGCAGGTGCAGTTTGGGTGACTAATGTGATGCTTTGGATTCCCCTTTATGGTGAATGATGACATTTTGCTTGACTGAAATTGAAGGTTTTTTTTTCAATTTTTTAAATAATTTTTGGCGTTCGTTAAAAGATTAATCATTGCTGCTGATATTTTACTGGTATTTTAACTTCGTAGCTGACAACATGCTAAAGTATAGCTAGTGCTAATTGCTTTAAACCTCGTGCGCTCCTTTGATAGATGCAGTTCAGTGATTTCTTTCCTGTCCTCGAAGTGTTAATCATCTGATGTTCAGGATTCCCTTCATGATAAGTGATGCATTTTTTCTTGACTGAGGGATCATGTTGCTTTCATCAACCTTGTTTACGTTTGTAAAACTCTTGATTACCCTTGTTATTAGGGCTACTTCAGTTGTATTATTGCTACTTGTGTACTGGTAAAATTTTCATCTTACTTGATAACTACTCGTTTTGCAGTTCCATTATCCTTGGATTTAGGATGGTCTTATAATAATGCTGATTCCATGTCATGATAAGGATAACTTTTTCCATCTACAGACACAAGTTTTTTTTATGTGTTTGGTATCTTTTACCACTGTTTAATGTATCCTACAAAGCAGGTGCAGTTTGGGTGACTAATGTGATGCTTTGGATTCCCCTTCATGATGAATGATGACATTTTGCTTGACTGAAATCGAAGGTTTTTTCAAATTTTTGAATAATTTTTTGCGCTCGCTAAAACTGATTAATCATTGCTTCTGATACCTCATTCGTAATTCAACTTATAACTGACAACATGCTAAAGTTTTGCTACTTCTAATTACTGTAAACCTCGTGCGCTCCTTTGACAGATGCATTTCAGTGATTTCTTTCCTGTCCTCGAAGTTTTTTAATCATGTGATGTTCTGGATTCCCCTTCATGATAAATTATGCATTTTTTCTTGACGGAGGGATCAGGTTGTTTTCATCAACCTTGTTCACGTTTGTAAAACTCGTGATTACCCTTGTTATTAGGGCTACTTCAGTTGTATTATTGCTATTTGTGTACTGGTCAAATTTCCATCTTACTTGATAACTACTCGGTTTTGCAGGTCCATTTATCCTTGGATTTGGGATGGTGTTTTAATAATACTGATTCCATGTCATGATAAGGATAATTTTTTCCATCTACTGACATATAAGTATTTTAATGGATTTGGTATCTTTTCCCACTGTTTAATTTATCCTACATACCAGGTGCAGTTTGGGTGACTAATGTGTTGCTTTGGATTCCCCTTCATGATGAATGATGACATTTTGCTTGACTGAAATTGAAGGTTTTTTCAAGTTTTTAAATACTTTTTGGCGTTCGTTAAAACAGATTAATCATTGCTGCTGTTATTTTACTGGTAATTCAACTTCGTAACTGACAACATGCTAAAGTATTGCTACTGCTAATTACTTTAAACCTCGTGCGCTCTTTTGATAGATGCAGTTCAGTGATTTCTTTTCTGTCCTCGAAGTTTTTATCATGTGATGTTCTGGATTCCCCTTCATGATAAGTGATGCATTTTTTCTTGACTGAGGGATCATGTTGCTTTCATCAACCTTGTTTACGTTTGTAAAACTCTTGATTACCCTTGTTATTAGGACTACTTCAGTTGTATTATTGCTACTTGTGTACTGGTAAAATTTTCATCTTACTTGATAACTACTCGTTTTGCAGTTCCATTATCCTTGGATTTAGGATGGTCTTTTAATAATGCTGATTCCATGTCATGATAAGGATAACTTTTTCCATCTACAGACACAAGTTTTTTTATGTGTTTGGTATCTTTTACCACTGTTTAATGTATCCTACAAAGCAGGTGCAGTTTGGGTGACTAATGTGATGCTTTGGATTCCCCTTCATGATGAATGATGACATTTTGCTTGACTGAAATTGAAGGTTTTTTCAAATTTTTGAGTAATTTTTTGCGCTCGCTAAAACTGATTAATCATTGCTTCTGATACCTCATTGGTAATTCAACTTATAACTGACAACATGCTAAAGTTTTGCTACTTCTAATTACTGTAAACCTCGTGCGCTCCTTTGACAGATGCATTTCAGTGATTTCTTTCCTGTCCTCGAAGTTTTTTAATCATGTTATGTTCTGGATTCCCCTTCATGATAAATTATGCATTTTTTCTTGACGGAGGGATCAGGTTGTTTTCATCAACCTTGTTCACGTTTGTAAAACTCGTGATTACCCTTGTTATTAGGGCTACTTCAGTTGTATTATTGCTATTTGTGTACTGGTCAAATTTCCATCTTACTTGATAACTACTCGGTTTTGCAGGTCCATTTATCCTTGGATTTGGGATGGTGTTTTAATAATGCTGATTCCATGTCACGATAAGGATAATTTTTTCCATCTACTGACATATAAGTATTTTAATGGATTTGGTATCTTTTCCCACTGTTTAATGTATCCCACATACCAGGTGCAGTTTGGGTGACTAATGTGTTGCTTTGGATTCCCCTTCATGATGAATGATGACATTTTGCTTGACTGAAATTGAAGGTTTTTTCAAGTTTTTAAATAATTTTTAGCGTTCGTTAAAACAGATTAATCATTGCTGCTGTTATTTTACTGGTAATTCAACTTCGTAACTGACAACATGCTAAAGTATTGCTACTGCTAATTACTGTAAACCTCGTGCGCTCCTTTGACAGATGCATTTCAGTGATTTCTTTCCTGTCCTCGAAGTTTTTTAATCATGTGATGTTCTGGATTCCCCTTCATGATAAATTATGCATTTTTTCTTGACGGAGGGATCAGGTTGTTTTCATCAACCTTGTTCACGTTTGTAAAACTCGTGATTACCCTTGTTATTAGGGCTACTTCAGTTGTATTATTGCTATTTGTGTACTGGTCAAATTTCCATCTTACTTGATAACTACTCGGTTTTGCAGGTCCATTTATCCTTGGATTTGGGATGGTGTTTTAATAATGCTGATTCCATGTCATGATAAGGATAATTTTTTCCATCTACTGACATATAAGTATTTTAATGGATTTGGTATCTTTTCCCACTGTTTAATGTATCCTACATACCAGGTGCAGTTTGGGTGACTAATGTGTTGCTTTGGATTCCCCTTCATGATGAATGATGACATTTTGCTTGACTGAAATTGAAGGTTTTTTCAAGTTTTTAAATAATTTTTAGCGTTCGTTAAAACAGATTAATCATTGCTGCTGTTATTTTACTGGTAATTCAACTTCGTAACTGACAACATGCTAAAGTATTGCTACTGCTAATTACTTTAAACCTCGTGCGCTCTGTTGATAGATGCAGTTCAGTGATTTCTTTTCTGTCCTCGAAGTTTTTATCATGTGATGTTCTGGATTCCCCTTCATGATAAGTGATGCATTTTTTCTTGACTGAGGGATCAGGTTGTTTTCATCAACCTGGTTCACGTTTGTAAAACTCTTGATTACCCTTGTTATTAGGGCTACTTCAGTTGTAATATTGCTAATTGTGTGCTGGTAAAATTTCCATCTTTTTTGATAACTACCCGTTTTGCAGTTCCATTTATCCTTGGATTTGGTATGGTGTTTTAATAATGCTGATTCCATGTCATGATAAGGATAGTTTTTTCCATCTACTGACATATAAGTATTTTAATGGATTTGGTATCTTTTCCCACTGTTTAATGTATCCTACATACCAGGTGCAGTTTGGGTGACTAATGTGTTGCTTTGGATTCCCCTTCATGATGAATGATTACAATTTGGTTGACTGAAATTGAAGGTTTTTTCAAATTTTTGAATAATTTTTTGCGCTCGCTAAAACTGATTAATCATTGCTTCTGATACCTCATTGGTAATTCAACTTATAACTGACAACATGCTAAAGTTTTGCTACTTCTAATTACTGTAAACCTCGTGCGCTCCTTTGACAGATGCATTTCAGTGATTTCTTTCCTGTCCTCGAAGTTTTTTAATCATGTGATGTTCTGGATTCCCCTTCATGATAAATTATGCATTTTTTCTTGACGGAGGGATCAGGTTGTTTTCATCAACCTTGTTCACGTTTGTAAAACTCGTGATTACCCTTGTTATTAGGGCTACTTCAGTTGTATTATTGCTATTTGTGTACTGGTCAAATTTCCATCTTACTTGATAACTACTCGGTTTTGCAGGTCCATTTATCCTTGGATTTGGGATGGTGTTTTAATAATGCTGATTCCATGTCATGATAAGGATAATTTTTTCCATCTACTGACATATAAGTATTTTAATGGATTTGGTATCTTTTCCCACTGTTTAATGTATCCTACATACCAGGTGCAGTTTGGGTGACTAATGTGTTGCTTTGGATTCCCCTTCATGATGAATGATGACATTTTGCTTGACTGAAATTGAAGGTTTTTTTCAAGTTTTTAAATAATTTTTAGCGTTCGTTAAAACAGATTAATCATTGCTGCTGTTATTTTACTGGTAATTCAACTTCGTAACTGACAACATGCTAAAGTATTGCTACTGCTAATTACTTTAAACCTCGTGCGCTCTTTTGATAGATGCAGTTCAGTGATTTCTTTTCTGTCCTCGAAGTTTTTATCATGTGATGTTCTGGATTCCCCTTCATGATAAGTGATGCATTTTTTCTTGACTGAGGGATCAGGTTGTTTTCATCAACCTGGTTCACGTTTGTAAAACTCTTGATTACCCTTGTTATTAGGGCTACTTCAGTTGTAATATTGCTAATTGTGTGCTGGTAAAATTTCCATCTTTTTTGATAACTACCCGTTTTGCAGTTCCATTTATCCTTGGATTTGGTATGGTGTTTTAATAATGCTGATTCCATGTCATGATAAGGATAGTTTTTTCCATCTACTGACATATAAGTATTTTAATGGATTTGGTATCTTTTCCCACTGTTTAATGTATCCTACATACCAGGTGCAGTTTGGGTGACTAATGTGTTGCTTTGGATTCCCCTTCATGATGAATGATAACATTTTGCTTGACTGAAATTGAAGGTTTTTTCAAATTTTTAAATAATTTTTAGCGTTCGTTGAAACAGATTAATCATTGTTGCTGTTATTTTACTGGTAATTCAACTTCGTAGCTGACAACATGCTAAAGTATTGCTAATGCTAATTTCTTTAAACCTCGTGCGCTCCTTTGATAGATGCAGTTCAGTGATTTCTTTCCTTTCCTCGAAGTTTTTTTAATCATGTGATGATCTGGGTTCCCCTTCATGATAAATTATGCATTTTTTCTTGACGGAGGGATCAGGTTGTTTTCATCAACCTTGTTCACGTTTGTAAAACTCGTGACTACCCTTGTTATTAGGGCTACTTCAGTTGTATTATTGCTATTTGTGTACTGGTCAAATTTCCATCTTACTTGATAAATACTCGGTTTTGCAGGTCCATTTATCCTTGGATTTGGGATGGTGTTTTAATAATGCTGATTCCATGTCATGATAAGGATAATTTTTTCCATCTACTGACATATAAGTATTTTAATGGATTTGGTATCTTTTCCCACTGTTTAATGTATCCTACATACCAGGTGCAGTTTGGGTGACTAATGTGTTGCTTTGGATTCCCCTTCATGATGAATGATGACATTTTGCTTGACTGAAATTGAAGGTTTTTTCAAGTTTTTAAATAATTTTTAGCGTTCGTTAAAACAGATTAATCATTGCTGCTGTTATTTTACTGGTAATTCAACTTCGTAACTGACAACATGCTAAAGTATTGCTACTGCTAATTACTTTAAACCTCGTGCGCTCTTTTGATAGATGCAGTTCAGTGATTTCTTCTGTCCTCGAAGTTTTTATCATGTGATGTTCTGGATTCCCCTTCATGATAAGTGATGCATTTTTTCTTGACTGAGGGATCAGGTTGTTTTCATCAACCTGGTTCACGTTTGTAAAACTCTTGATTACCCTTGTTATTAGGGCTACTTCAGTTGTAATATTGCTAATTGTGTGCTGGTAAAATTTCCATCTTTTTTGATAACTACCCGTTTTGCAGTTCCATTTATCCTTGGATTTGGTATGGTGTTTTAATAATGCTGATTCCATGTCATGATAAGGATAGTTTTTTCCATCTACTGACATATAAGTATTTTAATGGATTTGGTATCTTTTCCCACTGTTTAATGTATCCTACATACCAGGTGCAGTTTGGGTGACTAATGTGTTGCTTTGGATTCCCCTTCATGATGAATGATGACATTTTGCTTGACTGAAATTGAAGGTTTTTTCAAATTTTTAAATAATTTTTAGCGTTCGTTAAAACAGATTAATCATTGCTGCTGTTATTTTACTGGTAATTCAACTTCGTAGCTGACAACATGCTAAAGTATTGCTAATGCTAATTTCTTTAAACCTCGTGCGCTCCTTTGATAGATGCAGTTCAGTGATTTCTTTCCTTTCCTCGAAGTTTTTTTAATCATGTGATGATCTGGATTCCCCTTCATGATAAATTATGCATTTTTTCTTGAAGGAGGGATCAGGTTGGTTTCATCAACCTTGTTCACGTTTGTGAAACTCTTGATTAACCTTGTTATTAGGGCTACTTCAGTTGTATTATTGCTACATGTGTGCTGGTAAAATTTTCATCTTACTTGATAACTACTCGTTTTGCAGTTCCATTTATCCTTGGATTTAGGATGGTCTTTTAATAATGCTGATTCCATGTCATGATAAGGATATTTTTTCCATCTACTGACATATAAGTATTTTATTGGATTTGGTATCTTTTCCCACTGTTTAATGTATCCTACATAGCAGGTGCAGTTTGATTGATTAATGTGATGCTTTTGATACCCCTTCATGATGAATGATGACATTTTGCTTGACTGAAATTGAAGCTCTTCAAATTTTTTAATAATTTTTGGCGCTCGTTAAAACAGATTAATCATTGCTGCTGATATTTTACTGGTAATTCAACTTCGTAACTGACAACATGCTGAAGTATAGCTACTGCTAATTGCTTTAAACCTCCTGTGCTCCTTTGCTAGATGCAGTTCAGTGATTTCTTTCCTGTCCTCGAAGTTTTTATCATGTGATGTTCTGGTTTCCCCTTCATGTTAAGTGGTGCATTTTTTCTTGACTGAAGGATCAAGTTGTTTTCACCAACCTAATTCACGTTTTTAAAATTTTTGATTGCTACTTCAGTTGTATTTTTGCTACGTGTGTGCTGGTAATATTTTCATCTTACTCGATAACTACCCGTTTTGCAGTTCCATTTATCCTTGGATCTTGGATGCTCTTTTAATAATGATGATTCCAAGTCATGATAGGGATGATTTTTTCCATATAGTGACACAAGTGTTTTAATGGATTTGGTATCTTTTACCACTGTTTACTGTATCCTACACAGCAGGTGCAGTTTGGTTGACTAATCTGATGCTTTGGATTCCCCTTCGTGATGAATGATGACTTTTTGCCTGCAGTTGATGGTTTTTCAAGTTTGTGAATACTTTTTTGCGCTCGCTATAACAGATTAATCCTTGCTAGTGATGCCTCATTGGTAATTCAACTTGTTACTGACAACATGCTAAAGTATTGCTACTGCTAATTTCTTTAAACCTCGTGCGCTCTTTTGATAGATGCAGTTCAGTGATCTCTTTCCTGTCCTCAAAATTTTTTAATCATGTGATGTTCTGGATTCCCCTTCATGATAAGTGATGCATTTTTTCTTGACTGAGGGATCAGGTTGTTTTCATCAACCTTGTTCACGTTTGTAAAACTCGTGATTAACCTTGTTATTAGGGCTACTTCAGTTGTATTTTTGCTACTTGTGTACTGGTAAAATTTTCATTTTACTTGATAACTATTCGTACTGCAGTTTCGTTTATCCTTGGATTTGGGATAGTCTTTTAATAATGCTGATTCCATGTCATGATAAGGATAATTTTTTCCATCTACTGACATATAAGTATTTTAATGGATTTGGTATCTTTTCCCACTGTTTAATGTACCCTACATAGCAGGTGCAGTTTGGGTGACTAATGTGATGCTTTGGATTCCCCTTCATGATGAATGATGACATTTTCCTCGACTGAAATTGGAGGTTTTTTCAATTTTTTAAAATATTTTCGACGCTCCCTCGAACAGATTAATCACTGCTACTGATATTTTACTGGTAATTCAAGTTCGTAACTGACATTATGCTAAAGTATTGCTACTGCTAATTACTTTAACCCTTGTGCGCTCCTTTGATAGATGCAATTCAGTGATTTGTTTCATGTCTTCGTAGTTTTTTAATGTGATTTTCTGGATTCCCTTCATGATAAATGATGAATTTTTTCTTGAAAGAGGGTCAGATTCTTTCCATCAACTCTGTTTACGTTTGAGATTTTTTGTTCCCCTTTTTATTAGGGCTACTTCATGTGTTTTATTGCTACTTGCGTTTTGTTAAAATTCTCGTCTTACTTGATAACTATTCTTACTGCAGTCACTTTTTATCCTTGGAGTATTGATACCTTCCAATTAGTTTTGATTCCATGTCATGATAAGGATAATGTTGTCTTGTCTACTGTTAAATTTTTTAATGGACTTAGTGTGTTTTTCCCACTGTTTACTGTATGCTACATAGCAGCTGCTGTTTTTGGTTACTAGTTTGATGTATTATATTCTCCCTTTACAATAACTGATGACATTTTGTAGGTTTTTGTATTTCGACCGTATTTGTAGGTTTTTTTCAAATATTTTTTTTTTCGATTTTTTCGGCTCTCGTTAAAACAGATGAATCATTGCTACTGATATTCCATTGGTAACTCAAATTCTAACTGAAAGCATGCTTATGTGTTGCTACTGTCAATTAATATAAACCTCGTTCGCTCTTTTAACATATGCTCTTCAGTGACTTATTTCCTGTCGTAGTTTTTAATGTTGTGATGTCCTGGATTCTTCTTCATGATTATTGATGCAATTTTTCTTAACCTGTTCCCCGTGTTAATAGGGTTACTTCAGGCTTATTATTGCTACTTGTGTACTGGTAAAGATTTGATCTTACTTGATTACTATTCGTTCGGCAAATGCTTTGCATCCTTTGAGTTTTGGCAATATCAAAATAATTGTGATTCCATGTCGTGATAGTTTTGTGTCGTCTGCTGACACATTATTTGGTATCTTTTTTTCCCAATCTTTACTTTTTACTATACAGCTGGTGCAATTTTGGTTACTTATGTGATGCTTTGGATTCCCCTTCGTGATCAATGATGACATTTGCTCGACTGAAACTGGAGACATTTGAATTCTTTGATAATTTTTGGCGCTCGCTAAAATAGATTAATCATTGCTACTGATATTTTTCTGGTAGTTCAACTTCGAAACTGAAAACATGCTAAACTATTGCTGATGCTAATAACTTTAAACCTCGTGCGCTCCTTTAATAGTGGCAGTTGAGTGATTTCTTTGCTGTCTTGGTGGTTATTTTTGGAATGTGATGTTCTGGATTCCCCTTCATGATAAATGATGCAATACTTCTTGAATGATGGTCAGGTTGTTTTCATCAACTTTGTTTACGTTTGCGATTTCCCCCTGTTTTTCATGTGTGTTATTGCTGCTTGTGTTTTGTCTTACTTGAAAACTACTCGTTTTGCAGTTCCATTTATCCTTGGATGCCCTTTTTATAATGGTGATTCCATGTCATAATGATAATTTTTTCCATCTACTGACATAAGTGTTTCAATGGATTTGGTATCTTTTCCCACTGTTTACTGTATCCTACGTAGCAGGTGGAGTTTGGGTGACTAATGTGATGCTCTGGATTCCCCTTTATGATAAATGATGACATTTGGCTGGACTGAAATTGGAGGTTTTTATTCAAATTCAGTTTTTTGGCACTCGCTAAAACAGATGAATCCTTGCTACTGATATTTTTCTGGTAAGTCAAATGATGCAATTTTTCTTGAATGAGGGTCAGACAGTTTTTTATCAAATTTGTTTTTTGTGCGATTTTTTGTTCCCCTTGTTATTAGGGCTGCTTCATGTGTATTATTGCTGCTTGTGTTTTGTTGTCGTCTTACTTGATAACCAGCCGTAATGCGGTTGTAATTTTACTGGTGATTCAACTTCTTAACTGACATGCAGAAGTATTGCCACTGCTAATTACTTCAACCCTTGTGCGCCCCTTTGATAGATGCAATTTAGTGATTTCAATTCAGTGGTTTTTTTCCTGTCTTCGTAGTTTTTTAATCATGATGTTCTGGATTCGCCTGCTTGATAAATGATACATTTTTTTGAGGGATCAGGTTGTTCTCATCAACCTTGTTCACGTTTTCAAAATTTGTGATCCGCTTGTTTTTAGGGCTACTTCTGGTGTATTATTGCTACTTTTGTACTGGTAAAATTTTTATCCTACTCGATAACTATTCGTAATGCGGTTGCTTGTCACGATTTTTGACTCCATGTCATGATAAGGATAATTTTTCTTGTCTGCTGACTTTATTTTTTCGTGGAATTGGTATCTGTTTTCCCATTGCATACTTTATCCTACATAGCAGGTACAGTTTTTGGTTAGTAATGCGATGTTTTGGATTCCCCCTCTTAATATGTGATGAAATTTTGCTTGACTGAATTTTGCGTTTTTTTTCAATTTTAATGATATTTTTGACTCTCGCTAAAACAGATGAATCATTGCTACTGATATTTTACTGGTACTTTGTAACTAATATCATGGCAAAGTATTTCTACTGCTAATTACTATGAACCGTCTGCGCTCCTTTGATAGATGCTGTTCTTATTTTTGTTCTTGTAGTCATTGATTGTTTAATATGATAATCTGGATTCCCCTTCATGATAAATGATGCAATATTTCTTGAATGATGGTCAGGTTGTTTTCATCAACTTTGTTTACGTTTGCGATTTCCCCCTGTTTTTCATGTGTGTTATTGCTGCTTGTGTTTTGTCTTACTTGATAAATACTCGTTTTGCAGGTCATTTATCCTTGGATGCCATTTTTATAATGGTGATTCCATGTCATAAGGATAATTTTTTCCGTCTACTGACAAGTGTTTCAATGGATTTGATATCTTTTTCCCACTGTTTACTGTATCCTACATAGCAGGAGGAGGAGTTTGAGTGACTAATGTGATGCTTTGGATTCCCCTTCATGACAAATGATGACAATTGGCTGGACTGAAATTGGAGGTTTTTATTCAAATTAGTTTTTTGGCACTCGCTAAAACAGATGAATCCTTGCTACTGACATTTTTCTGGTAATTCAAATGATGCAATTTTTCTTCAATGAGGGTCAGACTGTTTTCATCAACTTTGTTTATGTTTGCGATTTTTTGTTCCCCCTTGTTATTAGGGCTGCTTCATGTGTATTATTGCTGCTTGTGTTTTGTTGTCTTCTTACTTGATAACCATCCGTAATGCAGTTGCTTTGAATCCTTGTCGTATTGATACTACCGTAATAATTGTGATTCCATCTCATCATAAGGATAATTTTTTGTCTTTTTAGGCTATTAGGCTACCTTATTCACTTTTTAAAATTTTTGATTGCTACTTCAGTTGTATTATTGCTACTTGAGTACTGGTAATATTTTCATCTTACTCGATAACTCCTCGTTTCGCAGTTCCATTTATCCTTGGATTTGGGATGGTGTTTTAATAATGGTGATTCCATGTCATGGTAAGGATAATTTTTTCCATCTACTGACACAGTGTTTTAATGGATTTGGTATCTTTTCCCACTGTTTAATGTATCCTACATAGCAGTTGCAGTTTAGGTGACTAATGTGATGCTTTCGATTCCCCCTCATAATGAAAGAGGACATTTTGCTGGACTGAGATTGAAGGTTTTTCAAATTTTTAAATTTGGGCGCTACCTAAAATGGAGTAACCCTTGCTACTGATATTTTACTGGTGATTCAACTTCTTAACTGACATGCTGAAGTATTGCCACCGCTAATTACTTCAACCCTTGTGCGCCCCTTTGATAGATGCAATTTAGTGATTCCAATTCAGTGGTTTTTTCCTGTCTTCGTAGTTTTTTAATCATGATGTTCTGGATTCGCCTGCTTGATAAATGATACATTTTTTTGAGGGATCAGGTTGTTCTCATCAACCTTGTTCACGTTTTCAAAATTTGTGATCCGCTTGTTTTTAGGGATACTTCTGGTGTATTATTGCTAATTGTGTACTGGTAAAATTTTTATCCTACTCGATAACTATTCGTAGTGCGGTTGCTTGTCACGATTTTTGACTCCATGTCATGATAAGGATAATTTTTCTTGTCTGCTGACTTTATTTTTTTTCGTGGAATTGGTATCTGTTTTCCCATTGCATACTTTATCCTACATAGCAGGTACAGTTTTTGGTTAGTAATGCGATGTTTTGGATTCCCCCTCTTGATATGTGATGAAATTTTGCTTGACTGAATTTTGCGTTTTTTTTTCAATTTTTAATGATGTTTTCGACTCTCGCTAAAACAGATGAATCATTGCTACTGATATTTTACTGCTACTTTGCAACAAATATCATGGCAAAGTATTGCTATTGCTAATTACTATAAACCGTCTGCCCTCCTTTGATAGATGCTGTTCTTATTTTTGTTCTTGTAGTCATTGATTGTTTAATATTATGATAATCTGGTTTCCTCTTCATGGAAAATGATGCATTTTATCTTGACTGAGTTATGTAGTTTTTATTAACTTTGTTTACATTTGTGATATTTTAGCTCCTCTTGTTATTAGGGTTACCTTAGGTGTATTATTGCTACTTGTGTGCTAGTTTTTGTCATCATATTTTTTCCACTTTACTGTATACTATATAGCAGGTGGAGTGTGTGATGTTCTGGATTCCCCCTTCATAATAAGTGACGCAATTGTTCTTGACTGAGGGATGAGGTTGTTATCACCACCTGTGTTTACGCTTGCTATATCTTTTTTCACTTCTGTTAACTATATGCTACATAACAGGTACAGCTTTTGGTTAGTAATGCGATGTTTTGGAATCCCCTTCTTGCTACTGATATTTTACTGCTACTTTGTAACTAATATCATGGCAAAGTATTGCTACTGCTAATTACTATAAACGATCCGCCCTCCTTTGATAGATGCTGTTCTTATTTTTGTTCTTGTAGTCATTGATTGTTTAATATTATGACAATCTGGTTTCCTCTTCATGGTAAATGATGCATTTTATCTTGACTGAGTTAGGTAGTTTTAATTAGCTTTGTTTACATTTGTGATATTTTAGCTCCTCTTGTTATTAGGGTTACCTTCTGTGTATTATTGCTACTTGTGTGCTAGTTTTTGTCATCATATTTTTTCCACTTTACTGTATACTAAATAGCAGGTGGAGTGTGTGATGTTCTGGATTCCCCCTTCATAATAAGTGACGCAATTGTTCTTGAGTGAGGGATGAGGTTGTTATCACCACCTGTGTTTACGCTTGCTATATCTTTTTTCACTTCTGTTAAATATATGCTACATAACAGGTACAGCTTTTGGTTAGTAATGCGATGTTTTGGAATCCCCTTCTTGATATATGATGAAATTTTGCTCGACTGAAATTGGGCAATCATACAATTTTTAATGATTTTTTGGGTGCTAGCTAAACATAAGAGTCATTCCTACTGGTATTTAACCGGTAATTCAACTTCATAACTGTTAACATGCTATTCCAAAATTGTTGTTTGATAAGTTTTGTTGATATTCTGATTTTTTTGGATTCCATTTCATTGTCACTGACGCAATTTTCTTCGAACGATTTGTGATGTTTTTTTGCGTTCATCGCACTGATTTAATTTTCATTTACTGTGGTGAGGTTCTCTATCCCTAATGGCAAATTATGCTTTTTGTCTGGACTGAATGAGGAAGCTGTTTTTTGATGTTTGTTTACTTTTGTGAGTTTTTGGATGCCCATTGTTTTTGAGGTTACTGGGGATTTATTTTTTCTACTAGTGTACTGTTAAATTTTTCATATTCCTTGATGACTAATTGTCCTGCAGTTGCTTTGGTTCCTTGTAGTTTTGATTCTATTGTATTAATTCTGATTCCATGTCATGATGGGCAATAATTTTTTCTCGTCTACTGAAACATGATTTTTTGTTTGTGGATTTGGTGTACCTTTGTTCTCACTGCTTACTGTATACTACATAGCAAAAGCAGTTTTTGGTTACTAGTGTCATATTTTGGATTTCTCTGTGTGATAACAGATGAAATTTTGATTGACTAAAATTGGAGGTTTTCAAATCCTTTATATGATTTGTTCGGTGCTCGCTAAGACAGATGAATCAATACTACTGATATTTTACTGGTAATTGAACTTCGTTTGTATCTAATAACATAATAACACGTATTGCTACTGCTAATTACTATAAACCACCTGCGCTCCTTTGATAGATGCTGTTCTGCGGTTTTTGTTACTGTCGTCATTGTTTTATAATATCGTGATATCCTGGATTCCCCTTCATGGTAAATGATGGAATTTACCTTGACTGAGGGATGTCGTTTTTATCAACTTTGTTTACGTTTGTGATAGCAGGTGCAGTTTTTGGTTAATAATGTGATGGTTTCGATTCCCCTTCTTGATGAATGATGACGTTTTTCTCGACTGAAATTCGAGGTTTTTGTTGACATTTCCTAAAGCATGAATCTTTTTTGATGTTTTACTGGTAATTCAACTTCGTAGCTGATAACATGCTCAATTATTGATGCTGTTAATAACTTTATGACTCGTGCGCTCCTTTGATGGATGCTGTTGAGGTACTTCATTCCTGAGTTTTAATAATGTGATGTTCTGGATTCCCCTTCATGATAAGTGATGCAAATTTTCTCGACTGAGGGATGAGGTTGTTTACGTTTGTGATTTTTTAGATTTCCGCTGTTATTAGGGTTATTTTAGGTGCATTACTGCTACTTGTGTACTGGTAAAAATTTCCTCTTACTTGATATCTTTTCTCCTGCTGTTGCTTTGCTTTCATGGAGTAATGACACTTTTCCATGTCATGATGAGCGATAATTTTGTCTCATCTTCTGATATATCGTTTTCATAGATTTGATAATTCTTTTTTCACCTCTGTTACTATATACTACATAACAGGTACAGTTTTTGGTTAGTAATGCGACGTTTTGAAATTTTGCTTGACTGGAATTGAGTTTTTCATTTTTTAATGATTTTTTTCGTTGCTCGCTAAACAGAAGAGTCATTGCTACTGATATCTAACTGGTAATTCAACGTCATCACAGTTTACATGCTAATTATGTTCAGCATCTTTGGTTACTTAAAGATTTGCTACAATTATTTTTTCCCGCTTCCTAAGTGATAACTTAGTCTCGATTAGAACAAGATTTTTCATCAAATTAAAGAATCCTTTGTATCTCACTGCTTGATAAATAGTAGGCTCCGTTTTTGGTCCAACATTTGATGTTTTTGATTCCCCTTCATCAGAACTGATGACATTTTGCTTGACTGAAATCGTAGGTTGGTTTCCAAAACTTCTTATATAATTTTTTGGGTGCTAATACAGATGAAACATCGCAGCTGATATTTTGCTGGTAATATGCCTTCGTAGCTGATAACATACTGTTCCACAGTTGGGTTTTCGTGAGTTTTGTTGCTTTTGTAATCTTTTTGAAGTTCCTTTCATTATAACTGACGCAATTATGCTCGACAGAATTGTGATGTTTTTGTTAACCAAATTGGCCTAATTTCGAGTTATTTGCGATTCCGCTACTAAATACAGATAACGTGTTGCTTCCGCTGATTACTTTAAACGTCGAGTGCCCGTTTGATAGATGCTGCTCCTTGATTGATTTCCTTTCATCGTAGTTTTCTTTACACGTTTGCCATGTTCTGGATTCCCCTTCTCGAACAATGATGCAATTTTTGTTGACTAAGAGATGAAGATTTTTATCAACTTTGGTTTCTTATGCGATGGTTTCATTTCCCGTTGTTACTAGGGTTACTTCAGGTGTATTTTTGCTACTTGTGTACTGTTTAATTTTTTCATTTCAATTGATAATTATGTTCAGTATTTTCCGTTACTTGGAGATTTTTACTCCCGCTGAGTGATAATTTTATATCGATTAGAACAGGATTTTTCATCAAATTAACAATTTTCCTCTATTCCACTCTTAACTAAATAGCAGGTGCCGATTTTGTTCAAATTTTGATGTTTTGGTTTCCCCTTCATGATAACTGCTGGCTGTTTCTTGACCGAAATGGCAGGTTTTTCAGTTTTTTGACCTCATGATTTTTGGATGCTCGCTAAAACATATGTATCATTGCTCCCGATATTTTGCTGGTAATTTAACTTCGTAACCTATAACATATGATGTTCCCCATTTGCTGCGGTTGTAATGTTTTTGGATTTCCTTTCATTATAACTGATGCAATTGTGCTCGATGGAATTGTGCTGTATTTGTTTAACAAATTGGCGTAATTCTGATTTATTTGGGATTCCTCTACTAAATTTAGATAAGGTGTTGCTTCTGCTGGTTATTTTACCTCCTGTGCCCGTTTGATAGATGTTTTTCAGTTACTTCTCGCCTCCGGTAGTAGTTTCTCTACTACTGTGATGTTCACATCAACTTTGTTTAAGATATTTGTTTGTGGTGATATTTTAGATTCCCTTGTTATTAGGGTTAATTCGTGTGTATAATTGCTGCTTTTGTACTGGTTATTTTATCTTAAATAATACTTATGTTCAGCACTATCTTTGGTTACTCGACGATTTATTACCACTTCGATAGCGAGCGTCCTGTTTTTTTTTATTTTTGGCAGTTTCGTTTTTAAAGGTAAAGTGTGAAAAAAACATTGGTTTTTAATAGGATCTATAGCTGAGTAAAGCAGCTATAATGGCCCTTGGATGGTTTTTTCTTAGTGAATTTTTTTGTTACGACGAGTTGACTTCACAATCACTGCGAGTCTGCTTTTGTTCATTGATTCTTGCAATTTTGACGGAATTGCGTGCGTAACGGTCGTTTTTCACTATAATTGCTCTTATTGCTCTTATTGGAGCAAGTTTTTTGTTCAATTGCGAGCTGAATTTTTTTTAAAGATTACCCTAGTCAAAAATGATTTCACTCTGATTTTTGCTAGCTTTAGTTAAAGGTAAGAGAGTTCAAGTAAGTATATCTAACTCTAAATGAAAGTTATTTTGCGCAGCTAATAGGAACAACACATAGGTTGAACAATTTCCTAAGAATTTGACTTCTCGTGGAACTTTTCTCTTCTTCGCTATCGTTTTTTCTAAGTCTTTTCGAGACTGCTGGTCTACGAAGCTATAGCAGCTCATTGCTGGAAATCTGCCGGATATGTTGAATCGTGAGAACTCTACACTAACAGGTGGTTTTGTTTTCGACTATAATATATTGCCTGTGAAAAACTTACTGTAAGAAAGTAGTTAGTTGTGAATTGGGAGTCAATCCAAAGGATCTCGTTTAAATTTTGTCAAAGTCATGTGAATGTAAAGACAAGATGAAATGATGAAGTAATGGTTAAGTGACTCTACTTGAAGTCACTGAGAACTTCTGGTGTTTATCGAGAACCGCCAAGCGGTTCGAGATATTAAGTCAGAATTTCGAAGTGACTTCTGCAAAGTCACTTAACCATGCTTAAAACACGAAACGCGCGCGTTTTAAAATGACGAAATTCAACTTCTGGCTAAGTAGCGACCTCTGGCATTTTAACTTCTGGCACTGCAGACTTTCGGCATGTTAAAATGTGCACGTGAGTGTTTTAAGTAAATTTAAAACTATCAACGATATAAATGAGTGGAATCGAAGTTATTTGTTTTGGCATCTTAGCTACACTAACAATGATATGCTGTCAGATGCCAATGTGTTAACATTGTGCGCCATTCACAGAATCATGCTAGCCGTCACATTGTTGCTAATTGCGAAGTTTTGGATTCCATTTAATCGTAATTGAGGCTATTTTTCTGATATAAGAGTTCTTCTACTTTTTGAGCGTCTTTTTTTTATCTCAATTGTTCATTTTTTTCGTTTTCCGGTGATTTTAATTTAGGCAGTGTCTTTCTCCTTTTTGTTTTCTTTTGGAGTTTGGCAGAATGTTTTCTGCCCTTTGTTCCTGTTTCAGTCCATGGAAATTTATTGGCTTTTTTGTATTTAGTGAACGGCAAATGCGGAGAAATGTTCCCCAAACAGCAGAGGTTTGAAATTTATACGTGCATATTAGTTTAATTGTGAATAGGAAAGTTTGTTGTTATTGCATTTTTTGGAGATACGATTTTCTTGAATATGGTTGTCAATCTATTAAAAAAAGCATTTTCAGGAGGGAGCCAACATTATTTTTGGGGTGCTTAACTTTCGTCTATATGGGACCGGGGGAGGTGTAGACGAAAAGAATCATATGCTAATAAAAATTAATTTTGTCGCTAAGTGCAGCACAGACAGACGGATTCTCTACTAGGTTGAAAGCATCCTAATCCTCTACTCTCATGACCAGTAACATGCTCCATAAAATTCTGTTCGAGCCTAGACCCCCTTTTTCAAAGGCAGGAATTGTTAAAAAAAATCCAGCTTCCTTTTTAATTATAGCTGATGATTCTTGTCCAATCTGTGTGGAACCATTTGGAAGTGAGCGCCTGTTTCACTCTGAATGTTGCAACAATGTCCTCCACACATCTTGCCTCAGACCGTACGTGTACAACGCGGGCACGTATTACCTCAAGTGTCCTTTCTGTCAAAACGTGAGGAAGTTCAAACAGCTGGTGGCCAAGTACGCAGGAATCCACATCCCAACGCGGGAGCCAACTTATGAAGACCATGACAGGATGGTGGTGGAATTGGTCTGTTGCTACGAAAATTGTCCGGATCCAGACTTGTAAGTCAGCCTTACTCACTTATTAAGAGATGTTGAAATATCTTATTTAACCTTTCTTTATTTTATTTCTTTATTTAGCCATGCAACCTTTTACATTTAAAATGAAGTGTTTGATTGATGAGGGGCATTGAGTTAGGGTTATTTTGATCACAGCACTGTTTTATCCAATGAAACAAAAGATGTCAAAATGAGTCAAATTTTCAAAATTATCTTGGAAGAGTGTTGCGTGCTTTGTATGCCGGTACGGTCAACAAATTTTAGTTCTCATGGTATATAAAAGGTCTCTTTTGTTTAGCTCGTTCTTTGCATCTGGAACTAGTCACTATAGCTCTATTCTATCATAGTTTGAATTTATGAGTTTACTCTATCGAATGAGTTCTAATCAACTGACAATAACTGTACCAACTTGACTACATTTATTGTGTCTTTATTAGTGTAATATATTCTATTCAGACTACATAATTTATCAGGGACAAGAGTTAACGGGAAAATATCAAGGCCGAAGTTTCGATTTTTCAAAGTAAAAATATGTATCTTATAAATATAAGTTACCCTTCTCAAGGAGGTAAAAAGTTTCTTCTTCTCTGCTTTGTAACCAATACACCAATGTAGGCAGAAGAGAGAAGTTTTTCAAAATTATACCTCTGGTCTCCCCGCATTTTTCGTGAAAAACTTTCGCCTTTTACTAAAGTTTTCCGTGTGGGGGGACAACTTGAGATTTGTCTCTTTTTCCGAACCTGCTCCGGTGGAGTGGGTAAACAAAATTTTGTAAGTTATTGAGTTGAAGATTTGAGGATTGCCCCGTACTACAACCATTTTTATTTGTCGATGAAACGTGTACGAACGACGGAAGCTGGGAAAAGCGTATTATGAAAAGTTCCGAGAAAATGGAAATAAGAAAACAGGATTTTGGTAAAATTACAAAATGGCTTTGGAGTCAAAATAAATTATCGGGCTTTGAGAAAAATATCTTTTTCAAATTGTTATACAATTGCATTCCGGATAAAGAAGTTCTTTGGAATCGGGGTTTGAAAAGCAATCCTATATGCTCTTTTTGCGATTCCGCTTTCGAAAACCTGTAACACTTATTTGACGATTGCCCCGTACTGCAACCATTTCTATACAGGCTGGGCGTTGAAAAAATGAGTGACCTCTTTACCGAGCTATCAACAAAGTAAGTTGAATCCGCAGCAATTGTTCTATATGACTCCTGGAAGTGTGAAGCTGATCAAACTGTATTCAAATTTAATTTACTGATGAGTGATTTTAAATAACGTTTTTTCTTAATCGGACAATTGTAGATCAATTCTATAGAAATTGAATTATTTGCATACTAAAGTTTTCCGTGTGGGGGGACAACTTGAGATTTGTCTCTTTTTCCGAACCTGCTCCGATGGAGTGGGTAAACAAAATTTTGGAAGTTATTGAGTTGAAGGTTTGAGGATTGCCCCGTACTACAACCATTTTTATATAGGCTTGGCGTTGAAAAACTGAGTGACCTCTTTACCGAGCTATCAACAAAGAAAGTTAAATCCGCAGCAATTTGTCTAAATGACTCCTGGACGTGTGAAGCTGATGAAACTTTATTCAAACTTAATTTTTTGATGAGTGATTTTAAATAAATTGGACAATTGTAGATCAATTCTATAGAAATTGAATTATTTGCATACAAAAGTTTTCCGTGTGGGAGACAACTTGAGATTTGTCCCTTTTTCCGAACCGGCTTCGATGGAGTGGGTCAACAAAACGTGAACAGTAATCAAAGTTTTGGAAGTTATTGAGTTGAAGGTTTGAGGATTGCCCTACAACCATTTTATTTTGAGGACTACAACCATTTTTATATAGGCTTGGCGTTGAAAAACTGAGTGACCTCTTTACCGAGCTATCAACAAAAAAGAACGTTGAATCCGCAACAATTGTTCTAAATGACTCCTGAACGTGTCAAGCTGATTAAACTTTATTCAAACCTAATTTACTGATGAGTGATTTTAATTAACGTTTTTTTAATCGGTCAATTGTAGATCAATTCTATATAAATTGAACTATTTGCATACTAAAGTTTTCCGTGAGGGAGACAAATTGAGATTTGTCCCTTTTCCGAACCTGCTACGATGGAGTGGGTAACCAAAAGGTGAACAGTAATCAAAATTTTGGATGTTATTGAGCTGAAGATTTGAGTCAATTGTTACCAGAAGCTAAATTTTTATTGATTTTAACGGGGAAAATTGTTGTTCAAAAATTTCATAAGTTGGTATTGGAGAAAGAGGAACGCCAGTTTTAGGTCTTAGATTCCAGTCTAGTTCATATACATGTAAGAATTCTAATTAAAAGAGTAGGAAAAAGGACAACTTTAAAAAATTGGAAATAAAATTATTTGGGAAGCAGTCGTTTGAGGGCAATTTCGAATTACCGAAGCGTTAACTTAGAATTTAAAAATATCCGACCACCATTGCAATTTATCTATTTGTAAACAAGCTTTGTAGCCATCAACGATTGTGGAAGCCGTGTCGACTCTCTTCATGGGTAAACAATGTTTGGTGCGCGTTGACTTCAAAAAAATTCGACCGTGTTTACAGGATTTGCTTAGTTCACATCTTAGGAAAGATGAGTTTCCCTGAAAATCTGCTCCGAACACTTGAACGTCTGTACTCAAAAATGCAAGCCAAATTTGAGTTTAAACCGGTACTTTACTGAACGTATAAAGCTTAGGAGCGTGATGGATGATTGCTGTCAGCGCAGAATTTCTCAAAAACCAGTACAATTCTTTCGTGCAAACGTTGCTTTTGCCGATGATCTAACTGTTTTAGCCTGTCAGACAAAACTGAAGAAGTTTTCAGTTTTATCGAGCGATTCTGTTGCGGAACACAGTTTAAAATTAACAGAGAGAAATAAAACATGGAGCTACAACACAATCGAAACTGCTTGAAGTTTGGCGGGGTGGTCCGGAGGCAGTATAGCTTAACTGAGCTTAACGAGAATGAAATTTTAAAACAGCTCCCGCAGGTGCAACCTTTTTCAATAAGTGCATGAGTCTGCGAGCCAAAGCAATTGAAATGCAATTGTTTTTCCAAAACTACTGCATATAGCCTGCCATTCTGAATTGTCTTAAAAGGTACTGAAGGCTTTCAGTAACTCGACAAAACGTATTTTGGGGCGACGGGCACAAAGTTGAGATTGCAACCCAATTTCTAGAACGTGAAGCAAGCAAGGGAGGGCGGATTGAGGGTATCCTAACCTGAAAGCAGCAATTGTGGCATAGAAAATAGTGGACTTGAAAAACGCCTGGTTGACAGCAAAAACTAATTTTTTTGGCAAAGATACGAGTTTTTTTTTTCAAAAATCGGTTGAACAAGGACATTAAAACAGGCTTACTAAAGTTGTTAAGATTGAATGCGAAAAATTGGTGATCGAAAACACGAAAGGCTGGCTAATACATGTGACCAGAAAAACATCATATCGGTCAATTTACGAAGCATGTCTTGGTAACATTTAATGACACAAGCCTGTTCGACAGCGGAATTTCGAAAAGTTGCGCTAATGTTAAAGTCACTAAACAATATATCCAACGAACCACACATTGGATGTGGAAGCAATTAAGGACGGATTTTGAATAAAAAACCTTTTCTACAGATTTCTTAAACTGCATTCCTGATGAACTTTTTGTGGAATACCGGTCTGAGCCAGCGTCCTCTTTGTGTTTTCTGCATTGAGAACTTCGAAAATGTCAAACATTTGTTCGAAGAATGCGACGTGCTTGGCATTGAAAATTAAATTTTACAGCATCATTGTAGAAAAATGAAAGCAACAACCCTAATATTATTTAGATCATGTAGCGATTTAAATGAAAAACTTACAGACTCCTTAAAAAGACTTTAATCTTTACAGACTCTGTGACTGTTGAATGAAAAAAAGAAAAAAATCGTTTTTTGAAGTTTCTCATTATGCATTTGTAGCTATACTGTGTTAAGTGACATGTTGCATTAGTAATGAAAATAATTGAATACTTAAGTTATCCGTGTAGGCGACAATTTGAGAATTGTTTTTAGTTGCAAAGCTGCTCTGATGCAATGGGGACATTAATCCAAATGTGGACATTAATCCAAATTTGGGAAGTTTGTGAGCTGGAGGTTTGAGCCAACTGTTATCGGAAGCTAAATTTCTATTGATTTTAACCGAGAGAATTTTTCAAATTTTTTTTCAAAAAAGGAAAGGAAAAAGGGGCAAGCCAGTTTTCGGTCCTAGAGTCTAGTCTAGTTTTTTCATACAAAATTTCTATTTAAAAGACTTGGAAAAGGAAGCGCTTTAAAAAATTGGAAGTGAAATTTTTCGGGAAGTGGTTGTTTGGGGGCAATTTTGATTTTCTCAATTGTTAACTTCGAATTTAAGAGTATCCGATCACCATTGCAATCTGCAGTCTATCTAATTGTAAACAAGCTTTGTAGCCATCAACGATTGACAACGCCGTGTCGATTCTTTTTATGGGTAAACAATGTTCGGCGAGGGTTGACTTATCAAAAGTATTCGAACGTGTTTACAGGTTTCAATTATTTCACATCTTAGGAAAGATGAACTTCCACTTGAACGTCTGTCCTCCAAAAACGGAAGCCAAATTTTAGTTTGAACGAGCACTTACCTGAAGGTATAAAGCCTGGGAGGGGCGTCCTGGACGCCCGCTGTCAGCGCTGCTTCTTATTGTTGCCGTAGAGCCCCTTCTTGATAATTTGCGGATCCAAAAGTGATTTGAATAATTTGTTCTCCAAAAAAGTTTTCTGTCGTGGAATACAATTCAAAAGTAAGTCTTGTACAAAAGTCATGTTTTATGTGCAGATGAATGAGTAGCGACCGCGACAAAAATCAATCTCAGATTTACGTTGCAGGCTTACTTTGAAGGCTTATGAAGAAAAAATCGAATTGATGGAGAAAATTTTATGTGATAGCGAAAGTACTTCAACAAGTTTTTGAAATTTTCAGTAAAACAAATGTCATCATTTTTCTCAAAGTCTCAAGAATTTTGACTTTGAAAAATTTCAATTTGGAAACCCTCTTGGGCAAAAGGAAGAAAACGAAAACCTCTCTGCGATCTCCAACGAAAAGTAAACCAACGTTGAATTGGTTGGTCAAACATAAGAGTGATAATTCTTGCAGCAAAATTAATTGATATTAAAAATTGTTTATTTGGGGTTGAGTTTCTAAAACAAAATTTTGTTAAGTGGAGAGGAGGAAGTCGGAAAATACCGCAACCTCTGAGTGAGGCAAAGAGTGTCAGGTTCATATTTTGGATTCAAAAATTTGGATCAAGCTCAGTGCAAAGATTTTTCAGGTAACACAATTTTACGGACAGAAAAACGTTAATCTATTTCTCGTTGAATTAATTCGGGCGGCCGGAAGCTTGAAAAACGCAGTACAGAAAATTCTCGAGAAACTGAATCTAAGCAAGCACGATTTTGGCAAAGGAAAGAAATGGCTTTTGAGTCAACGTTAATTATCGCGTTTTGAGAAGAACATCTTACTTTGCTACTTTTTTATTACAAGTCAAATTACACTATAGGGTTTTGAGAAAAACTTTTTACTTTAATGCTTCATTAGTACTACTTAGTTACTTTAACCGGTATTTCCGATTGGAAGTTCTTTGGTTTCGGGGACTGAAAAGTGTGAAAACTGAGTGACCTCTTCACAGATTTATCAACGAAGAAATTTAAATGAACAGCAATTCTTCTCTGACTCCTGGACATGTGAACACGATGAATTTGTTCAAACTTAAACTACTGATGAGTGATTTCAATTAACTTTTTTAAGAAGTTCGAGGGCGGTAGTGTATAAAAGCAATAGAACATAATTTTTTGGCGTACTTAAATTTTCTGTGTGGGGGACAGTTTATTTTTTCTTCTGCCAAACCTGCTCCGAAGGAGTGAATAGCCCAAATGTGAACCTTAATCCAAAATCTACAAGTTATTTAGCTGGAGGTCGAAGACAACTATTAGCGGAAGTTAATGTTTAATGGTATTAATGCATCGATTATTGTTCCTTTTTTTCAAAATTTGGCATAGGAAAAAGAGCAACAACGTTTTTAGTTCCTAGAGTCTAGTCTAGTTCCTATTCACATAAAAATGTATTTAAAGGAGTTGGAAAAGGGAGCACTTTCAAGTTGGAAATAAATTTGAAAAAAAAATCTTTTGGGAAACGGTAGTTTGAGGGCGAGTTCGGTTTTCTATAGCGCTATTGTTTTCTATAGCGCTATTTTTGATTTTAAGAATATCCGATCTACATTGCAATCTGCAGTTTATCGAATTGTAAGTAAACCCAAAAGCAAGCTGTCTCACGATTGTGATTTTTTGGCTTGGAAGATTACCATAAATCTGTCCTTTACCAGAAATGTTTGTTTTTGAGCTAGCTAAGATTTCTGTGGAATAAAGGATTATTAAACAAGGAATAAATTACGTTGAAAAATTTCTAAATTATTTTTTATTTTTAGAATTAACTTTGAAATTAATGGAAAGCTGTTTGATTATAAAGGTTCAACTTTTTATTACTGCAAACATGTGATTGAAAATGGAATTCGACATTGCCAACAAAAATGAAAATTAAGTTTTTAAAAAGATTACGAACAAAAATTTCTTAGTTTTATAGAGTATAATTTTTCGTTTCTAGTTTTTAAGGAGTATCATTTGTCCGAAGAATTGATGAATCAAGAGTCGAAATGAAAAGAGATGGGAAAAATTTGTTCGAAGTTTATCAACATAATGCCTGTTGTCAATTCATTTTGTGTAACAATCTAGAATCCAATTGTTGGCTTCTGGAATGGGATAGAAAACACTAAATAACGGAGTAAAAATCAGCAAAAAGTGAACGAGAAAAACAAATGTTGAATTGTTTTTGAGACAAAACAACTTCTACAAATTTTCTGTGCGGTGGATTGCTGTGCTTATTCGTCATAGTCCGTATCTTTGATCATCTTCTTTGATCGCAAAGGATGCAAACAAGATTTCGATAAATCTTTAAAGTGATTCCTTTTACATTTGAGGTTGCAGCTCGATTGGCATTAACATTAAAAGCGGTTTCGGTCATTTGGTTTTCGTTCTAAATGGTTAGTATTTTTTTTGCTTTTTGTGTTGGTAGCCTTATTTTCTCAAATTTTAACTTGAGTTAACATGTAGTTATGCGGTTGTTGCAAATGATGTCTTAATATATATGAATTGAGTTTTGTTATGAATTGTATATGATCATTGGCACTTGTATGATTAACAAAAATATGTTGATGTTCGTCAATTGCACATACGTACCGATTTTTCGGTAGACACATTTGACTTTTTGTCCTTAAAAACAGAATAAACAGGTAGCGCCAAATTAGTGACAGGATAAACACGTGCCTAGTGTTATGAAGCTATCGGGAAGGGCGTTGTTAAAGGTGATAGGTCATTTGTAAGAGTTTTTGAGCCCAAAATGTTGCAATTTTTCGTGTTTTTTCGCCATTTTTCAAATTTTTTTTTATACCAGTCTGACTTAAAGCTGTTTAAAGTTGATTAAGGTCTTTTGCAAGACATAAGTAATATTTTTGGCCATTTTAAGAGCTCTATGTTTTGATAATCCAAACAAAAACACGCTAATTTATACTTTTTCACAATTTTTTCAACCTTTTTGAAAATTTTGATTTTTTGAGATTTTTCAGCCCTAGGTGTCAAGGAAACTCCTTTAGGGTTTGATAATATGGTACTACATAGTTTCTAGTGGCATTGGAATGGTTTTCAACATTTTACCAACACGATTTTTTGCATTTTTTGACAAAACTTGCTATTTTTTTTAAAAAAATTTGACATTTATTGTCATCATTCAAGTGTTTCCAGACCCATGGGCCAGAGGACCTCCTTAAGGGTTTTATAATAAGTTACTGAAAAATTTTTTTGATCATGGAATAGTTTTTAACTTTTTATTATCGCAAGTGTTAGCAATTTTTTGATAAATCTTGCAGTATTTTTGAAATTGTCATTTTTTAGGTTTCTATAGTCTCAAGATCCACGGAACATCTAGTGTTTGATTATAGGTTAGTGCACAGTTTCTAGTTGTAATGGAATGTTTTTCAAGTTTTCAATATCAAAAATTTAAGCAATTTCTTAAAAAAAATTCATGATTTTGAATATTTTATTTTTTTTTTTGGATTTTTCCGGCACCAGGGGCCCCGGGACTTTCTTCGAGGTTTGATAATTAACTGTTGCATAGTTTCTAGTGTTAAAGAAATGGTTATCAATATTTTAATGCTCAAGTTTTGGCAATTTTTTGATAAAATTCAAATTTTTAAATTTTCGAAAAATTATTACTTTCCAAGTTTATGGATTTTTATGAGCCTGTGAACCTGTGAGTTTTACTAACAACCCTAGATAACTAGAAGTTGAAGTGTAAAATCTCATCCTGCATGTTCCTAGTCCTCTCTCTCTCTCTCTCTCTCTCTCTCTCTCTTTCTCTCTCTCTTTATCTACCTGTTTGTTGGGGCTTCATTCCTTCTCTTTTTCGTTAACGTTTTTTCTCTCGCTTACTCTAACTCTCTCTCTCTCTCTCGCTTTCTCCCTTAACTCTTTTGTTGATGCCGAACTTCAACTGCTGTTGTGGCGTGATGTCATCATCTATTACCCTCACCTCACCCCCTTCCAGTTAACCGTGGCTAGCTACTGACAAAGCCAACCGCTCGCCGGTCATTTGAGAGCTATTCGCCCGACGTTAGTCGGTTATGTTTTTCGTTTTACATGAATTACGTATTGTAGTGAATACGGTCAAAGTCAAAAGAGCAAAAAAAACGGGATAAACATATTAAGACCGTTCATTAAGCTCATAAGTTTTGTCCTTATAGTGAGAATGATTAAAATTGCCGCGTGAGCTAACTTTTTCTTGGCGAGAGGTTTTTGTTAAGGCGCTGCATTGAATGAATGAACGGTTGCCTTTGAAAAGTTTTGAGAGATTGGCGCATATAGACAACAGTTTTAAGCCGCCTTTTTGTCGATTGGGTCCAAGATTTTTTATGGTAACTTGTTTTTTTGTAGAAGTGTTCGATGTCGCATGAATATGCAAGCATATGAAACCGATAACACAATGCTTTTGAGAGCCTAATAATGCGTTTCAAGTTTGATGATGGCTCATATTCCTTATTTATATTGTCAATTGTTGGCTTTTTCTCATTAATTTCTTAATTTTTGGATTTTTGGATAGGCAATTTTTTGATTGTTTCTGAATTGGATGCCTCTTATTGAAGTGAGGTTTTTCGCTTTAATAAAATTTTACACGTACTAATCCGATTTCGACGGTTTTTGTCCAAGTATTCTAAGTTTTTTGTTTGTATTTTAAGTTTAATTACCATAAAAATTCTTTCGATGAACCTTCGCTGTTTTTGGTTTCGTTTTGTTGCTAATTGAATTGTTTTTGGCAATAAGTTTTTGAAGTTCAGTGAAAAGTTCCATATTTTGAACATCCTTTTTCGCATTGTTTTCATACTGTTTTGCAATTGAGCTGTTTACATTGTTTTCATATTAATCAATTTTCATACCTCGTTTTAAAATGCTCTCGTAGAGAAGCAATTATTGTAAACGTGTCTTTTTTCATGCAAAATTTTTGCTTGACAGTTTTGACTTTTCGAGTGACTTTTACGCCCTTGAATTTTTGCGTTTCGTGTGATCTGAAACTCTCTCTCAATCACAATTCAAGCAGCTGAACTCATTTGCCGGAAATTTGATGCTATATGTCAACTGAAAAATGCGCCGATTCTGCTGCCATTTTTCACTTTAAATATTAATAGTGTTATGTGTTAACCTATAATGTGGTTATTTGAATGCCACTATTGAACGTCTTAGTTCCATTTAGGCTCCCCTTCCCCCCTCCGATTGAAACAGGCTGCAACTGATAATAGCTGCCACTATTGTTCGAGAGCAATTCTTCCGACGTTTAGTCGGTTATGTTTTTAATTGGTAGCATTGATAAAAATTTTTGGACTGTGAGTGTAACGGGATGCACAATTACGTTTATGCAAGCCAAAATTTTTTGTATGCCCTTGCAATTGAGTTTTCAAGCAAAGTTTTAACGTTTGAAATTGAATTTCCTTAGCGTTTTCTGTGATGGTTTTAATTTTGAGTAGTTTGGATCTCCAACAAAAGAGAATTGTATCTTTTTTTCGAGCTCTGTGTTTTTCAGATCGTTGTCATGAGTTCGTGGCCCGTTCCGTTTTTTGAGCGTACTAGTATTTGTGTATCCAAAGGTTTCTGGACAGTTTTTACTGTTTTCAATATTTTTCTGAACATCATGTTTTGCCAAATCAAAGTTTTTTCTGTCAAAATTTCGTATTTTGTTTTAAACCTGTGCGGCTTTGTAAGGTTTCTGAATGATGTCGTAGTTGTTCTTTATTAGCTTGTTTCAATGAGGTCATTAATCAAACCTGGTGAGGTAAATAATAATAAAAGTCTTAACACAAAAGATAATGTGTCAGCTAAAGTGTAGGTTTTGTTTTTGAGGTTCCGACGCTTGGAGTCGCTTCCGGAATTCTTGCGGCTTTGTTTTTTGTCATCAAGGTTTTTGTCCTGACCATACGACGTCACTATCAATTCAAATTTCCAATTTGTTAATTCATTCATTCATAAAATTTCGTTATAAATGTGTACTTGGCGGCATTTTTCACTCTTAATGGAGCGAGTTTTATTCTTCTTTCGTTGGTTTTCTTTTTGATCACGATGACTTTCCTCACCATCAAAATGTCTTCTCTCTATTTCAATTCAAAGAGATAAGGTCAACTGAGTGTGTGTCAGTTTAATTGAAGATTATTTGGGAGCTGCTTATACCAGCAGCTATAAGTTGTACAGATTCTTGGAAATCAAACTATAACTTCTCGCCAAATAATATAGAGAAGAGATATTAAGAAATATATCGGAAAATATATAAATTCTCGGCAAATATATGAAGTTTATTTTGGTTCTGCTATTAATTTTTGAGACTGCAGATCTACGAAGTTGTCGGGTCTGTTTTTTTGGCAACTTGTGAGCTATGCTTTTTTCGCTTGACCGTTTTGGTTTTGGAGTGACTTTTACGCCCGTCACTTTTTGCGTTTCGTGTGATCCAAAATTCTCTCTCAATCACAATTCAAGCAGCTGAACTCATTTGGTGGAAATTTAATGCTAAAGTTAAAATGAAAAGTGCGCCGAATCTGCTGCCATTTTTCACTTTATATCTTCATAGTGGTATATATTAGCCTCTAATGTGGTTATTTGAAGCACACTATTGAATTTCTTTGTCCTATCTAGGCTCCCCGGCTGAAGCAGGCTGCAATTGATTAGAGTTATCACTAGTTTTTCCTTAGCAATTCTTCCGACGTTTAGTCGGTTATGTTTCGTACTTTCATCGTTTCATGTTCTGTTCAATTTCTTCCTTTTTTCGTATTGTTTCATATTGTTTTCATGCTGTTTTGAAATTGCGCTGTTTTCACGTCTTCCTGAGACAGGAAAAGAAGATGGCTCTGTAATTTGTTAAACATCCTTTGCTTAATAACAAAATCAACGTATTTTTACCTCATTTTTTTTCATTTTCCTTTTCCAGAAATTGCGATTTAATTTTTTATAAAAAATCTTTTTCACAATGTATGTACCTATATTTTTATTCGCCTTGCCTTTGATTTATTTATTGGAAGTCTTTGATTTGTACTAATAATTTTTGTCTTTTTCCTTTGAATTCTTCTGTCTCTAGTCTGTTCCATTATTATTTTCGATTTTTGGCCACTGTTTTGTGGCAATGCGTTAATTGTGACTTAAAGCGACAACTAATGTCCAAAGTTTATTTAATTACCAATTGATTACTGTTTTTGTTAAAAAATAGTGTTTCGATTTAGAGTACTTTCTGAAATTGATAAGTTTTGTAACGATTTTTGGCCATGTCTTGCTCTTTTTCGTTTTACATATGTTCACAAAGCAAAGCTGAAGAAAAATGAAATTTTATGATTGACTTCTTCCTCTCACCAACGGCAGTTGCGCGCGTGGCTTCATTTCTCAATCTTTTTAGCCAACGTTTTTAGCTCATTTGCGTGATTTTGATCATACGTGACTGACCTTACTCAATAAAATAATTTTTGAACTTTAAAACTGAAGTTTAATTTTAATTAGTTTAAGGTCAAAGGAACTCATATGTGTAATAAATGTTCTGCGCAATGAATTTTAACAAGCTTTGCTAATTTATCGCTGAATGTTTTTAGATAGCTTTTTGAGCGGCGTCGATAATTTTTTCAACTTTATCTGTATCTGTTTTTATCTCTATTATACGGCACGCAATTATATTCTTTCGCAGCTATTCCGCCAATCTGCCGGCTGTATCCTATTCCACCTTTTGTTTTAATTTTCTAACAAGAGCTCTACTGTTTCCGAATTATTGATGCTGGAAATGTAGAAAAGATTCTCAAATTATTTTAGATTGAAAACGACACCTTATCGAAAAATGCTGAATGTGATGATATCGTGTTGTATGTTTAGATGTATAGACAACGAGGACTGGCGACTAATCAAGTGCACAATCTGTGGGAGTAGAGCCATGCATGTCATGTGTGTAGCAAAGGCATTCTCACACAACAGGTAAGTAAAGTCATACTTTCTAGTCAAAACTAACTAGCCCTCTAACTATTCCATGATAGGAACAAAGCGGAGCCAACAGCCTTTCTTTCGCAGGGATTAGTTTTATGTTGCAAGTACTTGAAAGAAATGCGTGAATTCATCGTCCTCAATTGAGAGTACTCACAGAAAACAAAAAATTAAAAAAAAATCTGCGTAAAATTACAGTAAGCATCTTACTGGGTAAGTTTATTCATGGAGTTTTGCCATAGTCTTGCAAATTATTTCTTCCAAGGTTTGTTTGCCCTGACTGTGGAGACAATGATGCTTACGAGGCATGTCACAGGGTACAAGTGAGAGTGGGCAGTGGAACTACAGTGGGTAGAATGTTCCCATGGCAGTTCTATTCACTCAAACAAATGCTTCACTCTGTACAGATCCCATTCGGACATGACCCGCAACTGGACGTTAAGAATAAAGGTATATGCCCAATTAGGCTCAAGCACGGCTGTGATCGGACATCATCTCGTTAATGATAAACTCAAGGCCGACTTTGAGTCGTAAGCTCGTTCACATGCTCAAAACTCGCTACCAGAGTATGTTAATAAAGGTTTGATCATTAACAGCTTGCTGTCTAAAGTTTATGCTTTGCACAAAACGCGTAATGAGAATATTGTTTGTCGCACTTTTAGAAAAGGTCATAAGATCTTTGTCAAAAGTTTTGTCATAATGACGTCGATGTCTAATCCGCGTTTTTGGCACTTGTTTTAATTGCTCTCTAACGAAGATTGTAGGAATTATACGTATGCATACATATGCATGGTTTGAAGGGCGGCTTAGATTCTGAGTGTTTTTTTGTCATGTTAGTTTTTGAGAGCGAGAAAGTGAAGTGTGAAAAATGAAAAATGTTTGCTAAGGGAGAGAAAAATGTTCTTTCACTTGTGGCATTTCAGAGGCGTTTTGTTCAGTTTTAACGTAATTCTCCCTTATAATGGTTCAACTAGGCTACAGTTTGGAATTTCAAGATTTATTCTTGGTAAAAAGTTGGCGTTTCATGATTTAACTTTAAGTAATTTTAGACCCCCTTTTTAAACCGTTTACTGGTCTATAATTTTAATTTCCTGTCAAAATTGGATTAATTGGTGAACTATTTCACAAATTTGTCTACGTTTTTTTTTCCACGTCGCTCAGTTTTCTTTCTATGTCTTTACCTTTAGAAGATTTTCGCTACAATTGTCAATTTCTACATCCCTGTAGTTAACTGGAGCAAGTATTTAAATTGTTTGTTAGACTTAAGATATTATTAAAATTTTTGATCAATTCGACGTTTATGGTAGTTTGGAAATTCTTGTTAAAGTTGACTGGGTCTGCAAATGATCTCAAGTTCTGTTTAGTTTGTAATAATTTCTGCGTTTTTGGTTGTTTCATGTATTTTGTATCTCGTTCAGATCCCTTTCTCGAACTTTACATGCAAATGTTTTTTTTATCAGAGCGTTGAGTTGGACTTCTGATAGACGAAACTTGTAAAGTGGTTTTTTTGGGTAAATTTTTGACGGTTTCCTTAGAAAAAGTTTCTTTTAATTATTCAGTAATTTTCTACCGTTGGACAATGCATGTTCTCTTCTTTGGAAACACATCTTTGTTTGATAGTTAGTTTTGATATTTGCAGCATTTTCAAAAACTGTTCGATGAATAATAAATTTATATATTGCCTCAAAAGTCTAGAATACCCTAAATTTAATTAAGCGTCAAAAATTATTTTTGTTTTATTGTAATATTGTTTGTACTAATTTAGCATTTGAATTTTATTGCTGATTTTTTTATGCCTTTATGCAATTTTTTTGATTTTTAACATCAAAAATGTTGCCATTTTTATCGGTCTGTTATATAAGCAACTGTTAAAAATGTTTCTGTTATAATGACATCGGCATTCTGTGAAATTTAGTAACACTACTGACTGTACCAAACTGTAGATTTCTGCTGCTGCTTATTCTTTGGTGAATTATATCCTTAGCAGTCCTTGAGGTATTTTAATTAATTGTTCTCCTATGAAATTTGCATTAATTGTATTAGCATTTTTCGTTTTGTCTGGTCACTGTTTGGTCTGACCACCAAATTTTTGCGAATTTCGGTGTTGAGAAACGGAACAAGCAGGTAAAGCTCCAGGGCATTCACATGGTGAGCAGTATTATGCGATTCTCTAAAGAGACACAAAATCACTTTTTGCTGGGCGATTCTTCCAGTTTGACTCCAGATTGCCCCGTTCCCCTCCAGTTTATTAATTGCTCTCAAACGAAGTTTTTAGTTTTTTTTCACGTTTTTCGTCATTTTTCTGGGTTTTTAATTGCTTTCAAACGACGTTTGTAGCAATGGTTAGTCCTGTTTGTCCTTTTATGCGATTTTTCGCTCGACCAATTTTTCATCTGACCCATTTGACTTTTTGTCCTCAAAAACGGGATAAACAGGTAGCGCCCAGTAGGCATTAAGCTTTCTTAGAGCCTTTGCCTTTCAGCTCACTAGTCTCCAACAATGCGATTCACAAACTGTTTTGGAGACTTATACTTATGGTATGAAGAGCGGTTTTTAGAATTTGACCCTCCCACATCACCCCCCTCCCCCCAATTCACGCCAGGCCAATTCAGGCCATGAAAGCTACTATGGGGTTTGATAATAGGTTACTGCATAGTTTTTTGTGGCAATGGGATTGTTTTCAACATTTTATTATCACGAATTTTAGCATTTTTAAGTTTTCAAAAAAAAATTATTTTTCAGTTTTTTTTTTTCGTCAATGGCCAGGTAACCTCGCCTAGGGTGTGGATATATGATGCTGCTTATTTCCTGAGGGCATTTGAATGGGTTCCAATATCGCTAATTTTTATAGCTGCGAAGCTGTAAGCTGAGTGGATCTATATTGCGGTGCTCTTGGTTTTTTTTTCGTCGTCTGGCGCTCTTTTTCGTTTTACATTTTTTCATCAATTTTCTGAAATAATTTTCAAAATCAAATTTTCTGAATGACTTCTTTCTCTCCTTAACAGCGTTTGCGTGCGTGACGTCATTTCTCACTTTCTCTAGAAAAAGCTTTCAAGGCATCTGCGTTTTTAGATTTTGATCATACGTAACTTACCTCACTCAATAAACTGAATTTGCACTTTAAAACTGAGGTTCAATTTAATTAGTTTAAAGTCAAAAGAGCTCAAATGTGCAGTAAAGGTCCCTAAGAAATGGTTTCTGTGGAATGAATTTCAACAAGCTTTATTAATTTTATCGCTGAATGTTTTCACCTAGCTTTTTGAGCGGCGTCGATTTGTTTTTCAATTTAGATCTGTATTTTTTCTATCTCTTTTATACGACAAGCAAGTTTATTCTTTCGCAGATGTTCTGGTAATCTGCCGGCTATCTTTGCAATTTTTCGATAAAATTTGAATTTTCAAATTGTCTGAAAAATATTGACATGTTCCTGATTTGTCGATCTTTATGAGCCATTGAATTTTTAAGGCTTAAAATTGGGTTATTGGATAGCCTCTGAAGACAATGAAGATTTTAATAAAAACAAGTTTTTGCAACATTTCATTAAAATTTGCAATTGTGTTCGTTTAATTTGACTTAGTTCAAGGTCAAAGGAACTCGTATATGCAGTAAAAGCCCCAAATAAAAAGGATTTCCCCGGAGTGAATTTCAACAAACCTTATTTAATTTATCGCTTTGTGTTTGCATAATTTTTTGAGCGGAGTCGATAACTTATCCAACTTACATTTCTGTAACTTTGTATCTGCATTATATGGCACGCAAGTTCTACTCTTTTTGTGCTTTCAGGTAAGGGTGGAAATGGCCGGTCCAAGGGTCGACAGTCAGCATCAGCAGTGACTGAAAATGCTACAAGTGATTCATCAGCAGTTAAAGTTGGCAAGCAGAAGAAACAAAAGCGGACGGTTATTAATGAAGAAATTGACCCAATTGATTATGCGAAAAGGGGCACTAAAGAGTTGATTGGCGAAGTTGATCTTTCCTCAGATGAAGAAGACCAAGACGATGATTTTGAGGCTGCAAATGGACAAGTACAGATGGACGTTTCATATGATGACATTTCTGACTCTGATAATGCACCAGAAAACGAGACTGCAGATGTGTCGAAGGAGAGTTCGCCGAAGAAAGCAAGTGAAGAAAAACAGAGTGGTAAAAAGAGGGCGGGATATTCGAAATCTGAACGCCGTCGTGCGAGATTACAAAAGGCTGCTGAGAAACGGCAGGTGAAACCCGAACATAAGGCTTCTTCAAATGATATCCCGGAGGCTCCACGATCAAAAATTGCCAGGGAACAATCAAAGAATGCTGTTGACCAGGCAGCCGAAAGCTCACAAAATAAAATTAATGAAAACTTAGCCGAGAGTCCAGATACGAGCAGAGCTATGAGTGAAGAAAAGGCGAGTAAGGAAAATGTGGAGCCTGGAGCTTCACGAGGTAGAAAACCGTCAGGGTTTGCTGGCTTGAAAGCGTCCACTCTCAGGACAACAAATAATTCGCATCAAAAATCTCGCAAAGAATGGAGGACTGTCAAAAGGAGGAAAGTTAGCACGGGAAAGGAGGAAAGTATTGTGGATTTATGTCATTCGGATTCTGATTCGGAGGTTTTGTGCTTGGACGATGCTAATTTTCGATCAAAGTCGAGGAATAAATCGAAGTCCAAACAAGAGGCTGTTGCTAATTTAGTTTCGGCCGTGATAACATCTCCAGCAGAGGTTCCAAAACAGGCCACAGTTTTCAAGAGACCAATGAAAGATCCAAAGAACATGAGACAGGTTGTGGTGAATTGCAATCTAGGGAATCCTGATGTGAACATTCCCTCCTTTAGTGGAGGAAATGGGAAGTCACCCAAAGTATCTTCTGCGCAGTTCCTGGCGAAAAGATCACCTGGAGCTATTGGACATCGCGAGTTGACAGCTCTTACACAGCTTTTGAGACCCGTTGTGAGTTCTCCCAAGAGGACAAGGTTCCCGAGGTCTCCCTTGGGTGTGTATGTGAACAATTGGGAATCTGGAAACGTGTGTTTGGCAAGCACGGTAATTTATTTTAAAAAAAAAATGATTTCCTGCTTATTTAAGTAAATAAGAATGTTATTGTTCCTATATTTTCGAGAAGATACAAAAAGGTTTCTTGTTTGCGCCATACGCTTCTTTTGCCATTATAAAAAGAACAATAACAATCACGTATTGATATGGCTCATAAGTTAAGTAAAGTTTATATTTGTTATGCCTTGAGAGAATTTTTTAACAACGGACATCAAACCTCGCATCACATTTACAATCATGTTATGTTGTTTTAGGGTGATGCAAATCGACAGACGCGAAGCAGTCCTCATAAAAAGAGCCAACTTCACTCTTATTAAAGACTGACGTATTCGTTTTTGCTTAACCCCACCCTGGGTATGTTTTCAAAATTTTGTTTCCATTAGGCCATGAACAAGCAATCATTGATGAATTTGCATCGCCTATTCACGAAAGGGGTATAAACTAACGGTTTTAAAATTCCAACCGTACTTTTCCCGGTGAATTTAAAGCAGATCAACACGTCTCGGATTCAAACTGTCAATCTTTTTTTGTGATACATGAAAACTGTGCTTGAAAATAGCCAACGCTACATCTAATTGAATTGTGAATTTTGTTTTTGTTTACTTCAATGTTGCTTATCTATTTTCGTGTCTATTACTTATTCTAACGTTTTAATGTGAATACGTGCAATCAATCATAAGCTCTCCTAAACAATTTAATTTATAATAACGCGTTCTTCTCTGAGGCAAGTAGATGTACCAGAATTAGACTATAATTGAACTTAAAAATTGTTGGACTCCATTTTTGAGATCATACTTAGTAATTGCTAGGTAATTATTCTTACGCTTCAATGCGAATCTGAGTTGAAGAATTTCTTACCGTATCTATGTGGGATATGTTCAAGCAATTGAATAGTGGTCTCTAAATTGCCAAATTTTCCTAGCTTTTGAGCTGTCAGGTATTTTTTTGTCTATTTCACGATCTTATAGCTTGATAACAAAATTGAGAGCACTAGAAAAAGTACGCTCATTGGGCGCAAATTGGGATTGTTTTCGGCAAAGCCCAGGTGTCCTTTTTTAATAAAAAATTATTCTGTTTTTAATGAGTTGCTAAATAAGCAATTTTGCTGTTTTTTACTGATCAACTTCAATGACGCGAATTTGAGATATTACAGATATTTTCCCTTGAGCAGAGAAAATTTGATAATCCGATCACCTTTGAGCTAAGAAAATTTGATAATCCGATCATTAGGGTACCAGAAAGTTGCAGATAACCCGGGTAGTAAGCGATGTGGCTGCAAGCAGCGAAAAAGCGGATAAATTGGCGGGCCTTCTACACTATAACTACTAAGATTTGGATCTCTTGGCTTAAGAAATTTGGAAAATTGGAGACATTTTGAGGAAAATAGCTAATAAAATGACTATACAAGGGCTATTATACTTATTTGGCTGTCTAAAAATGGTTGCATATTTTGCCACAATTTGACCGAGATGGAGAAATGAGAGGTTGCTGAAGTAATTGTTTGTGCTAAAGATGTGTCGCCGAGTGAGCGCCAATTTGGTTTACAGCTTTTGAATTCTTGAAATCTTGACTTCTGAAGTAACTTTTTCACGCACTTCTTGATTTTTGAGTGATTTCAATTGAGATTTCAATCTCGCTCCGAAATAAAGTTTCTTGTTTACACAAAACGATTGTAAGAGAAACGATGACAAGGCCCTGATAGCCGAGCGGTTAATTCCACTGTTGAGATGAAGGAATAGGACTCAGGAGGTCAGGTTTCGAACCCTACGGTTGTCTGATGTTTTTTCATCCTCAAAAACGAGATAAACAGGTAGCTCTCGGAGGGCATTAAGTGGCCGAACAGCTTTCTTAGTGCCTCATGCCTTACTATTCTCTATGTATGCGATTCACCAAAACTGTTTGGAGGAGAAAGTTTCTGATCTTTTCAGTTTTGCCCCCCCCCCCCCCCCCAGTGTTTTTTACGCCCCCAGTAACAACTTATATATTGTTAAATAGCGCGTTACTATGCTCAAAAATAGAATGTGAGCTTGGGGACGTATAAAATATAAGCCCACTTAGCTGGGGGGGGCAGAATAGATCCAAATTTTCACGGTGTGAAAAGCGATTCTTAGTCTTAAAAGTTTGACCCAACCTCTGTCACCCTCCTTTCACCCTCCTCCAACCCGGTCGATTTGGACTAACCTCTCGTCCAGCTCTCCCCCAACCCTACTCCCAATCGCTTGACCCCCACTCCGCCAACATTCACCTGATTTATCCCTGAGCCCAAGTTGACAGGAAGCCACCGCTCGCCTGTCGTTTGAGAGCAATTCGCCCGACGTTAGTCGGTTTTGTTTTAGCACTTGAATTCGATTTGCGAAATTTCAAAATTTTCGATAGCCGTTGTCAGCCCCTCAACGACTATTATTTATAAGCTCTCCTTTTAAAATTCGTTTTAATTTTTAAACGTTTCAAGTTTTTCAATGTCTTTTGAGGGAAGCACTCTGGCTTCCACGAATTGTTTGAAATTCTGAGTTCTGTTTCTATTCCGTATTTGATGTTTTTGTCGTGTTATGATGTGGACTCACATTTAACAGGAACAACTATTTTCCTGAGCAATGGCAAGTTAATCTGTTGTTTTAGGTTGAGAGCTTACGGTTTGTTTGAATTTTTGAAAATGTTGAAAAAAATCCGTGGTTTTTGAGCTTTGTCATTATTATCATTTTCCTGTCAATTTTTTAGCTTGGTCGTTGTAACGGCAAGTCGACACCGCTTTCTAGTTAACCAATATCCAATCTTTATAGTTTTTATTTTCAACGAATGGTTTCTTGGCTTTGGTGCTACGCATTGTCATAAGAGAAGTGTGATTTCTGATATTTGCCCATTTCTTGAGTTTTTTTCTTGCCACATTATTTCACTAATAGAGTTGTCCAATTCGCGTTGAAAAAAATGCAATTTCAGATATTTATTTTTTTTTTTATGAATAGCTTATGTTTTTGAACGATTGCGATACCGCTTTCTTGTTAAATTCTTGTTTAATTTTTTTTTCGTTTTTGCCGCTCTTTTTGTCTTACTTATTATGAATGATGACAGGTCTCATTGCTTCCTATGAGGTATAATTTAACCTAGTTGATGAGTTGAATTGATACGTATTAGTTGTAATCAATTGGAATTTGATTGTTTCCAAAAATAAAAACGTTTTTTCTTAACTTTGCGCTTTCTGCTCCTCTTTGTCGACTTGTTACCGAGTCTCATTATTGACAGGTCTCATATCTTACTCAATGATGTACAGTTTAACGTGTTTATTTCAGGTTTTATCTGATTCAATTTTTTGTTATTGAGTGCTTTTTATAAATATAGACATCGAGTTTTGGTCGTAATTAATGTTTGCTATTGTTTTATTTTTATTTTTGTCTTGTCCAGTACTCTCATGAATGGCAAGTCTCATTGCCCCTCTAATCCAGTATTATTTTTTTCATTTCTTTGTTTGTTGAGCGATAGGTGAATTTTCGTAATGTTTTTTTTTATCTCTTCCTCATTTGGTAGACAATTAAATCAAAATGTGAATGAGCTGTGCCGGAACATTGTGCAAACGCACATTACCGAGCCTGCTTGTTTCTTAAGGGTTGTGTAATTTTTCCATTGAAAATTTTCTAAAATATTTAGATTCGGCAGGCTGGATTTAGACGTAGGTTAGAGTATTCCGCACCCAATAAGGATCCAAGAGAGAACTTTTGTCCAGATCTACGATACGCACTCGGAAATATAACGAAAACATGGCGCAGTGCCCCGAAGAAAGCGCCAAAATTCCCCGAACAGTCAGGTTTTGTGGTAGAATAGATAGTATCTGTTTTTGCTACCAACAAAAAGAAAAATAAACAGAAGAAATGTTACATGTACAATTACATTGAGTAACAGAATTAATGATTAACAATCAGCACAGTCAACCAATCCTGGAAATTCATGATCCGAGTAAAGAAGCTTCCCCCATTGCACATTTCGTAAGGCGTGTTTGTCATTGAAATCATGTAACTTGCAATTCCATACAAACATTCGGGCTCTACGGTTCCACATTTGAACTTAAAGAGAGGCCCACCGTCGTCTAGGTAGCAAGTGTTTCCTCCTTTGAATATGGGAAAAGTGCAGATGTTGTCTCTTCTGCATGGAATAAGTTCAAATGGGTCTAGGCTCTCAAACTCTGAATGGTGGAATGTCATTTCTCGCAGAGTAGGTGGGAAATTGGCACTCACTCGTGATTTGCTAGTCGAGGAAATGTTTCCTTTTTCTCGTTGTGAACATTTTTTTTGCATCTTTTGGGTCAAAGTTTTTTGGGTCTTCCCAAAGTGTTTTTGGTCTTTCCCATTATAGCCCAACCATAAAATTATAGCCCCCCATTATGATATAATTACCACGTTGAGGGGGGGGGGGGGTGGTTAGGTTATCTGACCGCTAAGCTGGAGGGGGGGTATAGTGGGAAAGACCCGTTTTTCTAATGCTAGCTAATTAGTTAAATTAATTTTGTAAGCTGAAAACATTTTTTTAAAAAACTTAATTAGCTCATTTGACCAGGGATCAATTTTAGGAAACACTTCCCTAGTGGTGCCCATTCCGCATGAACCAAACATGACCCCTTTCAGGTCCAGAGGCAGAAACCTCCGGGTGCAAATTGGCAGAATCACTCTGTCCGCATCCGCAATTGCACTTACAGTTCTCAATGCCGCCAAGTCGTTTTTGGGTTTCGGCCCCATCTCGAATCTAAATGTGAACATTGATTGGATTCTATCAATTTTTGAATTTTAGTTTTCAGCGGTGTTTATTGAGGCACGCGTCATGACAGTACAGACCAACCGGACCCTAGAGCGAATTATAGACCACCGTTTTCTAGCATGAACAGACTTATGTCAGATACAACAGTTTTGAGATTTCTGAAAATAAAGCTGCTAATATGAAGTTTGTGGTTCTGTTAGTTCATGGGTACATTGAAGAAGCGGGTTAAATTGGGCTGACGAACTTAATTTTTGCTTACAAAATTAAGCAAGCAATACAATTTATCAACAATATATTGATACAGAACATAAGCATTAATGAACGGGAACAAATGGAAAAGGAAAGTTACCCTGGTGCAATATGAATGGAGGCAACTCTATAGTGGACCTTGTACGGTTTTGGAATACTGAAATCTGCCACTTCTATCACGAAATGATAAGCTGAAACAATACCACACATCACTATAATAACCACGAACCCAATCCATTGAACACAGGCAACAACTAAAAATTTCCGAAAACGACTGGAGTCGGATCCCAAAAATCCGTTAGCTGTAAAAATCGGATCGGAACCATAAACAGATTAAATTTTTCTCATTAGAAGTCAAAGAGAACTATTGTTATTAAGACAGTACTAACACAACAAAAAAGAAAAAAGTGCAAAACAATAACCGAAAACAAGTCTGTAAAAAATTGCAGTTTTGGCTCTTTAGAAAGCCGATAAGATTGCTTTCTTCTGGGACTAAGTGACAGGAAACATCATTAAGTCGCCAATCCTACATTTTGAACAAGCAAATTTGTTTGCTGATGGCAGCATTGTCCGCTCCCCCATGGTTTAAGATCAGGCGTTTAGGCTTTTGCGGACAACAGTGACAGTGAGGTAAACCATTGCAAATTTATTCAAAATTGAGAAAATTTGCCACTGATTTCTGCAATTGCGGAAATTGATACGCGAGAAAGGCGAACAGATTTTGTCACTATTTTCCGGAAATTTACGTCACGAACATCTGCTCTAAGGTAACTACTTTCCGCGCAAGGCTTCTAAAACGGATTACAGGAGAAAAAGTGGGATATAATGCGTCCTTGTAATCAACATGAAGTGAGGGGTAATTATAAGTTCAATCCGTCAAAGTTTGAACATAAATTAATGGTTCAAAACTTAATTTAGAATGGGTTGAACTTAAAGTGTGGGATAATTATTTGTTAAATCCGTTAAGGCTTCTGAAATTGATTAAAAGAGAATAAGTGGAATCTAATCAGTACTTCTTAACAAAAGGGTAATTATAATACTAATCGGTCAAAATTTTGAATAAAAATAAAAGTTAAAGTGAAATAATGACGATGCCCTGATCACAAATTGCGGAGTTTGATGACATAAAAACGTGGTTTTTCAAGATCGGTGACGGAATTTTCTACCGATTGTCCGCAATTTATCGTTACTGTTGTCCACATGCCAACCATTTTTCTCCAACGCAAGAACGGGTGACAAAATTTTGTCACTCGTGTTTGCAAACGCGAACTCTGCTGAATTTATAGGGTTTGTCGACTTAATGATAAGGGTAACAAAAACGTGCACGAATAAAAACAATTTCACCAAAGCATTAGCTTTCAAACGGGTTTTACCAAAAAAGTTCAAACTGTTTAAATTAGAACTTGTTTAGATCTATAAATTTTTATTAAGTGAAGAAAATAGAAGAAAAGAAACACAGGCTAATTTAAAGATTGCTTGAGGTTTTTGAAAACAATTTAAATCGAAGTTGTTAAAAATGTCGAAAACGAAGTCAATTCTACAAAAAATGAATTTAGTTTTGATAGAGAGCCGAAAAAATGAGATATGACGAATAATAAATATCAGGACTATAGAAAACATATCAACTACAACCTAGACTATGAAAATCTATTTTTCATTTTATGAAAAAAGTAGTATTCAAATAAAAACTTTTGAAGAAACAATTAAGCCATATACACGAGCAAATAGACCATTCAGTAAAACTACGTCACCAAAGATTTTTCAAAAATGTTGCCTGAAGCGGACTTATCTTGCACTCTTTTTTTTGTACCATTATCCACATTTTGTCTGACGCATGAATTGTGATTAATAGCGACGGCGAGACGCGGACTCGTTTTAAAATTCCGCAGCAATTATAGCCATTTAACGTAAGCAATGTTTGCAAAAGAATAATGAGTGACTTTTATTCGATAACTTTTATTATAATTTGTATTACTATATCAATTTATCAATATATCAAAGTGTGCATCAGTAATTGTTAGTAAATTAAAAAGCGGATTAAGATCAAAAAATTTTACGAACGCAGAATTAGGTTCCGTTCGAATAAACTCACGTGTGAACAAATACGACCGCAACACGGTGACTACACTGAAAAATCCTGTTAAAATTATCCACGATTGCCAAAAAATTAAGCAATGTGCATAATTGTGACGGATCTATCCACTTCTGATCGAATTTGAAATAGTTTTTCCTAATGTCAGTGTTGTGGACACAGGCTTATAAACTAATCTTAAAACATGGGCGGGGATGATGGTTACAAAATTGCGTACATTTTCTCAACCAAATTGTACGTTTGGCGACGTAACGAACTATTGAATAAGCAATCAAAACAAAAGCAATAAAATGAAAAAAAAACTCATAAGTGGCTTTAACATCCTTGTATCCGATCAGATACAAAAGGAAGATTCCAGGTTGCTTCTTTCGAGATCATGTAAAACTGCCATTGACGCAGCTGATTGATAGAACAAAAGTGTTGCAAAAACGGATAAATTCCTTTTCTAATTGTTTGAAAAAAAAACATTTGAAGACAATTTTGTCATTTCATATCTATCTTATTTCATGTTTCATATCTAGTGGATTTAGTAACTAGAAAAATCAAAGAGAATCAAATATAGATCAAACGAGAGAAAATTGTTTTTGTTATCGTATTTGTTTGTTTGCCAAAATGGATCAAAGTAGGCATTTTAGCTGTTGAGTAGACTAGTCGGAAACATATAATGCAAGAAAAGTTTTAGTCTACAGATGTTTTTCTCACTTGTTGCTTAATCACGAAACACTGTATTTTAATATTTCTCATGAAAATATTGATGAACTGACAACGGAAACCAATAACTGTTGAGTTCATAGGATGAAAGTGTTGTTCGGTGTTAAGCGGGCTGAAGTCGTGTAAAAGGATGGGAACTTTTTGCTTGGATTTGTTTTCAATCAGAGTTTCAGGTGAGGCTTCTTCAAATATTAGTTAGTTTTTTAGGGATTCTAATCCTCTTCGCAAAAAATGCATTTTTAGCGCAGTATTTTGGAAGAAAAATTAAAACATTATAGGCAAAGTTCCTATTGAACTTTGAAAAGAGATATTCAAACTTCTTGAACGTCAGAAAATGTGAAAATTGAGGAAGTTTTTTGCCGGTAATTGATTTTTTGCACCGAACAAAAAAATATTTCTGCTCAATTTCTCCAAGTCTTGATTGTCTTCTGTCCCGAAGTTACGGAACCTGATGTCCTGTGGTTTCAGCTATCTTTATGTCTGTTTAATTTACTTTGAATGAAATTGGATGGTTGGAACAGAAAACTGAAATTTTTTAACAATTAATGTAATTGATAATAGAAAATAAGCTTCAAGAGCCCATGAACTTCTAGCTGTTACCTAACTTATCCTCCTGTTGTACATAATCATTTATTTGGTGCAGCAAAATTATTATACGATGTACTAATTTATTGATCATACATAATCCTGGGGGGCATGTGTTAAAGTCAAGTTTAGTTCACTTATTATTTCATGTGTTTGTCTGTTACCATAATTCCCGCATCGGGAAACTACTGTTCATGCTTGTTGTGATTTCTGAGGACCCACTTTGTACTCAGTTTCATTCTCTTAGTTTTGCTACTCGAATACAGTTGCTCAATTTACTTTATTTCTTGTCAGTCGTATTCGCTAGCTGAGTAATATAGACAAGAAATTGACAAGCGATTTGCTAAGCGAACTCATTTATAAACTGTGTTAAGTGCACTCGCCGCACAAGTAAGCAAAACAAAATTACTGACGTGATTCGCAGCCCAAGATCAAGTACACATTACTGATTGTGTACGACATGGCGCAGTCAGCAACGCAAAAGCGAACCCCACTTGGCCTCGAACCTTTCTGGGAAAAACCGTGTGCTTATCCTCCATTGAAGTGGGAGAAATGGCGGATGCAGGAAAAGTTGGCTCTTCTTGCGAAGGAAAACATTACATTAGACCTTTTGCTTGAACCAAAACCCAAAAACGTTCAACTACCGTTAAAACCAATTTGCGAGAACACAATAACAGGTTCCTCAGCTCAATCGGAACGAGAAAGGTTAGCAAGAAACGTGCAACTGAAAATGAATTGGGAAAATCGATGTCAGAAACAAATGGAGTTAGGAATTATGTGTGGAGACAAGCCATGGACACAGGCAGACCGAAAAACTGTATTAATGCTATACCTTAGTTTGGGCACCGAAGGAAGACGGATCATATGTAGCAGAAACCCGCATCTCAAAATGGACACAATGACAACGGTAGAGCTTTGGAATATCACGGAATCTACATTCATCCGTCAGCGTAACATTACCTTTAATAGGTACATGCTTCTCACGACCAAACAGTCGAAAGGAGAATCTATGGAACACTTCTTTGGCAAATTGAAGGAATTGTCGGAGAATTGTGACCTTGGAGATCAAGAGGATACATTGATAAGAGATCTTTTTATTGCGAATACGCAAGATCCGGAAATACAGAGAGAATTACATAGAGAAACTCTTGAAACGCCCCAAGCCTTACGCTTGGCCATAAACATGGAACTCGGACAACGATATCAACTACAGTTTTCTAATACACAACCCTCAATTGAGGAAACTACAACTAACCGGTCCGTGAATGCAATTCAAAATACTGATCCTCAATGTGCATCTGACTATGATAGTTCAGATGATAATATGGTGGCTAGCATTGCTAGTAACACAATCCAAATCGAACCCAAGAATACCACTTTACAGATCGGTAATACTCAAGTCGGACTTCTCATTTACTCCGGCAGTGTGTGTAGTATTTTGAATGAATCTCTCGCTACGGAAGTGGTCAACAACTCTACTCTTGCACGATGGCTGACGACAGCACCCACTCAAGAACTTAAGACATTTGCTAAGAACCAATAACTGTTATTGGAATGATGCAAGCACCGATAGAAAGTAATGGGTGGCGGATCGAGGATGCCGAATTTGTGGTGGTTAAAAATGGACTGAAATCACTGATTGGAATTTCAATCGCCCAAACTCTCAGTTCAAATGAAGGTAGTATGGTCAACACAACCACAAATCAGTGCCCATTCAAAACTCGCATAGCAAATCAATTTCCTCAACTTATTTCACGTATTGGCAGATCAAATCCACTTTGTCAAATCTAAGTTTCACAAAAATTTTCAACCCAAACATCAAAAGGTAGAAGAGTACCTATTAATTTACAAGACCGAGTCAATAGTGAAATTAAAAGACTTCTTGAAGAAGGACACATAGAAAAACTTAATTGCTCTGATCAATATTTTATTTCACCTATTGTAATTACAGTTAAAAGAGACCAAACAATAAAACTAGCATTGGATTCTAAAATTCTTAATAAGTCTATACAAAAAAATAAGTATCAAATGCCAAATATTGAAACACTTATGGACTCTGTATCACAAATAATAACAGATTATAAAACAGAACCAGCGGATAAAATCTATTTCTCTACTATAGATCTTAAGTACGAGTATAGTCAACTGAATCTTCATCCGGAGAAAGCTAAGCATTGTAACTTTAATATTGTGAGTGGTGATTTGACAGGCATGTACCGTTTTAAAACAGGGTTTTATGGACCTACTGACATGCCAGCCGAGTTTCAGAAGGCGATGGACTGTACGTTAATCGGCCTTAAAAACACATTTTTAGACGACATATTGATTGTAAGTAAAGGTTCAAAAGAAGATCATTTTAAACTCGTACTAGATTGCCTTCAGAGACTGGATGCGGATAACCTTCGGAACAATCTTCCAAAATGTCTTTTTGCGGAACAAGAAATTTCTTGGTTGGGCTATAACATACCCAATCAGGGACATCACCACTCGAAACTAAAACCTCGGCATTTCTGTCACTACAACCACCTAATACACTTAAAAAAATTACGTTCATTCTTAGGTTCGGTTCAATATATTAGTAAATTTATCCCCAACCTAGCCCAACTTTGTCATCCTCGCCCTTCTTCGTAAATCTACAAAATACATCTGGACTGACGAACACACTAAACATTTTGATGCTATAAAAACGCGAATCGCGCATCACGCAGAAATTATTCATTATAATCCGCAACTTGAAACACGTGTAAAATGCGATGCCCTTCGCTCCGGTCTTGGAACAGCATTAGAACAGTTGACGGTCAACGGTTGGAAACCAATTTCTTTCGCATCTAGATTTTTAAACAAAAATGAGAACGTTATAGTATAAACGAACTTGAGCTTCTTGGAGTGGTTTGGTCTATAGAATGTTTTAAAAATTACGTTTATGGCAAAGAATTTTCTGTCATAACTGATCATCGAGCACTCCCATCAATTTTAAAAGAACACGATGGAACAGTCGCGTATCAAGATGGGTTGATAGACTTTTACCTTATCAATTTAAAATTGAACATTTGCCAGGAGCAAGGATGGGACTTGTTGATTATATTTCCCGCAACTCTTATCAACCAGCAAAAATAATTTCTATATATGACGAGGAATTTTTAGTTGCGACGTTACCGCGCATACACACTGATGCAAAATTACTCCAACAAAAGCACAATATTTCTGCTATTACACTTAATAAACTTTATTACGAAAATTTGAAGTGCAAAATTCTAACAAGCAACATACTGAACAAATATCAAACATAGATTTCGCTGAGCCAAAATTACGATCAAAAGATAATATATCACTCGCACTGCAAAGTTATAGTTCAAAATCATCATTAAAACAAACCAACAATTTTGCTAGTGATCCCGCACAGCGCGTCCGCTTAACAACTAATAATTCAGCACTCGCTTTGCGATTGCATTGTGCTACTCAGCCTTCTTTTAAAACTAATAATTCAGATAGTGAACACGCACTGCGAGTATTCTTAACTCAAAATAAAGCATCCCTCGCCAAGCAAATACCTAATCAAAATTCCAACGACATTAATTGTCTAAAAGTTAATAGCACACTCGATCCGCGATTACATTTACCTCAAAATCCATTAGCACCTGCCCAACAATTTTATAATCTGAAATCTAATTATCCCAATTACTTTCTTTCTGATCATGATCTCGCTTCGCAATTTTGCTTTACTCCAAGTAAATTAACACTCGCTAAGCATAATACCCATTTAAATAACCAGCCGTATATTTCGCATACCTCAAATACCTTATTTGCAACTCGCACTAATAACCACTCATTTAATTCTAAACTCGCGTCGCATAGTACAAAAACTATTAATACATCACTACAAATTGAGCCTCAAATACCACTATTTGAGACGCATAATACCAGAAAGGCGCCACACGCTTACCAAAATCAACAACAATTCACTGAATTAAGCCACTTTAACTTTTCAATCAAAAATAAGCCTCAAATATCTTCCTTAATTAGCACTCAAAAGTCGCATACCTTAAATAATTCACGTGCACAATTGGTAAACAATAAAAAGTCGCTTTTTGCTCAAACTCAATCTGAAAATCAGTTGTCTTCTCTTTTCTCAATTAATTCAATTGAAAACTCAAAAAAATCATCAACAATGAGCCAACAAGTGTCATCAATGAAAGGCAAATCAGCCTGAACTAGATCAAGCCGAACTTCGCCTCGCGTTTCCTTCACGGACAACCCAACTCCAAACACGCCATGCCAATCCTCATCTCACTCTAACATCAGCACTCCGCTCACCGATAGCCCTCAGGTTCTCTCCTTCGACAAAGCGGTTGGCAAAGTGTTCAAAAAAGGACTCATCGCACCTCTAACGAGCAAAGATGCATTACTTAAAGAAATTAGAGACTGCATAATACGTTCCGATGAAAAACGCTTAAAAGCCCTAAACCCCTATCTACACAGCTACTGGCGGGATCTCCATGTAAGCAGTGGTTGTGTGCATGGACGAGAAGGTGGCCATACCAAACGCCCTTAAGGATGCACTCGTCGAGGACCTCCATACTAGTCACCCGGGTAGCTGGGGGATGATATGTATGGCCCAGCATTGCTGGTGGCCATACATTAACCGCGACCTCTTGGTCCGAGAAATAGAGTGCAAATCTTGCACTGCCATCGGTAAAAATTTAAAATCTATCATCCCTGCAAAACAATTCCAGGCACATAAACCATGTATAGTCCCAAATCAAGAAATATAAATAGGTTCCGCAGGACCTATAAATAATGAGAAAGGTCATGAAAATTACATTTTAACATGTATTGATAGATTTTCAAAATATCCTTCTGCGGAAATTTTTGATAACGCGAACACTTCTAATGTTATAAATTTTTTAGATAATTATATACATAGCCACGGAGTTCCTCGTTTATTACGAATAGATCAAGCTCGTTGCCTTATAGGTAATCAAGTAAAAAGTTTGTATGAAAAAAAATATCACTCTCATACCAGCTCCGGCAAACGACCATAGAGCAATAAATTTCGTAAGATTAATTAGTACAATTAAACAACGATTGGCATGTATAAAAGAAGCAAACAAAGAATTAAACTCGTTCACCATTATAGCAGCATTAAAATCAATCCTATACCAGCTCCGCATATGTAAATATAAGACTACTAAGCTTTCGCCATTTGAATCACACTTTGGACGAAAAGCAAATACCCCGCTTAGCAAAATAAGTATTCAACCACGTCATTTTGATTTAAGTTGTGACAAAATTTTAAATCATTATTTAGACGAAGAGACGGTCACACCTAATGAGTTGCTACCGGAAGAACATTGGGGGAACTATCGTAGCGACGATGAGATCGAAAAGAACATGTGCAAGGCTGTAAGAGACACTTCCACTCGCGAGCGACTTGCCAATGATAGTGAATCACGTTTCTTGAGCACAACAAAAGCACATCGTCCAATACCCCTCAAGGAACACGCAGTGCAAAACAACATTGCTCGGAAGAAAAGCTCTCATAGACAATCGAAAAAGAACCTCGACGGGCTTTATGAGGTATTATTTCCAGGGCCAGTATTGCAGAAAACTGACCAATACACATCTATAATTCGTGAGCCTGGGAAACTGGAAGTGACCCTCAGGAACAGTGACATCGCAAAAATTAGCACACGCGATGAACGAAAAACTAAATTAATGGACTATGTCAATCGTAGAGGGCCACGTGTGCACGAGAAAACAACAGAGGCTAAAATTTTGTACCATATAAAAGAGTCTACGCGTATTCAAAAAGGCGATCGAAAAATGAAGCATCGCAAACGTGAGACGGAAGGCGGAGTCTCTTCCAATAGATCAAACATTGCTCGTGCGATGCGGGTTCGTATGCCCAAAGTACTAGAAAATTTTGCACCGCCACAGACACCCTCTCAACAAGAAGTTAATCATGAGCCACAAATTATTACTTCTGAGGTAATAATTGCACCACCCCCAACAGGTCAACGATCAGAGTTAACCATACTCGCTACTGCAGCACCAGTCGAAGTTTTACAGCAAGTTCCGTCACGGGCAATTAAAAGAACACGCAAGAGTCCAAAATACTATGGGTAAGACAATGAAGATTCATCTGGCGAGTCGACTAATTCCTGCCCACAAATTTTCTCCAACCCCGCAGAAAGCGACGTGCAGGTGATATAGCATCTGTACAACCGTCAGTCGTTTAGACCATTGTGGATACCGCGACTCGAGTGGAACCTATTCCCAATCCATTCCGCTCGCCAATCATAGGAGAGGTATCGCCAACTGATCCACGCATTCGGCCAGCAGACCAGAGTCCTTCTCATGAGCTAATAATTGATGAGGAAGATATGTAGTCAAAACTCAGAATGTTTTAAAACTCGATATTTTAATACTTATGACTAGCTATGATATTCATTAAATATATTGTTGATAATTATGTAACCGGTGAATAAGTATTAATTTCTTATCAATATTGTTAATAAAATTTCATGTTATACAAATTTAACTTTCATCAAAAAGGGAGAAATGTTGTACATAATCCTTTATTTGGTGCAGTAAAATTATTAGACCATGTACTAATTTATTGATCAAACTTAATCCTGGGGGCATGTGTTAAAGTCAAGTTTAGTTCACTTATTTTTTCATGTGTTTGTCTGTTACCATAATTCCCGCATCGGGAAACTATTGTTCATGCTTGTTGTGATTTCTGAGGACCCACTTTATACTCAGTTTCTTAGTTTTGCACCTCGAGTACAGTTGCTCAATTTACTTTATTTCTTAACAGTCGTATTCACTAGCTGAGTAAAATAGACAAGTTATTGACAAGCGATTTGCTAAGCGAATTCGTTTATAAACTGTTAAGTGCACTCGCCGCACAAGTAAGAAAAACAAAATTACTGGCAAGATTCGCAGCCCAAGATCAAGTAAACATTACTGATTGTGTACGACACCTCCTAAAAAGAGCACAATTATCAAAAACTTTCAGGAAACTTGAACTGCGAATCTTAAAGTGTTCGCAAATTGAAATGATGTTTTTGAGTGTTTTTGAGTAGAAAAACTGATTTTCTGTGAAGTCGAAATTTGATGCATTGATTTTTTGCGGATGCAGATACTGGTTAACAGTTGTCATGAATTGTTTTTTTTTTCAGTTAGCTGTTAAAAAAATTAACCTAGATAAAAGGGAACTAGTTCATAAAATTTGTTTTTTTTTGTATGTTTTGCAAATAATCAAAAACAAAAGTAAAAGGCAATTGTTTTTAATGGAGTCCAGTAGTTGTTCCAAGCAAACGTCCGTTGAGTTGCTTAGTGGATATTTTATCTAGCAAAATTATTGGATCTAGTTTTTCTTAGAAATCAAAATTAGCTGTTTTGCTTTTTTTGTTAATAAGCGGTATAACATTTTGGCGAAGAAGAAAATTTCAATGGGGTAAAAGACTGTTTGATCAGTTGAAGATTAGGGCAATATTGATTCAAAAAAAAGACTCACTTTTTTCAACGTAATTGCTTAAAATTATTGATCGTAAATGGAAAATTCTTAAAAATAATAATTGTCTCAATTCGCGAGAAGGAATTTTTCAAATCCAATCGAGCTGTTTTTCAACTTCTAGTGTATTGATTTCCCGACACAGCAAGATTTTTGAGTTTGTTATTTTAGAAAATAAAGATAGGTATTTTGCTGTTTTTAATCAGAAGCAATTGGTGAGTGATTATTTAAAAAAAGGGTTCATTTAAATCAGTTCAAAGGTCAATTAGACAGTACAAATGATGATTTGATATGTTTTTCGCCAGCCTTTTGAGCCAATTGCAAAGATTTTTTTTTCAATAAATGTTTTTCAATTGCTTGCAATTGAAGAAGACAAAGTACCTGTTTTTTTTCTAAAAACTATCAAAATCTCGTAGTGTTCAAGACAATGTATAAACTAGAAGAAGCTGAAACACAGTTTGATAAGATTTGAAAAAAATTATTTACCCCATTTAACATCAAAAAAACTATAATCAATTAAATTGAATTAGTTTAGTCTTTTGGGTTCAGCTAAACCATATTTTTCGACATAAGCAAGAATTTAAAAATGATCAACAATCAAAATAAACGCTTGGAAAGGCTAAGAAATTATGTAAGATCTATGCTTAGAAATCCGAAGTTACAAAAGATCTCCATTTAGAAACGCAAAATTGCGAAAGATCTTAACTTAGAAATCTTTACTTAGATTTTCGCTTTCAGTTTTAATGGGAATTTTAAAACTTCCTCATATTGCATTTTTATTCTCCGGATTCAACGCGGAAGAAAAATTCAATCCAACACTCAGAGCTTGACTGTAAAAAGAGGTTAAACAAGAAATAGTTGAAAAAATCTATTAAATTTTATTTTTATTAGCAGCAAAAACAGCATTGTTAATCAATTAAAAATTAGAATATCACTCACTTGTGAGAAATATTCAAAATGTTCTTCTAAATGACCGATACCGTGAGACGATACCCAAGATACGTGATTCGCAGCCCAAGATCAAGTACACATTACTGATTGTGTACGACACCTCCTAAAAAGAGCACAATTATCAAAAACTTTCAGGAAACTTGAACTGCGAATCTTAAAGTGTTCGCAAATTGAAATGATGTTTTTGAGTGTTTTTGAGTAGAAAAACTGATTTTCTGTGAAGTCGAAATTTGATGCATTGATTTTTTGCGGATGCAGATACTGGTTAACAGTTGTCATGAATTGTTTTTTTTTTCAGTTAGCTGTTAAAAAAATTAACCTAGATAAAAGGGAACTAGTTCATAAAATTTGTTTTTTTTGTATGTTTTGCAAATAATCAAAAACAAAAGTAAAAGGCAATTGTTTTTAATGGAGTCCAGTAGTTGTTCCAAGCAAACGTCCGTTGAGTTGCTTAGTGGATATTTTATCTAGCAAAATTATTGGATCTAGTTTTTCTTAGAAATCAAAATTAGCTGTTTTGCTTTTTTTGTTAATAAGCGGTATAACATTTTGGCGAAGAAGAAAATTTCAATGGGGTAAAAGACTGTTTGATCAGTTGAAGATTAGGGCAATATTGATTCAAAAAAAAGACTCACTTTTTTCAACGTAATTGCTTAAAATTATTGATCGTAAATGGAAAACTCTTAAAAATAATAATTGTCTCAATTCAAGAGAAGGAATTTTTCAAATCCAATCGAACTGTTTTTCAACTTCTAGTGTATTGATTTCCCGACCCAGCAAGATTTTTGAGTTTGTTAATTTAGAAAATAAAGATAGGTACTTGGCTGTTTTTAATCAGAAGCAATTGGTGAGTGATTTTCGAAAAAATGGGTTCATTTAAATCAGTTCAAAGGTCAATTAGACAGTACAATTGCTGATTTGATATGTTTTTCGCCAGCCTTTTGAGCCAACTGCAAAGATTTTTTTTTCAATAAATGTTTTTCAATTGCTTGCGATTGAAGAACACAAAGTACCTGTTTTTTTCTAAAAACTATCAAAATCTCGTAATGTTCAAGACAATGTATAAACTAGAAGAAGCTGATACACAGTTTGATAAGATTTGAAAAAAATTATTTACCCCATTTAACATCAAAAAAACTATAATCAATTAAATTGAATTGGGTTAGTCTTTTGGGTTCAGTTAAACCATATTTTTCGACTTAAGCAAGAATTTAAAATTAATCAACAATCAAAATAAACGCTTGGAAAGGCTAAGAAATTATGTAAGATCTATGCTTAGAAATCCGAAGTTACAAATGATCTCCATTTAGAAACGCAAAATTGCGAAAGATCTTCACTTAGAAAACTTTACTTAGATTTTCGCTTTCAGTTTTAATGGAAATTTAAAAATTTCCTCATATTGCATTTTTATTCTCCGGATTCAACGCGGAAGAAAAATTCAATCCAACACTCAGAGCTTGACTGTAAGGAGAGGTTAAACAAGAAATAGTTGAAAAATCTATTAAATTTTATCTTTATTATCAGCAAAAACAGCATTGTTAATCAATTAAAATTAGAATATCACTCACTTGTGAGAAATAATCAAAATGTTCTTCTAAATGACCGATACCGTGAGACGATACCTCGCTTGCAGAATAATGCTAAAATCTGTTTGAAAGAGCTAAAATCTGTCTGAATTTTATTTAAGTGAATTTTATTTCGTGAATAAATTTATTTGAGGGTAACTGAATTTTATTTGCTCTTGGTGAAAATAACTGAGCGGCTGAACAGTTATAATTGTTAAAAAACAGAAGAACTGCTAAAAAATTTTGAGCCCGTGTTTTATTGCGAAATTCATACTCTTTAAGAAACGTTGTACGAATCGGTAATTAAGTTGACAAAAGGGTCTCTACTCGTATTGTTTTGATTGTTCCGACCCATTTTAGTGGGGAAGGAACTAAATACTCCACTGGTTTTTTCTTTAGTCAATTTTTGCCGATCGATATATTCATCGTACAGGATTGTGAGTTATATCATTAGAAAGCTTGTCAAGCGTAACAACTCAAACTGAATTTTTTTTTAAATTTTCGCGGAGGTTTTGTTCACATTTTCGCAAATTTTGCTAAAATACAAAATTGTTAACGACAGTCGTTCTGGTTTTACATTTTAATATAAAAGACGGCTGGTGGATTGTTTGAAGAAACTTTTGGCAAAATCGTCAGCTAATTTTTTTTTTGAAAGTTCAGCTTTTTTTTCAAAAAAAATGCTGACCCAAACTGCCTTTACTCAGAGACGGCCAATTGTAACTCTGGTTCCTAAGAGAGTTTTCTACAAATAACCTTTTGTAAATCCTATTGTCTTTCTGCAGATTTTGTCTGTGTCTTCAGAGTTCCGGGTGGTGGGTTACTCCTTATTTGGATGGTCGACATGATTAAACATTGGGTCATATATCGAGTTCTTCGAAATTATTTAAGGGTCCACCTAATGCGATTGTCATGTGATCTGTATCTCCGACCCACACAATCGGGTCCTCAAATGGTGTTTGATGAAAGATGCACACAATCTCGGATTCCCGTAGGAACACATTTTTTACTTGTCGATACACAAATGTATCTCAAAACTAGTCCGGCTCAGAATATTTTGGCAATATGTTCTTGCATAATGAGCTAAATTGGCAAATTTTCAGAACAAGAAAGCACCATCTGAAAATGGTAGAACTTAATTGACACAGATATTGTCAGGCAACCCTGATGCTATTTCAAAATTTTAAATGGTGTGTTTTCATAGAAATGATGACAACTTCCTAAATAGTCTTATTAGTTCAATGTCGGAACTAGCTACACGAAACCCGGGCTGAAGAATTTTGCCAAAATTATGTAAGATAAGCGGTAACTAGCGTTGCCAGGCCAAAAAAATCACCGCAATTTTCTTTCATAATTTTGCGGTGAATGCGTTAATGTGCGTGAATGTGCGTTTCTTAGCGTAGAAGTTTTAATTTTCCGTAGATTTTGCATAATGTTGCCTTAAATTCAGCGTACAGATCTTACAAAAAGTCAACGCTTGGTTCTCTTAAGCACATGTAGAAAACTCCTTTTTATGATTAATGAGAAATCTTACGTTGCAATAGATAGACACAATGAGCTGCAGTAAGTACGTAGTGTCGCTGGATTATTGTAGCACCACAATAACCCCCGTCGATACCAAACCTGACCCTGGCATAGAACAATCTTTTCCCACTCTCAATTCCATTAATGATCAAAGAAGTTGACGGGAAAGCTGAGTGATTGTTGACAGTTGATTTATAATCCAAGATATTACTACCATTTTTACTTTTGTTACGAAAAGGTATAGAATGAGTTAAAGGAAAGGAGGATAAGAGAAAAAGCAAAGTATATCTTAAGACGATTGCTACCATTTTGCGTCTTGATTTTAGACGAAATAATTGAGATGCGTTGTAATGTCGTGGAATCGATTGCACTTTTTTGGACAAATATATGACATTTTCTGGTCAAATTTCAATAGCAGAGGTATTTTGATTCTCTTTCAAAAGATAGGTCATCAATTAAATGACAGCAAGGTCGCGTCTCAATGTTATTGAAATGGTTTCCAACTCCGACAAAATGGTTTCTCGTTCTCTTATGTTTGTTGTATTATCATAAACTGACTATCCACTGTATAAAATAGTTGAGTTGATTTCAAAACTGACGTTTGCTACTTGTCTAAATATCCAACATTTTTTACGCGAGAACTTACACGTCAATGTGGCTTTTTGGAAATGATCGTTTTATGATTTGATGTTTGCGCAGTCCAAGCACCTGTTGAATGAATTTAATAAGAGAGAAAATATGAAACATTGGTGTTTCTGTTCGCTGAGAATCAAACGCAGTAACTTTTGCTGTACACGAATTGAAAACGGGAAAAACCGTTTGGTTTAAAACGTTGAGCAAAAAATTCCTTTTTGAAAAATTGCTCTATCCTTGAGTCATCACTTTCCTTCTGATTTAAACTTTTAATTCAGGGTCGCATAAAAGTCTCGAGTTTTTAATCAGTAGATGTCGATAACTACCCAGAACTATCAGCATATTTAAGTGAGCTTATGTCAATTTTTTTGGTAAATTCTAAAATTCTTTTCTATCTCACTGTGAAAACCCATGATTTTACGTATAATAAAACATAACCGACTAACGTCGGGCGAATTGCTCTCAAATCAAACGACCGGCGAGCGGTTGGCTTGGTCAGTAGCTAGCCACGGGGGGGGGGGTGCACCGGGGGCTGATGGGGGCAGCACTGGGTGGGGGGGGGGGGCAAAAGCGCGGTGGGTGGGGGGGGGGGGGTGGAGTCAATAGTGGGGGTGGGGGGTCAACAAAGGGGGGGGGGGTGTCAACCTCTAAGAACCGCCCCTCACACCATAAGTATAAGAATAAGTCTCCAAGACAGTTTGAGCTGAAACAGACCTGAAAGGCTCTAAGAGCACATAATGCCCGCTGGGCGCTACCTGTTTATCCCGTTTTTGAGGACGAAAAGTCAAAAGCGTCAGACGAAAAATTGGTCAAGCGAAAAATCGCATAAAAAAAGACCGACAGGACTAATATAATTGCTACAAACTTCGTTTGAGAGCAATTAATAAAACAATTTGAATGATTAAAGTTCGATTATCACACTATCAGCTTTATAAGTCTCGCCAATAAACTTCTCTGCTTGTAAAGATATAACAGGACCCTTTATTTGAATTTTATCTGATATGATTCCCCGCCTTCTCTGAGTTTCAATTTTCATTGAACTGAGTGCTATGTTAATTCACTCATGCCGGTGTCTTTTGAGAAATTCAGAACAAAAATTATCTACAAATAGAGGGGTAACAGATGACAATGAAACCGTACACATCACAGTTCGTTTAAGCGGCTTCAAATCTGTCCAAAAATTACCTTTTGCAATTAATTTCAGTGAACTGCATATCCGCTGTATTGTAGATTAACGTTGTATTACTTAAGGCTCAATTAGATTCGTTAACTAACCGTTCAGTGGGAATGGTCAACAAAATTGGCTCAATTCAGATCTCGAAACAATTCACAGTTAAAACAACCGCAATTATTCGCTCGAGTTTTTTTTCAAATAACTTAGGTTATATTTCGAAATTGCATAATTTCCAATGTCCAGAGTTCTGACATAGCGACTGGTTGGGGCAACTCATATGATCATCCAATTGGACCTCATATCAACCGGACTTTTTCCGCATTCGCATAGTAACACTATTTGCTACAATCTACTGTATGAATTAATTAACCTTGCACTAGGTGTTTCCACAAAAGGTTTTCTAATTTGATTGTTAGATTAATGTTGAGAGTTCAAAGTCTCTTCTTAAGTTTTCTTAATTTCATCAATTGATGTTTCCTTTATTGCTATACCAGTTAAAGCCCAGTGTAGCTATTTTATATTGATAACCCGCGTCATCCTCCATTTATTTTTGTGCTTCCATGCGGTTTGTAGGCTATCATTTTAACGCAATGTGTTATACATCATAAAATTTTGTATTATTGACCAAACTTTTAACAGATCTAAAGTTTTTAGCACATTAGGGGCTCAAGTAAAGTTCAGTTTTAGTAAGCAAGTCTGCAAATTTGCCAGTTGGAAATAAAGCCTTAACGAGGCGGCTCGTTAATGTGCGTTCGCACATGATGTTCCGACCCGAGATCATCTACATTTTTGACTTAATTGTCAAACAAATGAAGAGATAACAAAAATAGATGTTTGATTTAAAAAAAAATTGTTACAAAACCTAACTGCTAATTGAATTGCATAATGCCATGCCTCATTACAGCGCTCACGAGATCTGCCAATATAAATACCACGAGAAAAAACAATAAACAACAATATAAGCAAAAACAAAAATCTCACGGCAGAAACCCAATATATAAATTTAAAAGCACCTGGTAACAACGTCAAAATGCAAACAGATAAAACCTTAATTACACAAATTTAGTTTTTCCTAACTACACAGCAGATGGAAGTTTTCCTTAATGAGATTAGGTAAAAAGTTGAAAAATAGAAGAAAAAATGACGCTAAAGTCAAAGATCAATCAACATTTCTTAAGCCAAATAATTTCAAAAGTCTTTAGCTTATAAAGAAGTAATTCTTGATAAATTTAAAAAAAAAGTCATTATGAAACTAATGGAACCTGTCTTTGCTTAAGATAAGCCATATGAATATTCTAAACACGCAGAAAATCTCAAAAAATCGCTAGCGATTTACACAAAGACGCAGAAAATCTCAAAAAATTACGAACAAAAACACAAATTATTGAAACCATTAAAAAATCATTAGCTATTATCTGAGTTTTATGTTTTTTTTTAGTTTCGATTTATACTAATTCAGCTAAAATTATACTGAAAGAGAAAATAAGTTCGTTCATTTGGGCCAAATTTGAAAATCATTGGGATCTGTTATTACCTGATAAAGCCAAAAGAAGAGAAAAAAGAAACACAAATACACCACTCACAACTTTTTTAAATGAAAACGCATATTGTCTACCAAATAAAACATCAGTTACGACGTAATATCAATAGACAGGTTAATTTTTGGAATTCAAGGAATTGGATGGGACCTCTCAATGACGACAGTAAGTTACAAGTTGACGAAAAGAACAACAAAAACTGAAAAGTTTGAAAAATTTTTGAAGATGTATAATATCATAATTTATAAGACTATTGGCTATAAAGTGACTGCTTCAGGCAACATCACTCATTTAATCGTCAATTACAAGTTTATGAGACCGATCAGAATTTTACGGCTACCTAAAAATAAAAAAAATCAAAAACAGAAAACTCAAAAAATTTAAGCGAGAAAAGTTTCAACGCCATTAGAGAAAGAACTTTTCGGTATAAAATCTTCTATTTTCAAAATTTTTAACAGCTAATTGATTGTTCTTATTCTTACAAAATGACTTGAAAAACAACAAATATAAACAAATATATTAAAACCACGAAGTTTTCAAGAAAAGCCCTAGTATCAAAGACATTAAATTCAATAGTTTTCAACGGAATTAACTAAACACGCTAAATTCTGCCTCGATGGAATAGCAGTCATAGGTTTCATTCATAGATCATCGATAACTCATCACAATAGGTGGTATGGCAAAGAAAAATACATCAAAACCACGAAATTTTTGAGAAAACCCATAGTATCAACGTCATATAATTCAATAGCTTTCAATACGCTAAAGTATGCCTAGATAATGTGACGAAAAGGATGTTTGTCTTTCAAAAGTTATCAATAAGACGTTACAACATGTCATTGACTATGAAAACAACAACGAACACAGGCAAAATCCAAAAATTCAGTAGAAAAGTGCGAGAAGAAAGTATCGAAGCCATTTAAACCATAACCTTTTTTCTCTGAAAACTTTTTCTACGATGCATTGAACCTCTTTTTCAAGCCAATGGAAGCTATCAATATTAGGAAAATGAAGTGGGATTTCAAAAAGATGCAAAATTACTAAAAAGTACGCGAAAATTAAAATTTATGATAACTCGTGCACCGAAGTCAGAAAACCAATAGTTAGAAGACAAAACCGCTAACTAGATAAATTGTTGTTGATGTAGAACAAAACGCGGGTATGTCATTACTGAGACTGACTTACAATCCACGAAAATAAGCTTAAGATTGATTTATGTTGAAAAAAAATTAACAAAAAAAAACCTTTTTAAAGTTTTAACAGCCAATAAACTCAATAGCTTTCATAGGAAGTCAATGGATACGCTCTGCTATGCCACGATGTGAATACAAGGATGTTTTTATGCCTAGGTAATCAATAAGACATCACAATATGTCTTATGACTATGACAAAAAACAAACACAGGCAAAAAAAATTCTGTAGAAAAGTGCGAGAAGAAAGTGTCGAATTCATTTATACCCTTTTTTTCTCTGAAAGTTTTATCTATGATTTTTCGGACACATTCGCTAAAACAATGGTAGCTATCAATGTTAGGATGACGTGATAAGATTTCAAAAGGAACCAATAGAACGAAATGTCCAAAAATTAAAAAAAAAAATGAAATCTTGTGGCATTGAAGACGTATAACCAATAATTAATTGATAAAACCGCTAATCAGATTAATTTTGATTGCAGTAGAAAGTAGGAGGGTCCTGTTTTTACTGAGCCGAGCTTACAGTTCACAAAAATAAGTTTATGATTTACAAATATTAAAAAAAATTCGAAAATTTATTTTCAAAGTCTTAACAGCCATTAGCTGTCCACTCACAGCATTAGATAGGTTCACTTAATGCTCATTACAAAATCTATTACACCTTTAGTCAACAATTTTATGCCATAGGATTTTAAAATTTTAGTAAAACCTCAAAAATAAAATCAAAATTTCATTTGAAATTACGAAAACTGAGATACGAGTCCAAAAAAAAGCATGAGCGATCCCTGGGAAACGAATTTTTTGTTCATTGGGCTTCATTTGATTGTAAATGAGGTTTGCAATTAACGGAGCCTCGATATGAAAAGTGACTAGCCTCTAGGTGACTTGAAAAAACAAAAAAATGCAAAATTTTCTTAAAAAAAAGAGCCCCCCAAATAGAATTCGATTTTTTTTTGATATTAAACTTCCCTCTGAGACTAGAACTTGTCTTTTTTATCTCCTTTCGTCTATTAAGAACCGAATATTGATTGATTTTGTGGCGTGAAATCTAGTTTTGAATTAAATTTTTCGTAGAAAAAGCGTTAATTCGAACAAAAATTACTGTAAAAATGAACAAAAGTGAACCAAATATCCCATGTTCACATGAAACTTTAAACCTCTATAACTCCTCGAAAAAAAACGAAATTCAAAAAAATCCTTTTAATTCCGAATTCTACGCTGGACGAGCTTTTTAATGATACCACACACATTTCTCTACGATGAATATATCGGTCGGCCAAAATTCACGGAACAAAAAAAAACCCAGTTGAGTATATAGTTCCTCCCCCCCACAAGTGGGGTCGGAACAATTAGACATCTTTTCATTCAATTTTCCCAAGATTCTGAATCTTTTTCTTTAGCAACACTTGAGTATTTTAAGTCTCAATTGTTGAACACTTCTTCTACAGAAAGCAAAACAAAAATAGAAGGACATTACAAATATCTGAATTCTCTTTCGTGTAATCTCGAAAAAGCTGCCTTTTGTCGCCTCATTTTGTCCAGATATTGGTGGCTCGATTTAGCTTCAACTGTTTGAATTTTGTACACCCCATTTTCAAATCCCTCAATTTATGTTCAACAATCAAAAATGATGAAAACTATTTTCGGACAAATTAAAGCAAAAAGATCCAATTTTCCATGAAAAGGTTAGAATCTTTTTATTAAGCTTCGGTGGGAAACTTCCTGCAGCTACAAACAAGCCAAGTCGTGTTTTTGCTAATCCCAATGAGCGAGAAGAGGCTAATGGAAATATCATTTCAATCTAAGAAAAACTCAAAAAAAGTTTTTTTTATATAAGAAATTAATTTTTGTAGATCACGATGAACTAGTACGTACAAAAATTGATAATTGCCACACAATCATTAACTCTGACAATAACTAAATTGAACGGGTAAGTTTTTTAATCAAAACTGGAAAAAAGATTTTCAGCACGAAGTTCAAAAAGTGCACGCAGCTTTTGCAATTATAACTCGGGAACGCTGAAAACCAAAAATTGAATGTCGAGCATAGTAGTTATATCGAATACCAAGAAACAATCGATATGCTGTTGATTTTGATCTATTATCAGTTGAGACAAGGATTGAACGTTTTAAAAAGAGAGGTACTGATATTTTTTGAAACGGCCCAAATAACTGATTTGTAAACTTCTTTGCCTCGAGCAGCTGTTCAAGGGAAAATTCGAAGAAAACTGATTATTAACCAGGGATAAATTTTCATGTTGTCATATCTAAAGCAATGCAGTGAGCCCCAATTTTTTGCGCTAAGATTGTGCTCTTCAAATATCAATTGAAAGAAAAATCCCTCGGCGATTGGGATGAAAGATATTTGAAAAATGACCTGTTAACAAACTGGTGTAATAATGCAAAAATGAGGAAAAGGCCTTTTACAAGCCCATTTTGCATATTCGACTGCCGCTCGGCAAGATTTTCGCAATTGTGCCGTAAGTTTTTTTTTTCAAATTTGAGAACAAGTCTTCAAATTTAGTTGCTACTGTGATTAGCTGGCCCCATTTGAAAAAAAAGTGGATATAAATAATCTTTGAGGGATAAACTTTAAAATTGCCATGTTTATGTTTTTCTGCTAGGCGAGTAACAGCTCGCCATTTTTCGTATTTTCACTTAGTTTCTCGGTCTTTAAAAAGCGTCATGGTATTCTATGAGAAAATTCAACACCAATAATTCAAGCAATTCACAAATAAATAAACAAGCAAACAACTAACAACGCTCAAATATCTTGTAAAGTTGCGACAAGCTAGCAACCTGTGAGAAAGTTTGAGTATATTTTGAGTTCGGCTGCAGAAACAGTTTCATGGCGGGCAACAGCACATGTTGGTGAACATATTTCCAGTCTTTTTCGGGTTTGTGTACCCAAAATCTGGACGTCACTGCGTAGTATTTGGCAATTATACGGGCAAAACTGTCGAAACATTCCTGTTCTTTGTTCCAAACGCCTTTCAACCCCATGTCAGTAATTAGCTCGGGCAGAATTTCAAAAGAAGGCTCGAAGTTTCTTAGCAACATTGGAAATGATTTGATTTTTCCCGACTTTTTGTCAATATTCCACGAGAAATAATCCAACAACATTTCAGAACGCGACAAAAATTTTTCCGATATTTCTGAGACCGCATTTTTCAATTTTTCTTCATCATTGGAATACACGTCCTTATACTTTTTGCTTTTTCTCAACGCCAATTCAACCAAATTTGAAACGGTCATTGAATCAGACGAGAATGAAAACCGTCCAAAATTACCAAAATCGTAGATTATAACTTGGTAGAAAAGTTGTTCACAAAGACACTGAAAGTTCACCAACCACAGTTCTGTCGCGTGTTGGACAAAAACTATTTCAGGACTGGCCGAACCCACAAAAGTGCAGTTGGAGATAATCTCTCGCATTTTATCGCTCGAGCTATCTTCTATTAATTTGCGCAAATTAAGAAGGCTGTTGAGTTTGAACGTTCGTCGGGGCGGAAAGCTTGAATTATTTGCAGAAATTTCCGGAAAACTTTGATTAGTTTGGTCATTATCACTACCACCGTGAGCAGTAGTTTCGAAGTTTGCAGAATTTCTCAACGGACCATTTTGAGAATTGGGTTCTGAACAAAGACTGCCTAAGGACGGGCCACGTTTCTGCAAAAAAGGATCAAGCTTCTGCAAAGTAGGGTCAGTTCTAACCATGTGATACGGCAACTCAACGCTCTTAGAGCCAACACTTTCATTTAAAAGACTATCGCGCTGCTGGCCAATATGTTTTTCTTGTCTTGGAGGAGTCAAAACTGCCTGGGAAAGATTTCCAGCAATCGGAAAAGGGTTGATAGTCTTGACCAGGAACTGTTGATTCGAGTTAGAATTTATCAATAGTTGGTCAACTTTCTTACAAACTCTCTCAATTATTTCCGACTCGTGAAGCATTTTGACTTCTTCCTTTGTGGGGTGAACATTAACATCAATTTCATCGCCTTTTACAAGTACATTAAGGTAAATAAAGGGATTGTTACCTTTCAAAAGGTAAACAGAATAGATGTTTAACAGCGCTTTTTTCAAACTGGGAAACTCCACTAATCGGTTGTTGACAAACAAAATGAAGGTGTATTTTTTCGAAACATAACAAGGTCGAGAAACAAAACCTTTACAACTAAAGTTGAGTTCAGAACAGTTTGATATTTCAAAATCCATTGAATCTTTCGCAAGCGATGAACCAAAAATACTTCCTAATTTTTCCTTTTGCGTTGAAGTTCCGTTGCACCGAAAATCATTCGACGCGCTTTCTCCTTGTTTGTGTAAACAAAACGTGACAGAATAATAATGAAGAGCATATTTTGTAACTAGATTGCTGATTCTGTGAAACTCATCGTTATGATTTGATAAGGACTCTCTTCTTAAAGGCATGTTGAAAAAGATATTCTCAATGCTGATTTGAGTGCCTTTATTACCCGCAGTAGGTCGTATACTCTCGCATAGCTTGCCCTCCTTGTATGAAGCCTTATACGCCACATCCGAGTTAGCTACTTTAGTTATAATAGTTAGTAATGATGATACCAAACTAATACTTGCTAAAGCTTCGCCTCTAAAGCCGTGAGTTGTAAGACTTTGCAGATCTTTGTATTGTTCTAATTTACTTGTTGTGAATCGATCACAAATGATTTTCAAATCTTCCTTTTGAATTCCAGATCCGTTATCTTGGATCTGAAGTAACTTAAAGCCCGCATCTTGAACTGTGACGTTGATGACAGTTGATTTGGCATCGATTGAGTTTTCGACTAACTCCTTCACTGCAGAGCTAGGCCTCTGTAAGATTTCACCAGCTGCTATTTTGTTCACAACATGTTCAGGAAGTTGTTTTATTCGACGAGGCTTTTCACTTTCGTGCATCGTGCTTTGAGAATTTGACCTACAATTTAGGACAATGTCAATAATCTGAAATATTTAGAAAGTATGAAAATTTTAAATTGAAATAATTTAGAAAATAACAGAATATATTTGTAAGCGGCTAATAAATATTCGGCCAAATCTTTGACAAACGTTCCCATATCCTGCAAAGACTTCCACACTTTCTAGGAACAAAAGGAACGGATAAAATTGTGCGCAAAAACGCACTATCTTTTTGTTTTTAAATTATGTCGAAACGAAAAGTAACTATTGTATTCCATTGACCTGTTTTTCATTTCACCAGATCAACCATGTGATAGCGGTGATGTGCTCACATACGGTCCCAACCCCGCGCATTCACAGTTTGTTTGATCTAAATTGTCCACTAAATGAGGAAGAGATACCCTTTTTAAATTCAAACTATTTGAAATTATTTGGTTTTGAGTAAAAACCTATTATAAATTCACACCAATAAATTAATTAAACAATGCCCTAGTAGAGGGTGATGAACCTTTCCATTGAAGAGACTGCGAGACAAGACCAACAAATAAAACAAAAACCAAAAAAAAACATTATTCAAGCTCAAAACTTGAAAATCTATTTTTAGAAACACATAGTAACAAAGTCCTTAATCAAAATAGGTATTAGGCCGATAAAAGATAAAAATGCAAGGTTCAAAAAACAATTGAAATTTTTGAAAGCAAATAATTTCAAAAGTCATAACTAACAGCAGGCTTTCAATTTAAAAATACTAGATACATTCTGATACAATAGGACCTGTCAATAGACAAACAAAGTTATAATAAGATAAAATAACATTAAACCAAGCAGAACTCAAAAACTCAAACAATTTACAAAAAAGTAGTCTTGATGTCATGAAAACCCGATGCTATCAACAGTTTTAAAAGGACTATGACAAAAGAGAACAAAAAGAGTAACGAATATCCAAAACTCACAATTTTTATTAATGAAAACCCAGGCAATAAACGTACTCCAATCGGTCTTCGCCGTTTCTGAGACAAACCAACATCGGCAGCCCCACTTATATAGGGAAATAAAGGACAGTTCACACTAGCACTTTTGGCCACAGAGAACGTCATTCTCGACACCCTCCTTGGTCTCCAACCCAAAGTAGTACAATTGCACATCCAATTGATAAGATAAATTCCAAAACCCCCGAGGTAGAGAAAGAACTGCCCGAAAAAGCGCCAAAGCATAATAGAAATTGGAATTAGGTGTGGAGAAAAAAACATTGCCGCAAGCTCACCGAAGGACGGTTTCATCATTATACCTCACCATTGGTGCAGAAAGGAGAAAACAAAATATAAGCCAGAACCAGCAGAACAATTGACAACCTAATTAGAATTGATTATAGAAACGTCGTAGAAGAAAAGATCCACAACATTGTCGAAAGATACGTCTTTCTAACACGACAAAAATGTCAAAAGGCGAGTCTAAATGAACATGAAACTGGCTGAAAATTGTTACCTTGAAAACCAAGAGGCAACAAAAACCAGACATTTACGTGCGCGATAATGATATTCAAAGCCAACTGTGGAAAGAAACAGTCTACCCTCGCCGGGCAGTTGACTTAGCCATATTAAAATAGGAGCAAGAAAAGAGTAGAAAATTCAAACATTTTTGGCCGAGCACATACGCAGTCAAATTAAAAACTGTCCTTTGAAATAACTTTATCAAAGTTTGTCGAAAACCAAAAAAATAAACTCCAACACCAACAAGAAAACCTGTCAATTTCACAAAAGACGCACAGAATGAAAACGAAAAAATGGCTGCAGGCTGAAGACCAGATAAAAAAAATTAAATACCTGGATAGGTGAATCGGAACTGGAAAGGAAAAAATGAAGCTGGATTGTAGAAAAGTGTTGAGTACAAAAAACTCGCAACGCGAAGAGTTAAAAATTCAACACAGGTTACTTGGATAGACACCAACACAGGTATTCAAACAGAGGCAAGAATCGGAGCACTTGTAACAATCCACTTCTCGCAAGTGGACGATGCCGCTTTCACCGTTGTCCCGGATGGCTTGAAATCTCAAATTGATATACGTGTTTCAAATTAGAGCGGGCACTAAGACAATCATGCCTATTTATATCAGGCGACAGATTTAAAAACATCGCAATACTATGTCAAATAAAAATTCGCGCCACAAAATCGTTTACTGAATTTTTCACTCCCTTTGGACGACCAATGATTAATATAGCCAAGTTTAAATTTCACAAAAAGTTTCAACCTGAACATAAAACGAATACGAAATCTTGAAACCGGTGTTTTGAAACCGAAATATTGGTTGTTCTCAAGGCGACTCTGAAACAAATTGTTCCACAAGTTAACTTTAGCCAGCGAATGCAGAAGTCCTTTTCTTACAGTGTAGGTCAAGCACCATCAGAACTAAAAAGCACAATTTAACTCTAAAATTGAAGTTGCCGAGAAAAAGACGGCGAGCGGTCAAATTTTATATTTTTTATAAATGGAATCAGTCCTTGATGAAAACGTTTGAAGATTTTTATAGAGTGATCAAAGAGCTGAATTAAAGAAAAATCGGTCCAGTAGATAAATTAAAAGAACAACGCAAAAACAAACAAAATTCTGAATCAGCTGGAACCATAGAGAGAAGCTTTAAGAGTTAATTACTGGTTACTGAAACAAGTCTTCTGTTTTATTGATAGCATCCGAATATAATACTATTACTTTCGGAAATCAGATTTTCTCAAACAGTGATTTTCGGTCATATTGGTCGCCACTTCTTCAAAGAAACCGAGCAAGAGCAAACATTAAAAAAATGTTTAAAAATGTCGAGCAAACTCAGCTTGTCAGATGGAAAATTTATTAAAATCTTTATCTCAAAACACTTCGAAACTGCAGAGACGTCTAACTAATAAACTATATTTCCGCCGTTCTTCAGGTCTTCTTCAGGAACTTTCATCGTTCCAATTAGTTAAAAAGAAAACTCAAATTCGATTGCAGCTTTTAGGGATCAAATAAAAAACCCTCTTCATAAAAAACTCAAACGCAAAATCGATTATTGAACTATTCGTCCCTTCTAATTTTGAAACCAAACATTGCCTGTTAGTTACTCCTGGGGTTTTTCGATTTTTCCTAAAAAGGCTCGCTTACATTAAAAACATGCTAGATTGCAAAACAGCTGAGCTGTCAGTAAAGGAAAAGAAAAATTTTAGAAAACATTTTTTGCCATTGCATGAAATTCCATTAGGAACAATAGTATGCAGCCTATTCATTTTCTTATATTACATCAAAAATACTGAAACATTTTAGTTATAAAATCTATTAGCTCTAAAATTGTCTCATACCTTCAAGAAGTTATTCAATATTGATGACAATTTCCAACATTTTTCTGCTAGTTAATAGAACAGTGGAAAAATCAATTGAGCACGAAATTAAAATTGCAAAAAAATTGGTCATATCTAAACTAATACCGCTAGAAGGGTCAAAATTTCAGGCTTGGATCAGGTCTTTAAATTGAAGCGCCTTTCGCATGCAACCATGGGGGTTTTCAATTTTTAAAAACAAAAAAATTCTCATTAAGTGAGTATTTTACAAAAGGCAAAGTGAGTTCATGATGCAAGAGTGGAATTTGAGAAAAGTTTGCTTAAAGTAGATTTTTAGGCAAAACACTATTGAAACACAGGATGTTTTATACATAACTGCGCGATATCGAACAGAACGGCGCGCGCCATGGAGTTTAAAACGTGAAATTTTAAATAAACAAAGAAACTACTAACAAAGGAAGTGAGAGAAAATTTTATTCGAAATTGAAGTTAATATATCTAGTTTATTAATAACACCCTAATTACATAACCTCTTTTGGCTATCTATCTACCTAATTTTATACTATTTGTTGCTACTATTATATTTTTTTGCTGCTGTCTATATTAAAACTATCAGAAACCATATTTTCTCGAACAGTTAAAACCAGTAATATTGGCCGCCACTTTTTCAATGAAATCCAAATACAGGAGCAGTTGATAAGTTTTGAAAAATTGCTGGCAAACTGTCATGAAATGTACGCAATAGCTCCGTAGATCTGCTGTCTCAAAAAGATAGTTAAAGAAATACGCTGAAAAAGTAACTTCTTTTCATTAAACACTGAGATGTTATTTTGATTCAAAATCTGTTGCAATTTTTCCTGCTTCTAATAGCTTCTCTCTTATAACCTTCATTTGGAGTGACACACACACAGTCACTTGACCTCATCTCTTTGAATGAAAAAAGTCAATCTCAAGCGAGGAAGTCATTTCTGAGAGAGAAAGAGGTAAGTCACGTATAACCTAAAACTTAATTACGCGAACGAACAAAAAAACTAGCTCTATTAAAAATTAAAAACGACGTATGCACGCAATTTAGTTGAAAATGCATAAACGAGTGAGGAAAAAGCAGATTTGAAGAAATTGTGACGTTATATGCTCGTAACAACCTTGACGACGAATTAAAAACCAAGAGACCTTCGAAAAAAGCCCCATCTTTTGCTATTCGCCTATTGAAAGTCGTCACGCAAAATCAGCTTCTCAGATGATTAAATTTTTTTCAATTCTTTTATCAATCTCAAAACAATTCGAAACATCAGAGACATTTCCCATTAATAGAAAAATTTCATTGGTCTCCAGATCTTCTTCAAAAAAATCATAAGAATTAGTTAACAAAAAATTCAAAAGCAGTTGCAGCTTTTATGGATCTACTAAAACCCGTATCATTTTAAAATTCAAAATCAAATTAATTTGGATTTTTTGTCTTTCCGAACAAGACCTGTTCAATTCGTCCACGGTTCTAAAAAAAACTAGCTTTCACTAAAAGTGTTCCAAATTGTCAAAATGTCTTAGCTGACCTAACCTTAAACAAAAAATCTTGGAAACAGTTCATTATCTTAACTCTAAATTTGATTAAAAAGAAATTTTCAATTTTATTCATAGATATTCCTGATATTCACAACAAAGATACTGGAGAATTTAGGTAATAAAAATCTATCAATTGGAAAATTATCTCAAATCTTGAAAAAGATTTGAAGTTGAAATCACATTAAGAGCCAGCGCCCCTACTGATAGATAAAAATCTTGGAATTATTAGACAAGAGACACGTCATTATAAACTCTACAATACCAATTATAGCGTTTTATAGTATCATATACTCTTAGCTATTAATGGAAATGATATACCATATAATATAAACATTTTTGTCCACATATTTCACACTGTAAGTTTTATTAACATGAAATAAGATACGTTTTGTGGGAATTAAAAAAGTAAAATGGACCAAAATCTCCACTTTATCTGTTGGGGCGCTAGCATTTAATGACTTATCTTTAGCCACAAGATTTTTTATCTGACATGTTTTCACAATCGAAAGGTGGGTCAATGAATTTTTTTAAAAAAAAACTAGGCGCACCCTTGTCTTTCAGTTATCACCATTTATATCAGATGCTCGCAATTGGATCAGATATAAAAACTTACAAAACTTTTCTAGCAAGCAAAGAAAACTGCCATTCACCAAACAACAGCAGGTGATTGTCAAACGAAAAAGTTATTCAGCTAATCGTTCTCTTATTGAGCAATATTATCTCAGAATTTAGAACCCACACTGCTCAGGAATCAAAGTTTACGAGATGCTTATTTCAGGATGCTAATAGCAAATAAAATTGAGTAACCTTGAACATAAAAATACTCCTTCCTAAAGCCTCCACAGGATTTTTAAAGAGACTATAATTAAGCCTCGGAGACTGCTGTTAAAATGACACGACGCTCACATGTCATCAAAACATTTGAACTAACTTTGAGGCGTTTATTCTCAGAAACTTTCAGCAGCTATGATCCCTCGCCATACAGTCAGAACTATGTCAGATTAGGTTATTCCGGAATTAGCTAAAAAATGGAGAGAAATTTTGCCTTATGTAAACAACGATAGGAAATTTGACACCAGAAAAAAAAAGAAAAACATTGTTAATTCCTTTGAGTATGAACTATAAAATACAGAACATAGTTTAAAGGCAATGTAGTGTTAAGAAGAATAAATGAAACAAACGTCACATATTGTGAAAGTTTCAAATTGTATTAAATTTACAATGCGTTAAAACTATATCACACTTAGCAAAGTAAAATCGATGCTAAAAAGTCTAGAATAAAAAAGAGATGCCTTTAACTCAAAATTTAATGAAGGCAAATCTGATCCTTGCCAAAATGGCAAAAGGGGTCATGGCTCTGAACACCTCGCTTCTAAAAATCCGAACAGTGATTCCAATTGCTTCTCAATTGAAAAGAATTTCAAGATCAAAACTGAACTTCAAACATGCAAAGTATGATAAACAACATAAACAATAAACAGCAATCAACTTATAACATTATATACAACGTCATATCAGACCCAAAGTAGGTGCTCAATAATTGAATACGTGAACAAAGGAGCTCAGATTCGTTTACAGTTGGGCGAAAGTACTCATGAGCGTTTGTAATTGAACAGAAATCTTTCCATACAAATAAGTTTGAGATCTGTACGTTATCTTATCTTTCGTTTGAGTACCCTAGATTCATTAAATAGTTAACTTCCTGTGTTTCTTAAACCTTGAGCTGTTCGGCGCGGAGCTGTTATTTATAGAAAATTATTTGTAAGTTTTGAGTACAATGTAACAGTGTTTTATAAATGATTTGAAATTTTCAGTTGATCATTACCAATGCTTTGTACATCTTGATCGGTAAAGTTCGCATTTAAAAAAACTTCCCCTTTCATTGAATTCAGGTCTGCTCAGCTATAACCCCAGTGAGTGATGAAAGACTACCTGCAGTCAAAGGATACAAAGCGCATGTGAAACTCATACCGGGATCACAGCCAATGTTCTGCAAAGCCAGAAAGATACCTCTACCTCTCCAAGACAGGGTCAAAGAGAATCTTGAGATAATGGTACGACAGGGCATCCTGGAGCCAGTACAACCTGGTGGGGTCACAAATGCATCACCAGTAGTGTGGCAGCGGAAGAAAAATGGAGCTCTGAGACTATGCGTGGACCTGAAAGTTCACATCAATGGCAAAGTTATGGACGAGGAATATCCAACCCCAGACATGGAGACCATTTTCCATAATCTCCATTGGGCCTCTTACTTTGGAAAAATTGACTTATCAGACGCATACTATCAAATTGAGCTGGACGAGGATGCAAAAGAAATATGCACAATCAACACATCGCGAGGATTGTTCAAGATGTGCACGCTTCCTCAGGGCCTAAAGAACTCTTCATCAATCCTCCAGAATTGCATTGAGTCAACTCTCAAAGGAATCAAGGGTGTGGTCATCTTCCAAGACGACGTCCTGGTATATGGAACAACAACGGATCAATACGAGAAACGAATGCTTGCAGTCAAGAGTCGGCTACATGAGGAAAATTTCACCATCAATGAGAAGAAATCCAACTCAAAACCAGTTTCAAGCGTAAGTTTTCTAGGTTACTCTGTTTCCAAAGAAGGCATAGCACCCGAACCCAAACATGTTGACAAAATCACAAATGCAAAACCGCCACCAAATATGAAACAACTCGAGTCCTTCGTCGGCTTAGCAAATTTTTATGGTCGAATGATACCGGATTTTGCAACAACAATGCTACCCCTAAACGAAATTCGAAAAGAAGAATTCAGATGGGAAAAGGAAGAGCAAAATGATTTTGAAAACATCAAAAACGAGTTATGTGCTAACCCTCTTGTACAGCCTTACAGCTTGACAAAGGAAGCAACCGTGACAACAGACTCCTCAGAGAAAGCTATAGGCGGGGTACTCTCACAAGGACATCCTATGATCTACGTCTCGCGGAAGTTGTCACAAGCCGAACAAAATTACTCCAATATTGAGCGAGAGGCACTTGCAATCGTCTTTGTGGTCACAAGATTGAAAAAATTCCTACTCGGAAGAAGGTTCACTCTACAGACTGACCACAAACCTCTCAAATATCTCTTCGCCCCAGACGAAGAAATTCCAAAAACAGCATCAGCAAGAATTACGAGATGGGCAATAGCGCTGATGGGATATGACTTCGAAATGAAATATAGACCCGGAGAACAGATCCCCCACGCTGATGCTTTGAGCAGACTAGACTTTGACGACGACGAAGACAATGATGGAGTCTGCTTTGCTCTTGACAATATCTACTTCGTCCAATTCGACCTGGTGACCAAGTCAGACATCAAAACTGAGCTGGGATTGAATCAACTCTTTCAAGATGTCATCAAACGAATAAAAAGCGGCATCTGGAAACAGTGCTCAGAAGCAGAGAAAGGATTTTAACAACAGAAAGACGCCTTGACTAATCACAATGGAATCATCTTTCGAGGAGTTGTGCCTTTCATTCCACCCAAACTAAGACTCATGGTGATGGCCAAAGCTCATGAGACTCACCCAGGCAAAAATCCAACTGAAACAGCAGTTCGAATGATGGCTTGGTGGCCCGGCATCAGTCACGATGTTTTTCGTTATGTTAGTAAATGTCAGGAATGCCAAGAAAACAGGCCTAGCCTGGGGAAAACAGTATCTACTTGGCCGGAAGCTGAAGTTTGGGAAAGACTTCACAAGGACTGGGGCTACGTTAAGGATCAAGGTAATATCTTAGTGATAGTAGACGCGGGATCAGGTTGGATAGAAGCCTTCCCTGCGGGAAATAGAACCTCACAAACAGAGAAGGTGCACTTGAGTCAAATATTTGCAAGATTTGGGATACCAAGAATATTAGTATCAGACAACGGTTCTGAGTTTTTGAGCAGTGACCTAAAGCAACGGTGTGAATCACTGGGGATTAAAAAGATGGAATCTCCCATCTACCATCCAAGAGCAAATGGGATTGCTGAACGAGCGGTCCAAAGTGAAACGGGCTATTCAAGCCTGGAGTCCAAATCTAATGTGTCATTTGGCGCTTTGCTACAGCGGACTTTGATGACACATCGAAGCACTTTCAAGACGCGTAGCAAAACTGTAAAACTGCTACTGAGACGCAAAGTAAGACTTCCAGCAGTCACTGATTTTGATCTCTGTGAACGAGTCCTCTTCAAACCGACGAACAGTTCACCAACGGTTCCAGCTACTTTCATTATCCGCAAAAGAATGAACACTACGTTCATTCAGCCGGAGAATTCAAACAAGACAGTTCTTTTTAGTCACAACCAAATTGCACGGCTGGAACCTGACGACATCAAGACTGAATCTACTGACTCACAGTCAGAGCAGTAGGGACAACATAGACGTGGCATCAGCCAACTCTACTGAAGAAACCTTAGTAGTTGAAGGGGCACAACCTTCAGTGGCCAGAAGAACTTCAAGCAAAATAAAAAACAACCAGAAAGATTTGGAGAAGCTATTCCTACAAACTTGCTTAAAAAAGGTGGGAGGATGTGATATATCGAGAAGTGGCGAACTCAGCAACTTAAGTTAAAACTTCGATATATAAAGAAAACTTTCTTACCTGATGTTTGGTAAAGTGAAATTGAATAATGGCTTCTAAGCCATTATCTGAGCGAATCGTCGATTCAAATTTGTTCATACCACAAGTTTATCAGTGTACATAAAACCATAAATTTGTGTGATAGATTCGACCTTCCCACAACCCGATATGATCAGAAACCAACTCTCCGACCCTCCCAGTAGATAGAAACGACATGTTCTCAGGTAGGGAGAACAATGTGTTAAGTGCAAAAAAAACTGCACTAGTACTTGCCATATACGGCAAGGTGAAAAACTTGTTCACAACTCAGGTGTAAATTAACCCATATCAGTTTATCTATATCTAGACGGATCTGTAAATTTTCATACTGACACGGACTATAAATACCTGTGAAAATTTGTACATCGAGGCCATTTTTAATTCAATTGTTAAAATAATAAAATTCTTGTTACTCGTGCTTGAGACCACGACATTTTCAAAACATATTTTTTGTCAAACAACTGTTTTATTGGTTGCTAATTTTGTTGTTTATTTAGTTTTTTTTCAGAAAGTATCTTGATGACGAGCAAAACCAGTGCCATTACATTGCAGTTCACGAAGAGCTTGCAAATCAATGGTTGACGGTCAACTTTTGTTGAAGTCGATAGTTTGTTGAAAGGTTCTTTCGATATTCGCCAGACTTCTGGAAACTAGTCTCGAGAGAAAAGCTTTGCAAAGCTTCAAAGCTATGAGGATTTATAAGGGTTTACAAGGTTTTAGAGCAACCATTATATTGACGATCATGGACGCAGTAAACAATTTTTCATTTCGAAACGGGAAAAAAACGAGAAGCTTCTGAAGCTGGATCCTGCACCAATTGTAACCTAATCATTCAAACCAAATTGATATGAGAGACAAACTTTGAAGAGAAACGTCTCTATATTTGTGCACTAAAGCAAGCGAAAAATTACTGTTCTCTATAGAAAAGTATTTCCAGTATCCCTAATCAAATTAACGTACAAACAGTAAATTCGCACGTGGAGTAAGCGGCAATCAGTGCAGATCAAAGAAGTCCACAATATCAATTTTACTCAGTCCATAAAAATCTACCTGAGAAGCGTTCTCTATTTTGGTCGGATGAAAAAAAATGACGGAACAAAAGGGCTAATGGTTTTTCAGTTTCAATTTTTTGGTATATTGGTAATTTTGATAATTCAGTATATTGACCAAAATTTGTGAGGTGCGAAGCTGGTCAAATGTACCGGAGTTGTCATTGAACTATCCTCGTGAATGTGGGGTTAAGGCTCATCGCAAATGAATGCAAAACGGAAAATTTTGTAGGATTGGCTTTACTCTTTTCAGAGAAGGCTAAATATCAAGCTCTCCTTCAAACAGCGTTCCTTTTACGACGAAGTTGCAATTCTTTCTGTGGGACCATAAAGCTCGGTCAAAACATTATCAAAACAGGGCATGAATTTCTCTCCTGTTCTGTGCAATATATCGTCTTGCATTGATTGACTCACTGAGCAAAAAAACTACATCTAAAAGATGCAATGAAATAAAAAAAACGCGCACAATGGTGTGCTGTGAAAACTGTTAACAAATGTTGGCAAAGAAGCTGAATGTTTGTAATGTAGGTAAGATGAATGTTGAATAGTGGTTTGACTGCAGCTGTTTTAGACATTAATCAAAGAATTCTGCAAATATTTGGGTTGACGATATTAGCAAAAAATCTGGCCCATTGAAAAATTTACATATGATAGAAATGTTAAAGAGAAACGTCTCTATATTCGTGCACTTAGAAGTATCAAAGCTGACGAGGAAATTATTTTTTATCTTTAATGGGGGTTACTTTTGACCTAATAGAATTCAACCGGGAGGAAAATCAGAATTTTATGAAGAGGGATTATGTGTTTATTCAATCAGAGCCTGCGGACGTTTCTTTCCGCTGATATCCCCGATGAAAATGTTCCCAGTATCTTTAATCAAACCAACCTGCAAACAGTAAATCCGCATGTTGAGTTAACGGCATTCAGTGGAGATCAAAGAACCTTCCTGAAAAGCATTCTCTATTTTGGTTGAATGAAAAAAAAAACGACGGAACAAAAAGGCTTATGGTTTTTCTGCTAATGGCTTTTCCACAACTGCGCTTCTCAAAAACTAGTCTCTTGTGTTCCAAGCCTGACTTTTCAACGATTAAGTTCCGTAAGTCACTGTTTTCGAATCTTCAGTCTCACATTTTTGGAGCAAATTTTCAATCATTTTAGATCCTTGTCAGCTTATCACACTCTTCTCTAACAGTATCAATTCGTCTGCAATTGGGAACCAAAATTCAGCGTGTTTGTTTTTGTTTTAAGGTTAATTTTTTAAAACTGTTTGGGCTAATTTTGGGATTTCAAAATTGTGTACAATTTTTTTGCGAGTTTGCTGTCATCATTCGTCTTAGATGCGCCCTTCAATCGTCTGTTCTTATTAAGTGTTTTTCAAATAAGTTTTCACTACTGAGCTCGCAGAAAGAGAGCCTGTTGTGTTGTAAAACATGATTTAAAGATTAAGTTCCTTAAGTCATTGTTTTGAAGTTACCAGTTTTGCATTTTTGGAGCAAATTTTCATTCATTTTGTATCCCTATTAACCTATCAGCCTCTTATCTAGACATACGAACTAGGCTGCAATTCGAGGCCAAGTATCGTCGCGTTTATTTCGGTTTCGTGATATATATTTTTTACTGTTTGAGCTAATTTTGCGTTTTTGAGAACTGGACAACATTTTCAAGAGTTTGCTCCTGCCATCCGTTTTAAATGCATTCTTGAACCAAAACTTTCTTGTTAAGTGTCTTTTCCAAAAAAAATTTTCACTACCTCGCCTCCAGAAAAACCTGCCCATTTCTAAAAATTGATTTTTCAAAGATTAAATTCCGGAAGTCATTTTCAAAATTTTTGTTTCTTTCATTCGTTTCGGATCCCTGTAACAAAGTTTCAGCGTATCTTTCGGTCTTGGAGATTAAATTTTCAAATGGTTTTTAAGTTTCGCCTTCAGGCTGCAAAATTGTGTAAAAGTTTTTCACGAGTTTGCTGCCGTCATTCGTTTTAAGTGCTTCACTGAATCATGCTTTTCTGGTTTTCGTTTATATTTTCACTACTGTGAAAAAAGAGCCTGTTGATTAAATTTCTTAACTTTTTGTTTTTGCAATGAGATGCAAGAGAAAAAAATTGCATACATAATTTCCATTTGAAGTTGCTTGCTTCAATGGGTTCTTTTCCAGGACCAACAGCAACGGGTTTCCAGTATAAAAAGATTTTTCATCATTTTTTTTTTGCATTACCAACATAATGCACGATGTATAGAGGTTGTTCCTAATATTTCCGAAGAACCCACAGCATCCGCATCAAGATTTGAAAACTCGACTGCAAGGTTTCCAAGTTTCCGCAAGTTCCACAGGAATCGCGTCAAGTGACTCGTCAAGCCTTGGCGCGGAACTTGTGGAAAACCCGCAAAAACTTAACAAATATCCTGTCAAACTCTTTGACTGTGGATACAAAGATCATATTGATAATGTGACAGGGGTCGTAATGATGCTCAAATACCATTGTTCTTGTCCATACTCACTGCCTTGAAAGTTAATACATAATTTTTATAGAACAGCTGGAAAATTTGCTTTTCGATTGATTGATCGGTTTTTAACGTTTCAGGATCAAGAATATATCTGAGAACAGTGACAGTTCTTAAAACATGCGCTCTGCAATCAAACTCGAAAATTCAAAAACTCAAAGTCGAAGTGGAATGTTGATGGTTTGTACCAAAATATTAACACTACCTCTCGTTTAACTGGGGAATTCAAAGGGTGGGATTTTCATGAACAGAGCTAATGCCATTCGAGTCCACGACAAAAAATGTAGATGAATTTGGGCAAAAAGGTGATGAAATAACATGAAGTCTTCTCAAGGCCAGTTGAGATTGCTTGCCACCAGGAAGGGTGACTGGAATTGACATGGGATCACACTTTGAGACAAGAATTCGAGTTGTCACACAGTGTGACCACGACAGTCCAAGTGCTGGCTTCTTGTCTGTAACATCACAAGAAAACTTTTTCAAACTTGTGCTAAAAGCCCACAGAAAAGAAAGAATTTCGTGTTTAGATAGAAAAAAAGTAATTCTCAAATAATAATCTGAAATAATTTTAGTGAGCGTTGGAAAAACTAGAGAGACAAATAGCATCAGACTGATTAAATGGAGGTGTTATTAAAGGTACATTAATGTAAAAAGGCCGTTCGCAACCATCCCTCCATCTAGCACCACTCGAACTTATTTAGACAAAAAACATTCACGGTATCGCTACTCATTACGTAGTTGCGTACTGAGTGGCGAAATCTCAGCTGTTTCTTCTAAAACGGACAGGTAACATTGGCAGATAGCTAGCAACCGGTATTTTTAACATTACTAAAATAATCCATTCTATCCGTTCTCCCAGGTAGATTTTCCCTCGCATGATTGAAACACATACACGCAGCAGTGCAAAAACATTCGTAGGTTGTTTCACTCTCAGAGATTCTTGAAAGCGGATACGCAACTGCGAACACACACAAATTACTTCCATAGGCTCAAATTTGACTGTTGAGCAAACTCACCAGCTACTAAACGTTGATTGACATGAAACACGTCATTAGGAAAGATATCCGAGACTTGGTTTGTGACAATAACAGACATTCCTTTCTCAACTGATAGTCTTTTGAGAGCAGCCGCCATTTTGAAAAGGATCCGACTCCGTTCATCGTAAGGAATCTCACTCTTTCTCACACATCTGAACACAGCTGCAATTGAGTCCACTATCACACACTTGATGCCATCGCACTCAGATACCAGCTTCGGGATTCTAAACCAAAATCAGAACACATCACTTAACATCACGCAAATAGGTATATTGGTAAGGTCACTCGTTAGCATCAAATCTGTCACATAATGATAAGTGCTAGCAGTTTACAAATACACACCAAAGCTTATACTTCCGATTTTTACATGCTTCAGCGAGGAGTTTTACCAACTTTTTACCAGAATTTCGCAGAAAATAGTACAATAACGCTTTCGCTTTAGCGACAGGCAGATTTAATAACTAAAAAACATAACCGACTAACTTCGGGCGAATGGCGAGCGGTTGGCTTCGTCTGTAGCTAGCAACGGTTTAGTGAGACTTGATTTAGCTTAATTGAAGGGGCGTACGGTGAGCTCGGGGGGGGGGGGTGTGCTGGCTGATGGTGGGGGGCAACAGTGGGGGTGGGGTGGGGGCAGCGGTAAGCGGAAGTTTTTGGCTGCACGGGGCCCTTGCGGCCTTAACAATGTGCAGAAGTGGGGATTGGGGGCTTATGTGGGGGGAGATGGGGTCAACCTTTAAGAACCGCCCTTCACACCATAAGTCTCCAAAAACAGTTTCTGTGAATCGCATACTTGGAGACTAGTGAGCTGATAGGCTCTAAGAGCACTTAACACCCGATGGGCGCTACCTGTTTATCCCGTTATTGAGGACGATAAGTCAAATGGGTCAGACGATAAATCGCATAAAAAGACCGACAGGACAACTATAATTGCTACAACGTTTGAGAGCAATTAATCATCTTTATACACTATATATTGACAAGAAGTCAAAACAATCAATTTCAAGCCTTCGAACAGTAACAACATATTTATTTTTCATGCGATTAAGATAACATTCTTTATTGAAGTGTCAAGTCCTTTGGAACGCTGGCACACGTACATTATATTTATTTTTCATGCGATTAAGATAACAGTTTTTATTGAAGTGTCAAGTCCTTTGGAGCACTGCCATACGTAATTGCTTCAGAGATTTTTAGAAGCTGGTTTGCCTTTTCTGCAGATTTTGTGACTTTTCGCATAGTTTTATTAAATCGAAAATACCAGAAAACTGACTTCTTAAAAAAATCGAAAAGTAAGGACTTCTTTTTTGAATCACAGTTTTCAACATGAAAATCCAAGGAAAGTTATTTTTTGTTAGGAATATTTAAGGCTATCAGATAGACGGTAAATTATAAAAATGAGGACTTTAATTTTCATACTCTGCTCAGCTTAACTAAAACCACACAAAAGAGCAAACTCTTTTGTGACTTCACCAGTGAATTTTTTACGCTTAGTTCTTCATTTTTGAGTGATCTAGGTTGCTCTAGTTGAAATGAAAGTCGTTTATTAAAGCATGGGTGGAAAACAAAAAGCATGCTCTGGAAAACAACGATGCCAAAATTTTGCATAAAATTAAAAGGGACACACCTTTACTATAATTGCTTGAAACTTCGTTCGAGAGCAATTTAAAAAATATTTTCACATTTAGTTTTAGAATTAATTTCATTGCAAACTTTCAAAAAATGTAAAAAAGTTAACAACGTTATGTGGCATTCAACACTATACGCTGATGTAAAGTTTCTCTATGTTATTGTACGCAAAATAAAGATATATTGCAATTTCATACAAAATTTTGCATTTTTCAAAGTGCTAGGTACGGAAGCATTGATCAAAACGCTTGATTTTTCCTTACCTAAATTCTAAGATAATAGAGATATATAGAGCCAACTGAGGGATAGTGCAGCAGTATCTAGAAATGATTTGTATGAGATTTTATTGGGTGCAAATATTTTTCATTTTCTGTATCAGCCAATTGAAAGCCCCAAGCTTTATGTTCAATTGCAATAAACAAGCCCCTAAAAACTTAATAAACCAGTCCCAAAAATTCCTCAATTGAAGTTTGATGTATAAAGAGTAAACGAAGAATAGGAGCGACAATTATTAAACTTTAGGCCAATTAATTAATAGCTTGAAAATTGAACATTACCGACTAACGTCATAGCAATAGCTCTCAAACTGCAGTCGGCTCTCAACTCCATTCCTTTGTAGCATGTGGACCCGACACTGGTCTATCCGTGGTCGTATTCAGTCTTTTTTACCTTGTTTTCATGTTTATTTGTTTCCCATTTTTTTGTTTCAGGTTACATCAAAAACACAACATCACTTCCGTTGTACAAGACTTTACATTCATTTTTGGTTAGCAATCATTAAAACATGGCGCTTTACACAACTCAGTCAAATATGGCGACTAACATTGCTTAAATGAAGAAGTGAATGCTGGGCATTAACATCACGCTTTCACCGCTGGGGTGCAATAACTCCACTAAGGGGATTCGCTCCTTACGTTTGATTTGCACAATACTGTCGTCGACTTACTCCAGCTGCTTAGAATAGAATTGAGAATCAGAGAACTTAGATCACGAAAAAAGCCAGGGGCGGAAAAGTCCAGAGAAAGTTAAATTTATTCAGGGAAATTAATAATTCTATCGCTTGGCTTAATATGACTTACGGTAGACGGCGGCTCTATTTCTAGTACGCTTAGGGTTGGGAGAAAACGAAGCTTTTACGACACAATTAGTAAGATCAACCCGAACACTCACTTAGCGTTTTGTTACATTTCAAGTACAAACTGAAATCTGACTTTTGTTAAATTAATAAGTCCAAACTGAAATCTGTCATAGCATTTTGAGATTTAAAAATGTATTCTGATCAAACAGTTTTATGGGCACAAGCTTGGGCCTGAAAGAGAATTGATCTAAATTGGTTTGTACAAACGGTCAACCTAAGTTCAGCAAGATTCCGATTTCAAAAAACCTAAATAACAACTTTGCGGAGTTGAGCACTTAAACACCCAACCTGCAAACTGCTTACCCCAACACTTACAACAGACGACTAACCTGACAGTAAGACAATTCATGAGACTTTCAACGGACGGCTCGTGTGTCAACAATAGCCGATTCCCATATTCTTCCACTGTCTTGCTTTTGTCAGCGCTTTTTTCAGATCCATTCTCATAATCTCTCGTCAGCTTTTGCTGCAGAAGCTCTCGGAAGCGTTTAATGGGGAAAAAGCTCTCAGTGGATACATACACAACTCTGGGGTTATTACTGTGGGTTAAGAAAAATAAGGCAAGATGAAGGACAATTTGAGTTTTGCCAGATCCACTGGCTCCATAGAATTCCGTTATTCCTTGAGCCGGCATTGTTCGGTTTGACCCGAATAAGCCATCAAGTGTTTCATCTCCAATATTTGAGAACTCAGCGTTGTCTGAGGCAGTTAGCTCTATCTTTGCAAAAGTCATGCAACCCTTCAAAAGCCAATGCCATCCAACTTTTTGAAAGTAAACTCGAAGATCTTTTCTGTTACTGCTGCCCACAGAATTTTTAGCCATCTGGTCTTGTAAATTGAGAACAATTCCCTATTTACTTACTAGTTAGTATTTTGAAATCACATCAAAGCCAGATAGCAATTGCATTTGCGTTAGTATTCTAGCTCGTAGTGATCTTCACTTTAAGATATAAAATTACAGAAAACTAGACAAAAGTAGCGAGCATAGCTGGATCTATCCAGAACAAGACGCTGATGACGGAAATTTTTTACTGAATCTGAACGACAGTTGGCAATAAAAGATGTCGGAAGTTTTAATTTTAGAAACAAAGTATTTTAAGTCTTTCCTCGATAATGATGAATCAGAAACTGAACATTTTGATAATCGCCAAGCTGTAACCATTTCTGCAACTCACTAGAGAAAAAGGAAACCAAATGTTTGCAAACTCAAACAAGTTTCAAAAAGGGCAATTTCTATTTCGTAAACGTTGATCATTTTTTAATAATAAATTGAATGGTTGAAGAAATTGATTTAAGAAAATTGAAGTAATTAGGTCGCCAATATAATCCCACGAGCTTCTTCTGCAATCAGCGGCCCCCTTTCAAAATATATTCGAACTAATCTTTCCAGGTAAAACTTGCATAAATAACCAGTTTTCTGCGTTTTCTCTTGGTTGGAGTATGGTAATACCCCAAACTTTTGTTCCAACAATATTGATGTTTTAAAAATATCTTCTCTATCGGAAGAAAAATTTTGTACCCCGACGGTTGCTTTTTGAGTTTTCTGTTAAAAAACGTCAGGTATTACATTTTGAGTGCTTTCAAAATAAAAAATAAAACATAACCGATAACGTCGGGCGAATTGCTTTCAAACGACCGGCGAATCGAATGGTTGGCTTTGTCAGTAGCTAACCACAGTTTAGCGAGGCTAGCTTTAACTGGAAGGGGCGTGATCTGACCGCAGCGGGGGTGCACCACAGCGGGCGTGCAAAAGTGGATTGGGGGGACTGATGTGGGGGCGGTGGTATGTACACACCATAAGCGTAAGTCTCCAAAACAGTTCCTCTGAATCTTATACTAGAGACTAGTCAACTGAAAGGCTCTAAAAGAACTTAATACCCACTGTGCACGTCCTCTTTATTCCGTTACTGAGGACGAAAAGTCAAATGGGTCAGACGAAAAATTGGTCGAGCGAAAAATTGAGTAAAAAAGACAAACAGGATTAATAGATTTGCTAGAAACTGCGTTTGAGAGCTATTAACAATGACTTCCTAAAAAGTACTGGTTAGGTCATTAATGATAAATCATTTCTACTATAACTCAGCGTTAATGAGGATAACTGCTGAAATTACGCCACATAACAGCAGCTGAAGTGCTGCATCACCAAAGAGATAGTGTGAGAGAGATAAAATACGAACGATAAAGAGAAAGAAACTCCAACCGACAGAGAGAGAGAAAGCGCCAGTAATATTTTCAATGATGGTATTTGACTCCGCAACTTTTAGTTCTCTAGCGTTGTTAGTAAATAGATCAAAAAACTGATACATGCAAAGTTTAAAAAGTTTGCAGATTTCGCAGTGAAAAAAATGCGGAAAACCATTTTTTGTCTCTGAACTTCTGTTAAGTAACAAAATCTGCAAGACTTAAAAAGTTTCCTTTGCCAGTAATGATCGTTAAACTAAAAGACAACAATATTCACAAATTTTAAAAACAAGTGCAAATTTTATCAAAATCTTGCTAAAATTCAGAAAAATAATATCTACAAAACCGATTCATTGTCTCAAGAGTCTATCAGGTACCCCTGAGTCAAGGCTGAAAATTTGCACTGGCTCATAAAGATCCATAAACTTGAACATGACAAAAATTTTCCAAAAACTTGAAAAAAATTGGAAATTTACGAAAGAAAAATTGCAAAAAGTGGAGTCATTAAAATTTGATAACCATTCCATTAACTCTAAAAACTATGCAACAGCTTAATATCAAACCTTGGAGGAGGTCCCAGCGCTCTTGGTGCCGGAAAAAAATCAAAAACTCGAAAAACTTGAAAAAACTACAATTATTTTATTTAAAAAATGAGTTCGTTATATTAAAACCTTGAAAAACATTCTACTACCTCAAGAAACTATACAGTAGTTTTTTGCAGAAAAAATTTCAAAAACCGTGAAAAAAATGCAAGTATTATCAAAAAACTTAAATTTGTGATATTAAGTTGAAAACTATTCCATGGCCAAAACAATTCTTCAGTAACTTATTATCAAACCTTAAGGTTTTTTGCTCCTGGGAAAGCCTTGAATATTGAAATAAAAAAAAGATTTTGCCTTTGTGATGCAAAAAAGTTGAAACCATTCCATTACCACTAAAAACTATGCAGTAACCTATTATCAAATCCTAGAGGAGCTGCCTTGACACCTAAGGATGAAAAATCAGAAAAGGATTGCCGGAAAATAGCCGCGATAGACGCTTGTGGTCTTCCATGAAATAAGACAACTACAGAAATAAGATAGAAAGATCAACCACAAGTCCTTTAATAGACCACTAGACTTTTCGGGTTAGATCGGACAGCCAATTTTATGATACATACGGTCTATAAGGAAAAAGCCCTAAAAGAGCCTTTTCAAAATTGATATTCGAAATCAAAAACTAATACTAAAACTAATCAAAGACTAATTCTCAAGAATTAGGGCATATAAGTTTGGCAATACTTAGATGCACACTACTGATCTTCAACTAGTAAATGTCCATAAAATTGAAAGTTCCTTTAGTGAGTTCAGAAATGACGTCACGCACACAAATTGTACCTAAAAAGCAGTAGAAGTCACTGAACTCAATGAAAAAGTCAATTCAAAAAGTCAGGTCGCAAGAATCATCGATGGAGACAACCAATTAAAAAAACAACAATGTCCGAAAACATAGCTGGCAGATTGCCAGAAAATAGCCGCAATAGATTCGTAGACCGGCAGTCTAAAAAAACAGTAAAAAAGACAGACCAAAAAAATTCGTCTTTTCATTGAAGGCTGATCTGTTATATTTTGATTGAAAACCTGTATAAGTTATTGCTGCCTCTATTAGCTGATCTCAAATAACCTTCATTTAGAGTGACACATACCCATTTGACCTTATCTCTTTGAATTAAAGTAAATAAAAGTCAATTTCAAAGTGAGGAAGTCATTTTTGAGAGTGAGGTAAGTCAAGTGTGACCAAAAATTTAATCACGCAGATGAACAAAAAAACTCGCTCCACTAAGAGCGAAAAATGACGTCACACATGCAATTCAGTTGAAATTGCATGAACGAATGAACAAAAAGTGGCTGTGACGTCATATGGTCGTAACAAAAATTATGAGGACGAAATAAAAAAAACCAAGAGAAGGCCAATAATAGCCCCAGCTATCGCTGTGCGGCTATTAATAATGGCCGCTATCGCTTCGCGGCTATTAAAAATGATAAAAATTTTCATAAAGCTTAAAAACTGAAAATTTAAAAATTTGGGAGTTTTTACCGAGCAGTAGTTTGTCAGTAGCTAGACACGGGGGGTGCACCAGGGGGTTGTGGGGGCAACAGTGGGGTGCGGGCAACAGTGCGCGGGGGTGGGGAGACAATGATTCGGATTATTTTAATCAGATTGAGTTAATCTTATCGGGTTTTTCAATGTTAGATTGCTAAATGAATAGGAACAGCCATTACTGTAATATCGTGTCTCCATTTCAAAAACCTTAAGTGTAAATATTTATGTGGTATCAAAACCAGAAAAAAAATTCAAATTATTTTCCCATTGGAACAAAATTAAGATTAGAAAACTGACTGGAGATAATTTAATGACTCGAGCAAATTTGGTTTATAGGAGTTTCAAAGCGTTCAATTTCATTCTTTTCCACTACCAAATATCATGGCCTTAAATTTTTTCATGCACGTTTCTGAAAAGCGTATAATCAGAAAGATTCCCGATGACGAAAAAGCCATCATCATGCGATCAAATTCGTTTTGCGCTCCCTAAAGTCGAATAACTTAAGCTAAATTAAAAACATAGCCCGCAGATTGCCGGAATAGCTGCGATAGAATAGATCTGCGTGCCATATAATAGAGATGGAAACAGATACAGATCTAAATTGAAAAAAAATTGACGCCGCTCAAAAAACTAGGTAAAAAATATTCAGCGATAAATAAATAAAATTTGTTAAAATTCATTCCGCAGAAGCCTCTTATTAGGGACGTTTACTGCACATATGAGTTCCTTTGACCTTAAACAAATTCAAATTAAACTTAGGTTTTAAAGTGCAAAAGTCATTTAATCGAGTGAGGTAAGTCACGTATGATCAAAATCTAATCACGCAAATAACCCAAAAACTTTTGATATAAGCGAGTGAGAAATGATCTCACGTGCACAAATGCCGTTAGTGAGAGGAAGAAATCAGGAGGAGAGGAGTTCGTTATATTAAAACCTTGAAAAACATTCTACTACCTCAAGAAACTATACAGTAGTTTTTTGCAGAAAAAATTTCAAAAACCGTGAAAAAAATGCAAGTATTATCAAAAAACTTAAATTTGTGATATTAAGTTGAAAACTATTCCATGGCCAAAACAATTCTTCAGTAACTTATTATCAAACCTTAAGGTTTTTTTGCTCCTGGGAAAGCCTTGAATATTGAAATAAAAAAAAGATTTTGCCTTTGTGATGCAAAAAAGTTGAAACCATTCCATTACCACTAAAAACTATGCAGTAACCTATTATCAAATCCTAGAGGAGCTGCCTTGACACCTAAGGATGAAAAATCAGAAAAGGATTGCCGGAAAATAGCCGCGATAGACGCTTGTGGTCTTCCATGAAATAAGACAACTACAGAAATAAGATAGAAAGATCAACCACAAGTCCTTTAATAGACCACTAGACTTTTCGGGTTAGATCGGACAGCCAATTTTATGATACATACGGTCTATAAGGAAAAAGCCCTAAAAGAGCCTTTTCAAAATTGATATTCGAAATCAAAAACTAATACTAAAACTAATCAAAGACTAATTCTCAAGAATTAGGGCATATAAGTTTGGCAATACTTAGATGCACACTACTGATCTTCAACTAGTAAATGTCCATAAAATTGAAAGTTCCTTTAGTGAGTTCAGAAATGACGTCACGCACACAAATTGTACCTAAAAAGCAGTAGAAGTCACTGAACTCAATGAAAAAGTCAATTCAAAAAGTCAGGTCGCAAGAATCATCGATGGAGACAACCAATTAAAAAAACAACAATGTCCGAAAACATAGCTGGCAGATTGCCAGAAAATAGCCGCAATAGATTCGTAGACCGGCAGTCTAAAAAAACAGTAAAAAAGACAGACCAAAAAAATTCGTCTTTTCATTGAAGGCTGATCTGTTATATTTTGATTAAAAACCTGTATAAGTTATTGCTGCCTCTATTAGCTGATCTCAAATAACCTTCATTTAGAGTGACACATACCCATTTGACCTTATCTCTTTGAATTAAAGTAAATAAAAGTCAATTTCAAAGTGAGGAAGTCATTTTTGAGAGTGAGGTAAGTCAAGTGTGACCAAAAATTTAATCACGCAGATGAACAAAAAAACTCGCTCCACTAAGAGCGAAAAATGACGTCACACATGCAATTCAGTTGAAATTGCATGAACGAATGAACAAAAAGTGGCTGTGACGTCATATGGCCGTAACAAAAATTATGACGACGAAATAAAAAAAAACCAAGAGAAGGCCAATAATAGCCCCAGCTATCGCTGTGCGGCTATTAATAATGGCCGCTATCGCTTCGCGGCTATTAAAAATGATAAAAATTTTCATAAAGCTTAAAAACTGAAAATTTAAAAATTTGGGAGTTTTTACCGAGCAGTAGTTTGTCAGTAGCTAGACACGGGGGGTGCACCAGGGGGTTGTGGGGGCAACAGTGGGGTGCGGGCAACAGTGCGCGGGGGTGGGGAGACAATAGTTCGGATTATTTTAATCAGATTGAGTTAATCTTATCGGGTTTTTCAATGTTAGATTGCTAAATGAATAGGAACAGCCATTACTGTAATATCGTGTCTCCATTTCAAAAACCTTAGGTGTAAATATTTATGTGGTATCAAAACCAGAAAAAAAATTCAAATTATTTTCCCATTGGAACAAAATTAAGATTAGAAAACTGACTGGAGATAATTTAATGACTCGAGCAAATTTGGTTTATAGGAGTTTCAAAGCGTTCAATTTCATTCTTTTCCACTACCAAATATCATGGCCTTAAATTTTTTCATGCACGTTTCTGAAAAGCGTATAATCAGAAAGATTCCCGATGACGAAAAAGCCATCATCATGCGATCAAATTCGTTTTGCGCTCCCTAAAGTCGAATAACTTAAGCTAAATTAAAAACATAGCCCGCAGATTGCCGGAATAGCTGCGATAGAATAGATCTGCGTGCCATATAATAGAGATGGAAACAGATACAGATCTAAATTGAAAAAAAATTGACGCCGCTCAAAAAACTAGGTAAAAAATATTCAGCGATAAATAAATAAAATTTGTTAAAATTCATTCCGCAGAAGCCTCTTATTAGGGACGTTTACTGCACATATGAGTTCCTTTGACCTTAAACAAATTCAAATTAAACTTAGGTTTTAAAGTGCAAAAGTCATTTAATCGAGTGAGGTAAGTCACGTATGATCAAAATCTAATCACGCAAATAACCTAAAAACTTTTGATATAAGCGAGTGAGAAATGATCTCACGTGCACAAATGCCGTTAGTGAGAGGAAGAAATCATTCAGAAAATTTGACTTTTTTAGCTTTGCTGTGTGAACAAATGTAAAGCGAAAAAAGAGCGTCAGACGACGAAACAAAAAAACATAGGACAAGTCCTGACGTACAATTCAAAGAATTTTCATTGACTGAACAGAAAAACTACAGCTAGAATGGACTATGAATGAATTGAGAAAACAATTTAAAAAAATCAGATAAAAAAATAAGCAAAAAAAAAAACAGAAAATCAATGTCAAAATTCCGCATGTGAACAAAAGAACCACTAGCGAGAAATAAACATTTAATTCAAACAAAAAACTAGGCCTAGAATGAGTTGTGAATGGATTGGGAAAACCATTTAGAAAAAAATTCGATCCAAAAAATCGAAAAAACAGTAAAAATCAGAGTGAAGTTGCCGCATGTGAACAAAAAACCACTACCGAGAAACCGAATTTTTGTTCAAACACCGTTTTCTCACTCTACTTTAAAAATTAGAGCGAAAAAAATTCACGCCGCAAAACCACTCGCTTTTTCGCTCCATTTCCTGTTTCGGAATGACCAAAATCACTTCCAATTTGACTTCAAAAATCATGAAAATGTGTGAACAGATCTTAAAAAAAACATAGCCGGAAGAATTCCGGAAGCGACTCGAAGCGTCAAAACTTCGTAAACAAAACCGTAATTGCAGCGGAAGCCACTACCTTTTGTATTAAACCATTAACTCACTACCTCCCCAGGTATGCTCTAAAAATTGGTGAAACTTAAACAACCGTCAACAAGAAACAAAATGCATCAAAATTTTATATTACTGAAAACGTTTGGTAACGTTAAAAAATCCAAAACAATTAAGGTGGTCAAAAACCGGATGGTCTGAAAAAGCTGACAAGGTTATCAATAGCCACCAAATAATTCATGATTCTAATCTGGAAAAGATCGCGAAAGCAAACGGCAGATAATAATCTTAGTAACTAAGTTAAATCTTTTCAAAAAAGAAAGCTCAAATTTAAGAATCAAAAAACACCTATAATTATATTTCTAATCAATGCCATTAAGAGTAAAAACAACACACATCTGTTCCCTCTTGTACATAAGCTAGACAACATGATTTCATACTAAATCAAAAATAAAATTGATCATAGAAAAGACATAAGCAGCAGAAGAATATTCAAAGGCAAAAAACCGTTTAAATTATTACCAAGGTCGGAAGAAAGCTGTTAAAATTAGTCATAAGTAGAAATTTTGGAAGAAGCTAGGAATCAAACTCTCAGTACAGACTTATGTTGAATGAAATCAATGGAAATCAAAAAACATGACAAAAACCTAAGAAAAAGCTGATATCAATCATTTTTTACAACTGAAAAAATCAATATACCAAAAATAAATGTAGATGCCAGGACCTAACTAGAATGATACTAACTAGAATGTAAATATGGGCACAATATAAGGAACACCGTAACAAAAAGACAATCTTGATTTTTGAAAGTTAAAAATCAGTTTAAAAAATTCAAGAAAACCGATTACATTTCATTGTTCAGCATTCAAGACATAGAAAAGATAACTAGTCATCCGATACAAAGATCTATCTTCCTGAGGAGAACAAAAAAAGGAAAAAAGCAGAATTCATAAAAACGAAACATTGAAACATTTCGCAAAAAAAATGGTCAAAGAACTTTTAAGACTGCATTTATGAAAAATATTAAACTGTTTTTTTCAAAACTTAACGCCAAAAAATGATTGAATTTTTATTGAAACGAAATTAAAGTCCCTCACGTTGCACAAAAAACTATTTCAAGCAATTACAACCAAAATACAAACGAAAAACTGACGAAAATCGGAAAAAAACTACCAAAATCGGATTAGCATATATACAATTTTATGAAACAAAATTACATCGAGGTAGAAAGAGGCGCTGAGTATAAGAATTATCAAAGAGAAGTTGCCATATTAACTAATTTTTGACAAAAAGACGGTTAAAAGTTCCAAAAATGAAGAAATTAATATTAAAAAAGCCAAAAATTAACTAAATAATCAAGAATTATGTGCCAATTTTCAACTTGAAACGCATTTTCAGGCTCTGCAAAACACTGTGGCATCAATTTCCGAGGTTGACATTTGAATATAGTATCCAATAAACTTTATTTCTACAAGGAACAAAATTAAAAGCAAAAAAATTGGGCCATTTAGACGAAAAAACGGCTAAAAACGGTCATCTATATGTGCAATTCACTCAAAAACTACTTTTCAAAGTCAAAAAGTCATTCACTAAACGCAGCGCATGATCAAAAAACTTCTCTCGCGAAGCGAAAATCTGTTCACCAAGACAGCTTTTCTCACTTTTGCTTTGAAGTCAAAATGCCGCGTGAACAAATCTACTTCCTGTAAAAAAAAACATAGCCGGAAGAATTCCAGAAGCGACTCGAAGCATCAAAACTTCACTAACAAAACCGTAATGGCAGCAGAAGCCCCTACTTTTTGTATTAAACCATTAACTCACTACCTCTCCAGGTCTGCTCTAAAAATTGGTGAAATTAAACCACTGTCACCAAGAGCAAAATGCAGCAAAATTTTATATCATTGAAAACGTTCGGTAACGTTAAAAAACCGAAATAATTAAAGTGGTCAAACAAGTGATAGATTGAAAAAGCCGACAAGGTTATCAATTGCCCTCAAATAATTCATGATTTTAATCTGAAAAAGATCGCGAAAGCAAACGGCAGATAAAAATCTTAGTAATTTAAATCTTTTCAAAACAGAAAGCTCAAATTTAAGAATAAGAAAAAACCTATAATTAAACTTCTAATCACTGCAATTAAGATAAAAAAACAACACACACTTGTTCCTTGTTGTACATATGCTAGACAACATGATTTCATACTAATTCAAAAATTTAATTGATCATAGAAAAGACATAAGCAGCAGAATATTCAAAGGCAAAAAATCTTTTAATTTAAAACAAAGGCCAGAAGAAAGTTGCAGTAAATTGTCTTCAGTGGAAATTGCGGAAAAGCCTTGCAATCAAATTCTCAGTACTGCCTTATGTGGAATGAAATCAAATGCAAACCAAAATGACGAAAATCTAAGAAAAAGCTGAAATCATTAGTTTTATTAACTGAAAAAATCAATATACCGAAAATAAATGTAGGCTCGAGGACAAAGAAATATACTAACTAGAATAAGAAGAATACGGGCACAATGTAAGGAACACCGTAAGAAAAACACATACTTGATTTTTGAAAGTTAAAAATCAATAAAAAAAATCAAGAAAAACGAATACATTTCATTGTTCAGCTTTCAAGACATAAAAGATAACCAACCATCCGATACAAAGATCTATTCTCATGAAGAGAACAAAAAATAGGAAAAAGCAGAATTCATAAATACGAAAAATTGAAACACTTTGCAAAACAATGGTCAAAAAACATTTAAGACAGCATTTATGAAAAAGTTTTAATTAACTGTTTTTCAAAAACTTAAAGCCAAAAAATGATTGAATTTTTATTGAAACGAAACTAAAGCCCCTCATGTTGCACAAAAAGACTATTTCTACCAATTACAACGAAAATACAAACAAAAAAACTGACGAAAATCGGAAAAAATCTACCAAAATCGGATTAGCATATGTAAATTGTATAAAACAAAATTAGATCGAGGTAGAAAGAGGCGTTGAGTTTATGAATTATCAAAGATAAGTTGCCATATTAACTGATTTTTGACAAAAAGACGGTTAAAAGATCGAAAAATGAACAAATTAATAGAAAAAAGCCAAGAAATAACTAAAAAATCAAGAAATATGTACAATTTTCAAATTGAAACGCATTTTCAGGCTCTGCAAAACACTGTGGAATCAATTTCCGAGGCTGACATTTCAAACTAGTATCGAATAAACTTTACTTCTATAAGAAATCAAATTAAAAGCAAAAAAATTGGGCCACTTAGTCCAAAAAACAGCTAAAAACGGTTATCTATATGTGCCATTTAGTCAAAAACTACTTTTCAAAGTCAAAAAGTCATTCACTAAACGAAGCACATGATAAAAAAACTTCTCTCGCTAAGCGAAAATTTGTTCACCGAGACAGCTTTTCTCACTTTCGTTTTTAGGTCAAAATGCCGCGTGAACAAATCTACTTCCTGTAAAAAAAAGACCGAGAGAAAACCAATACTCCTCTTCGAGTCGTAAAAAAAACCGAGAGAAAACCAATACTCCTCTTCGAGTCGTAAAAAAAAGATAGCGCCCTAATACAATTCAAACTCTTTGAATTGTAAAAAAAACCAAGAGCAGCGCAATATAGCTACGCTCAGCTTACAGCTATAAAAAACTATCAACAGAACATGATTGTTCCCAAACTATGCTTGAAAAACGTCATTGAATAAACAAAAACCACGAAGTTGCTCATGGTTCTTAATAGCTATGCTTTTGCGAAGAATCTTTTGCCCTTTGTCGGTACTTAAAATCTACCATTCTATTATAACTAAACTAGAATGATGCAACTTGAACTATCAAGCTTTAACAATCTATTCAGCAGATGCTATACACATTTTTCCAATCAGAGATTTTTTTGTTAAAACTAAAATTTACCCTCAAATACATTCCGATGGCTCGTATTCGCTATGATTTTGGAATGAAACTACTTCTTAAGACAACCGGTATTAAAATTTTTTTTGGCTGTCATTCGTAAATCCTCTCAGTGAGTCAAGTTAAAAACATTTATTTACAGATGCCACTGATTGGTCGCAGGCTTAATTTACGTTGAACTGACTAAACCTCAGAGTCTCATTTATAGGTCACATAGGCATTGAAAGACATACCAAACAACTAAGGTCGGGAAAAGGCTACAGATTGGAGGACGCTTCAGATAGGTAATGACAAAAAATTAATTAGACTAAATCAGGATCAGAGCAACAATTGTATCACGTCATTGCCCAATGCACAACAATATCAAGTTATGAACAAATAATAACAACTTATATCCACTTTTGAACAAACTATCCATTCGAAACGTCGACTATCAACCACCCAATTTAAGTCTGTGTACACTTAATGCCTTCTACCCTCTTGGTAATCGGCGTAAGGTTTCCATACAATATCGACAGTCTGTTTCTCGGATTTGACAACTCCTTGGGCATCGCACTTGATGACCTCATACACTGGCCACGACCTAGCATCTCTGGCATAAAGTGTGGACATACTCACTCTCACTGCTTCGTATGCTTCCTCCATTGTTAGAGGCCTTTTCTTCTCATCAACCTAAACCAGGAGCTAACCTGAGACAATTCAACATTATGAGACCGTAATCAACATTATGACCCAGCGCACCTACCATTATTTAATAGTGCGCTAATTTGTCGACAACGGACAAAGACATTGTTTAATTACTAATTAGAATAATCAGATCTTTGTCGCCATGTACCACACTGCTAGGCCTTTTTTTACATGTATTAAGATACGTTTAGTAGAAGTAAAGAGGTAAAAATGGAGCAAATGGTCTACCTAATTTATTAGGAGCGCTGGCTCCTAATGAACCATTGAGAGTAAAAGCTCTCAAAATACAGCTGAGAGCATCTCCTGTAGATGATTCCTCAAAGCAGATACAACAGATCTGGTTTAACTAACGAAAAAAAGGGTAGCAACAAGTTCCTTGTAAATATTCAATTCTACACTTTGGTTCATTTTATTCACATCAATCGGGAAATGTTCAGAAACAATCATTTTAAGATCGCCACAGTAGAGCAACAAATCACTGTTGACAATTCAATATCATAATGAAACTTGTAATAATCATGGTGCAAAAGAATTCCGAAGGAATAATGAACCCCAAAATTTGGAAATTGGTATCTTTCAAGAAATGACCTTATACCTTTTGTCGAATGTATGGTAGAGCGAAATGAGCCCCCAATCCAGTTGCGACCACAGAGTCCTGCCATGAGTATCCCAACAGGTTTACACAGCCCAGAAGGGGCTGTCCAGTTTGTTTATCAAATCCAGCCACAACTACCTGATTCCATAAAGGATCAATTTTGGACCTGAAACAGTCTCAGATGCCCCAATAATTTAATGAACTGCGTGGACAAAATTTCATTCTCACAACTTTGTCACAGAAGATGTTGCTATTTCTTTCATGATGGTTTCTGGTGCGTAATAAAAGGAGGGACATTGAATACATACCATTATAGTTATAAAGATGCATAAACATCTAAACATAACCGACTAACGTCGGGCGAATTGCTCTGAAACGACCGGCGAGCGGTTGGCTTCATCAGTAGCTTGCCACGATTTAGTGAGGCTAGCTTTAGCTTAATTGAAAGGGCGTGAGGTGAGTGCAGCGGGGTGGGGGCAACGGTGGGAGGGTCTTTGGCTGCACGAGTCCCTTAGGGCTTGAACGATGTGCCGGGGGGGGGGGGGGCTGATGTGGGGTGAAGGTGTGGGATCAATTTCTAAGAACCATCCTTCACACCATAAGTAGAAGTCTCCAAAACAGTTTCTGTTAATCGCATACTTGTGGACTAGCGGGCTGAACGGCTCTAAGAGAACTTAATACAAACTGGGCGCTACCTCTTTATCCCGTTTCTGAAGACGAAAGTCAAATGGGTCAGACGAAAAAGAGTCCGAGCGAAAAATTGCATAAAAGAGACAAACAGGATTAATATATTTACTACAAATTGCTTTTGAGAGCAATTAACAATGATTTCATTAAAAGTGCCTGTTAAGTCATGTATGATAAAAACATTTCTACTATAACTCATTGTTAATGAGGAGCAGAGATGATTACATTACGCCAAATAACAGCAGCTGAAGTGCGGCATCAACAAAAAGAGACAGAAAGAGAGAGATAGTGAGAGATAAAACCTAAACGAAAAAGAGAAGGAAAGAAACCCTTACCGACAGAGAGAGAGAGAGAGAGAGAAAGAGAGATAGGAATATTTTCCATGATGGGATTCGACTCTGCAAGTTTTCTAGCCTTGTTAGCAAAATAAATCATATAGAAAAAAATCAGAAAAAAGCAAAAAATGAAAAAAAAAGTTTTCAACTTCGCAAAATTTTGGAAACAATTGCAAATTTTAACAAAATCTTGCTAAAATTCAAGATATTAATATCTGAAGAACCATTTCATTGTCTCAAGAGACTATCCAGTATCCCTGTTTCAAGCCTGAAATAGTCTCACTGGCTCAAAGATCTATACACCTGGAACATAAAAAATTCCAAACATTTGAAAATAATTTTAAATTTTATCAAAAAATTACTAAAACTCGAGTCATAAAAAATATTGATCAATATTCAATTAACTCTAGAAAATATGCAGCAGCTTATTATCTAACCTCGGAGGAGGTCCCATGGCCCCTGGTGCCGGAAAATAATTCAGAACATGAAAAAATCGCCAATATTTAAAAAAAATTGCTTAACTTCGTGATATTAAAATCTTGAAAAACATTCCATTACATCTATAAACTATGTAGCAACATATTATCAAACCCTAGAGGAATTTCGGAATTCCCATGGCTCTCGAGGCTAGATAAAACTAAAAATGACAAAAAACGACCTAAAATTAAAAAAAATTGCAAGTTTTATAAAAAAAAAATTGCTAAAACTTGTGATATTAAAAAGTTGAAAATTAATTTAAAAGTTGAAAATTAATCCATAAACAGAAAAAACCTGAATAATTACAATGTCACAATATTGAAAAAATAGCAAAAATTTTCAAAAAATGCAAAAATTTGTGATAAAATCTTGCCTTAGCTCTTCAGGCTGAAAATATCTAAAAAACGATAAAAAAATTTTCAAAATTGACAAAAAGCAAGTTTTATCAAAAATTGTTAAAATTTGTGACATTAAAAAAGTTGAAAAACTATTCAATGACCAAAAAAAAATGGTCAGTAACTTATTATCAAACCCATTAGGATGTTTTCTGGCCCCTGGGTCCGGAATGACCTGAATAAGGAAAAATAAACATCAAAAAATTTCACGTTTTGTCAAAAAAATGCTAAAATTCGTGATGTTAAAATGTTGAAACCATTCCATTACCACTAGAAGCTATGCAGTAACCTATTATTAACGCCTGCACGAGGTTCCTTGACATCTAGGGTTGATAAAAATCAAAAAATGTCAAATTTTCAAAAAGCTTGAAAAAAATTACAAAATAGAATGAATTTGCGTGTTTTTAGCAGTAGCAGTGTTCGTCAGTAGCTAGGAACGGGGGGGGGGGAGTGCACCGAGGGCTGATGGTAACAGCGCGGGGGGTGGGCAATAGTGGGGGGGGGGGGGTAAACAGTGGAGGGTGTTCAACTTCAAAGAACCACCCTTCACACAATACGTATAAGTTTCCAAAACAGTTTGAGCTGAAACAGAGCTGAAAGGCTCTTAGAGCACTTAATGACCGCTGGGCGCTACCTGTTTATCCAGTTTTTGAGGACGAAAAGTCAAAAGCGTGAGACGAAAAAAAGCGTGAGACGAAAAAGCGTGAGACGAAAAGACTGACAGGACTAATATAATTGCTACAAACTTCGTTTGCGAGCAATTAATATAGCAAGGGGCACTTTCAGAAAAGCGAACTTTAAGGTTTAGGAATAAATTTGTAATTAAAAGCCACAGCTCCCCCCCCCCCCCCCCCAATTAAAATCTTCAGATCAAAAAGTGATTCCGGCTTGAGGAGCTAACCAAACTTCAGCTAAAAGCGGGTTTCTGATCATTTTGGCACCGCAGACAAGAACATTTTTTCGTTACCAAATAATGAATTTGAAGACAGTCATATTCGTCCACAGGGTTTTGAAATTTGGAATCTACGCTGTCCCCCAATCAAAATTCTGATGATCTCATAAACCTGTGAGGACGAATGCACATTTCTTAGGTAATATTTTGACAGCCTAATAAGAAATTACTGCTAGTCATCACAATCAAAAGGCGGTCATATTCTATCCGGGGAATTAAAATAGATTGTAGTGTTGTACCTCCTGTTGTAGTACACTCTAGTGAGCCAATTGAGCATGGCTTTGGGAGACATTGAGGTGCCATCGGATGCTATCTGGTCATCCAATACCATACTGTTAATAATCTTCGTCACGAACTGCGCATCCGCCAAGTCACCCGCAAATCCAATTGCAACCTGAATATTGGCAAAATTGTGATCCTAATGACATACCAATTTATCGAAAGCGCTTAAAGAGTAGAATATATTGACATATTTTCTTTAATTTAGTTTCCCCGGGGATACCTTTTCAATCGAAGATTAAAAATTACGAAAGGCTGAAATTCATTACTTTCATAATATTTATAATATAATCATATATGAAAATATTCATGTATGAAAAATTTGATTTAATTCATGAGTGATTTCAATTTCATTGAAAATGGTTCAAGCCAATAAACTGTATGCGGTGCTTTTTTTTACAAGAAAATATTCTGGGTTAAATAAACAATTAAAAACAAACATTTTAAATTTCACATTTGTCTTCAGACGATCACATTTTTTTCTAATTTGCGTATACTGCATTGGTTAATGACTACTGTCAGAATTTGTAATATACACGTAGCTAACTTGCCGCCCCCGAGTTCACCGAGTACCCATCTAGGGGAGGGGCTTTCTTTTAATAGACCCTTTTTCATTCTAAACTAACTTTATTTGCAACCCAAAACTTTCGCATATTAAGCAATTAAAATTAGATCACGGGATTGCAAAATGCATCAAAAGCATTTACCATAAAAACAAATTACAGCTGGGACTGATCAAAATTCAAGATGTTGAATAAGAAAAAAAAATGGAAGCAAAAATGTCTATTTAGTTCAAAATTTTCCAAGAAACTCCCAAAAAATTAAAAACGCAAATTTAAGAGCACAAAGGTTTTGGAAAGCTTCGAACAAGTTGTACATTGCATCGAAAAGCTGATTTTTTTAAATAAAAAAAGGTGGAAAAATCAGTCCATTTGGCTCCATTTTGCAATATAAGTTTCCATAATTAAATCAATTCAAAAACATAAACCGACTAACGTCGGAATGACAGAAATTGAGATATTCAAAAATGAAAAGACAAGACTGAAAAATTCACTCGAGAAGTCAAAGAATATTCTAGAACAAAACCGCAAAAACGGTCAAGCCAAAACTTTACATAAATAAGACACACATGCTTACAATAATTGCTTCAAACTTTGTTCGAGTGCAATTAGACAATTGTAAAATTTAGGGCCTATGGATTGGGTCTTCCGTCCTTAAAACAATAACAATGATTGATCAATTTGGCAATACCAGTTTTATCTGAACCAAGATAGGTACGTTGTACAAATACTCTTTACTAACACCACATCGACCATTTCATATTACTTGTTCCGAAAAAGGAGGAACCATATACTCGACTAGTTTTTTTGTTCAGTCAATATTCACCGACCGATAAAATCGTCCTAGAGAATCGACTGTTACCATTAAAAAGCTCTTTTAGCATAGAGCTTGCAATTAAAAAGATTTTGAAATTTCTTTTATTCGAGGAGTTATCAAGGTTTAAAGTTTTAGTGACTATTTCCCATTTGCGTTTGATTTTGTTCACTTTTAGTGTCATTTTAGATCATTTTAACATTTTTGTGTATTACAGTTAAATGAAATTTTTCAAGATAAAATATGGACCAATTTTGTGCTCCTAAAAGACGAGCAGCCACAAAAAGCTAGTTGTAGTTTCACCCGGAAGTTCACAATCCAAAAGATTCGAGTTCAATGGGGGAGCTGCTTTTTTAAATTCTTTGCACAATTTTTTGGTTTTCCTCGTCATTCAAAAATCATTTTCACATTAAGGTTCCATTATTAACGAACCCTATTTAAGGCAAATGGGCAATAGTTTTATTTCCGGGAATGATCGCTCATGGTTCTTGTGACTCCGAAAAACTGTCTTCCAAGATTTTCTGTGTTGGGCCTGCATTTGTTGCCTTTTTGTAGTCCTATGACTTAATCTCGTTGACGAAAAATGCAATTGGTTTCCCAAAGAGGATTAAGTTAACCTATCTATTGCTTTGAATGCATACCTAATAGATGTTAGGACTTCGAAACAATTTTTAAAAACATAACCGGCAGATTGCCGGAAAATAGCCGCCGTTGATTCCAATAATAAAGATTGGGATTGAAAGAATAGAAGATATTGAAAAAAAAAGATTTTTGTACAAAAACAATTTTTAAGTCCGATTTATTTTGATGGCATTTCGTAGTTGAACATAACGTACTTCAGTTTCTTAGAGACAGGCTACAGGGGCTACTATCAATACCAATAAGCATTAGAGATGGTAACTAAGACTTATAGGAACGACGTTCAAATACCGGGCATCTAAAATTGGGCTTTATGGGTTTATCCCGTTTCTACTTCTGACTTCAATTTTTTTATACTGACTCTGTTCATTTTGAATTGCTTTGCTGAGCAACTGATGTTCAAAATCACTTTTAGCAGAATGAGAGAAGAGAGAATCTAGCCTAGAGAAGTCAAAAAGATATCACGCAAAATGTTGAAAAAGCGGCAAAATGAGGTAAAGCGAAACATTTTTTATTCGACGAAGTAAAAAAACATAGCAGGACAAGTCCTGACGAACAATTCAAAGAATTTTCATTGACTAAACAGAAAAACTAGACCTAGAATGGACTATGAGTGAATTGAGAAAACCATTTTTAAAAAATCAGATAAAAAAATAAGAAAAAAAAAACAAAATATCAATGTCAAAATGCCGCATGTGAACAAAAAAAACCACTAGCGAGAAATGAAAATTTCATTCAAACAAAAAACTAGGCCTTGAATGAGCTGTGAATGGATTGCAAAAACCATTTCGAAAAAAATCCGATCCAAAAAATCGAAAAAACAGTAAAAATCAGAGTGAAATTGCCGCATGTGAACAAAAAACCACTACCGAGAAACCGAATTTTTGTTCAAACACCATTTTCGCACTCTACTTTAAAATTAGAGCGAAAAAAATGCACGCCGCAAAACCACTCGCTTTTTCGCTCCATTTCCCGTTTCGGCGTGACCAAAATCACTTCTCCAATTTGACTTCAAACATCATGAAAATGTGTGAACAGATCTTTAAAAAAAAAGACAGCGCCCCAATACAATTCAAATTCTTTGAATTGTAAAAAATAGGAGCGCTATAATAGCTGGCTGAGAAGATGAGGGTGGCTATTAATAAAGAAATAAAATTTACCTTCGTTAAACTCAATTTTAAAAATTTGTAGGTCGGCCCCAGTTATGACAGGTGTAACTGCCTGTTATTAAATCAAAAACTAGACTGGTCGGCGGTATTAACAAATAACTAATAGACTTATGACCTTAACGTTATGAGTTTTGATAATTTTTGATACTTTTTTCAAAAAATTTGTTCTTTTTTGAAATCTTATTACGTTATCGCCATAATGAAAGTTCCCATTTGCGTTCGTAAGTCTTATTTGTACACAAAAGCTTATCAGCAAATTGCTTATTATGGCTTTAAAGGCTTTGACAGTTTTCTCTTGCAGTTTTCTTTTGAACACTCTATTTCTGCCAGTATTTGTTTGCCTTTATCTAGCCTCAAGACAATCTGATTAATGAGGAAACTCATTGCCTTTAAATTGAGATAATTTGGCATTTCCAAAAGTTTCCACTGATTGAAATTTTTAATTAATAACCTCGACGCTTCTCTTGCATTTTTTGATTTTCCGGTTTTCACCTGCAATTCTTTTTCTTTACACAGTCGTACGAAATATTCTGATTAATGACAGATTCTAATAGCTTCTCTGTAAGGAGGTAAAAAATTTTCAAGGCCGTTAGGTGATAGCCAATGGTCTTGATAATTTTGACATTTTCGAAGTTTCCAGATTTTTGAATTTTCAAATGAGACAGAAGTGCACATATACAACTTTTCATTTATATATTATCTGAAAAAGAAACAATTTAAAATTTAATTAATATGCATCATATTAAGATAATAGCTGATAAATTTATTGGCAAATTTCTCGAGAAATTTGCCAATTAAATTTCTCAAAGTTCCCGAGAAATTTGCCAATTAAATTTGAGACAATTGTAGTGTCTCGTAATTTTATCGATGGAAGTAACCATGAGCTCTCTAATGTGGCAGGACATGTTATAATTCATTTAGTAGCTTGGATTTTTAACACTTTTCAACTCAAACATCTATTTGTGTATATTTTTTTTCTAATCTCTTCATTTGGTAGACATTCAAGTCAAAAATGTGAATGAGCGGGGTCGGAACAATATGTGCAAACGCACATTACCGAGCCTCCTTATTCGTTCTATATGCTCTCATTACTTTTTAGAAATTTTAAACTTCAGTTTCGTTTCCGTCAATATCTTGAAAACAAAAAATCTCGAAGCAGTGCATGTCATTCAAAGATCCGTGATTACACGGAAAAATGGAAATTCTGAATGACGCACATTTAACATTGTCAAGGTTTCAGTCTAGAACAGCAGTTCCAAATTTCTTCAAATCATTCGTTTGCTTATTCATATTACTAAACGCTAAATCTTTCAAATGCAAAATGCTACGAATCCAAAACAAGAAAGGATTATCAACTTTCAATAAGTTCTGCGTCTATAACGCTAAACTCAAACAGCGACTCGGGTAACTGGACAGATTATTCAAGTGTATTCACATCGTCCTCAGGTTATAAAACATTTAGGATACCTTCTGTCACTGGAAGAGCAAGAAATGTATTTTTCATTGGAGGAAAGATGATTAAATTTTAACAGAACCACATTCTTTTCAGTTATTTGCAGGCCCCTGACAGCTTTTGCTGATATCGGTGCTGTTCTCGCAATTATTATGTCGGCTTAAGTTTCCTACCGCTGATAAAGGATCTGTTAAAAAATACATTGAAATCTAAACCAGAAAACATAGCTCCAGCTTTTTCTGAGAGCGCTGGTTTTATGAGATGGGGTTTAATGGCATTTAAGAACATTGAAGCCAGAATCCTATCGATGTTCATTGAGTTTAACTAAAACAACTTTCCCGTATTAAAGTGTACCAGCAGCATACCAATTATGGGTGAAGTCTTGATCCTCAAGCTGATCAATGAAAGAAACCACGGCTCGATACATTGGCATTGCAGATGGATTCATCACTGCTCATTTTACAAATTGAAGCAATATTATAGTAACACAAAACAACTAACACTACACTTCTTTAAAAGGACATTTTAATCTTTGTTGTTGTAGCTGTCGCAGAGAGCTGCGATTCGCAGGTAATTTTGGCGGGATACAGGCGCTTGTTGCCGTTGTTAACTGGTCCACATACAATAGTAGAATTGAATGACTGCCTATCCACAACTTTCTTGTGGTGCGGCGACTTTTCTGCATCTAAAAAATGGTGAATGACATACGATCCCCGTGTTAGGGGGACCAGGAGGGGTATCGTCAGCGTCAGAGGAAAGGGGCAAGGAATGCCTCTATTGGTCTTTCCCGCAAGTCAATCAAATTCAGGTCCGTGTTCTTACTGCAGTTGAAAATGTGATTTATGTGGTGCTACATCACATTTGGGACAGCGGTTAGCAACATTTCCACAGATCTTACTCAAGTACGAGTTTAGCATGGGACACTACCCAGTTATCAGTTGTGCTGATTAGATACGTGCAATTCGAGGCAGCGTTTGCTCTTCTTCTGCTACCTTTGATGGATGTGTACCTAGTTGCTTGCTGTCTTTGTTCAACTGAGTATGGACCGTGTGTCGATAAGTACTTTTGAGCGGATTTTTGTTCTCCTTGCAATTTAAATGCTCTTTATTATTTGTGTGTTGTTTCACGCGGTCCCTATAGGTTTCATTTAGTGTCAGTCTCATGGGACGAAAACTGGTTGCAAGAGGTTGTTTTATGATCAGGACGATGACGATGATAACTGCCGGCTAGAAATAGCTCTGCTAATATTTCTGTGTGAGCTTTGACAGTCGGCAATTCACCCTAATTGTGTACGTGATTGATGTCGGACATTTTTACACAGCCAGTAATTATGCGAAGAGCAATGTTTTGTTGCGTTTGCAGATGGCTCATGTTTGTATTGCTGATTGTGGAAGCCCAGACGGGAGCACCGTAGTTCAGGATGCTTTGACCGAGAGCTTTGTAAGTCACTGAGAGTGTCTCCTTTGTGCAGCCCCAGTCGTTACCAGCAATGTTTTTCAGTATGTTACTGCGCTTTTGTAATTTCTCTTTGTTGCTCCTTCATGTTATCCAGAATTGAGCATCCTATCAAAAGTAACACCGAGTACTTTGACTTTGGACTTTACTGGTATTGGTGAGTTGTTGATAGTGAGGTGTGGGTCAAAATTGGCCACCATATTTCGGGTTATGAACACAGTTGCACTTGATTTTTTCAGCTGATAACTTAAAATTTCTTGATTCTAGCCAGTCGTGTAAAGTATTTAAAAAAGGAGCAACCATGTCATAATTTTCAAACTATGGGTGAGATGTAGTTGAAGTGATATCAGCGTAAGACGTGATGTTTCTATCTTTCGGGGGTAGAGGCAGATTGCTCATGTAGATGTTGATCAGCATTGGCGATAATACACCTCCTTGGGGGACACCCTGTTCGACTTTTCTTCACTATGATTATTTTTAATGTTATGTTATACGTAAGAAAACCTAACCTATAAGAATGAAGCAACCCATCTTAGTGATATTTGGTAAAGGTGCCTCGATTATGTCTCTTAGTAGTAGATTGAGATCAACCATGTCGAAAGCGACGGTTAGGACTAAGGCTGCTAGTAGAGTACGGATGCAGGGTTTCTTTTGATTAAGGCCTTATGGTATATTGTTGGAGACAATATTAAGAGCCGTTGTTGTGGAATACTTAGGTCTAAAGCTATGCTGATGTTCTTTAAGTGCATAGCACTTAAACACTATTCATTCTATTTCCAGTTTCCTGATTGTTCTTAGTGTACTTCTTTTCTGTTTTTCATTTTTCCTGGGGTGTGGAGTGTATTGTTGGTTAAACTTGTTGGCGCATTTCCTTGGACCATGGTGAGGAGTAATTTTTAAGGGTCAAAGTACATGGCTCTGTTTGCATGTGGTTTAGCGTTACTTGACGAAGGTCCTTTTACTGCGCTTCGGAGTTTAGAGCTTTTGCGCTTTTTAACTTTGAACAATTTTGTTTATTTCATGGTTTAGTTGCGTTATTTTGGGGTCCCCTGGATACTTTCTTTGAATTTCGTCTCTTTTCAAAAAGCTTTTTTGCTTCGCTGGTAATATTGGCAACCACTCTCATAATTCTTTCTTGTGTGTTATAAAATATTTAGGATACCTTCTGTCACTGGAAGAGCAAAAATTGTATATTTTTCATTGAAGGAAAAATGATTAAAATTTAACAGAACCACATTCTTTTTAGTTATTTGCAGGTCCCTGACAGCTTTCGCTGATATCGGTGCTGTTCTCGCAATTATTATGTCGGCTTAAGTTTCCTACCGCTGATAAAGGATCTGTCAAAAATTACATTGAAATCTAAACCAGAAAACATAGCTCCAGCTTTTTCTGAGAGCGCTGGTTTTATGGTTTAATGGCATTTAAGAACATTGAAGCCAGAATCCTATCGATGTTCATTGAGTTTAACTAAAACAACTTTCCCGTATTAAAGTGTACCAGCAGCATACCAATTATGGGTGAAGTCTTGATCCTCAAGCTGATCAATGAAAGAAACCACGGCTCGATACATTGGCATTGCAGATGGATTCATCACTGCTCATTTTACAAATTGAAGCAATATTATAGTAACACAAAACAACTAACACTACACTTCTTTAAAAGGAATTTTTAATCTTTGTTGTAGCTGTCGCAGAGTTGCGATTCGCAGGTAATTTTGGCGGGATACAGGCGCTTGTTGCCGTTGTTAACTGGACCAGATACAGTAGTAGTATTGAATGACCGCCTATCCACAACTCTCTGGTGGTGCGGCTACTTTTCTGCATCTACAAAATTGTGAATGACATACGATCCCCGTGTTAGGGGGACCAGGAGGGGTATCGTCAGAGGAAAAGGAATGTGGATTATTCTGTGCAGTGTGGTCCTGTAAGACTGATGGTATTAAGTCCAGCCATTTGGCTACCTCTATTGGTCTTTCCCACAAGTCAATCACATTCAGGTCCGTGTTCTTACTGCAGTTGAAAATGTGATTTATGTGGTGCTACATCACATTTGGGACAGCGGTTAGCAACATTTCCACAGATCTTACTCAAGTACGAGTTTAGCATGGGACACTATCCAGTTATCAGTTGTGCTGATTAGATACGTGCAATTCGAGGCAGCGTTTGCTCTTCTTCTGCTACCTTTGATGGATGTGTACCTAGTTGCTTGCTGTCTTTGTTCAACTGAGTATGGACCGTGTGTCGATAAGTACTTTTGAGCGGATTTTTGTTCTCCTTGCAATTTAAATGCTCTTTATTATTTGTGTGTTGTTTCACGCGGTCCCTATAGGTTTCATTTAGTGTCAGTCTCATGGGACGAAAACTGGTTGCAAGAGGTTGTTTTATGATCAGGACGATGACAATGATAGTGAGTGTGGGTCAAACTTGGCCACTCGGCTCCAGGTTGCGAACACAGTTGCACTTGATTTTCAGCTGATAAAAAGCTTTCTTGATTCTAGCCAGTCGTGTAAATTATTTAAAGAGGGAGTTATGTCACGTAATTTTTCAACCTGTGGATGAGATGTAGTTGAAGTGATATCAGCGTAAGACGTGATGTTTATATCTTTCAAGGTTAGGGGCAGCTTGCTCGTGTAGATGTTGAGCATTGGCGATAATACACCTGCTTGCGGGAAACCCTTTTCTACTTTTCTTCACTATGATTATTTTTATTGTTATGTTATACAAAGGAAAACCTGCCCTGTAAGTATGAAGCGACCCATCTTAGTGCTATTCGGTATAGGCGCCTCGATTATGTCTCTTAGTAGTATGTTGTGATCAACCGTGTCGAAAGCGGCAGTTAGGTCTAAGGCTACTAGTAGAGTACGGATGCAGGGTTTCTTTTGATTAAGGCCTTATGGTATATTGTTGATCAATACAGACAATATTGAGAGCCGTTGTTGTGGATTAGGTTTAAAGCTATGCTGATGTTCTTTAAGTGCATAGCACTTAAACACTATTCACTCTATTTCCAGTTTCCTTATTGTTCTTAGTGTACTTCTTTTCTGTTTTTCATTTTTCTTGGGGTGTGGAGTGTATTGTTGGTTAAACTGTTTGACTCATTTCCTTGAATCGTGGTGAGGAGTAGTTTTCTTAGCGTCAAAGTATATGGCTCTGTTTTGAAGTGGTTTAAGGTCACTTGATCAAGGTCCTTTTATTGCGCTCCGGAGTTTAGAGCAGTTACCTTTGTGAGTAAGTGTTTGTACAAACTCGATCAACCTTTTGACTTTGAAGAAGTTTGTTTATTTCATGGTTTAGTTGCGTTATTTTAGGGTCTCCTGGATATTTTATTTGAATTTCGTCTCTTTTCAGAAAGCTTTACTGCTTCGCGGTTAATATTGGCAAGCACTCTTAATTCTTTCTTGTGGGATATGCCTGCCAGCCGCTGCATTTATGGCTTTCCTGAAGGTCTTTTCCGTGGGGCAGAGATTCATTGGCCTTTGTTGTTTCTTCAGTTTAGTTCAATGTCGTCTTTAAAACTAGCCCAGTCAGCTTTGCAAAAGTTGATGAAAATTTTTTGTGGTGTGTGTGATGAGGTCAAAGGTGATGGATAGAACTATTGATAGATGGTCTGAGCCTAATCCGTACTCCGTACGCCAGTCGATGATCACCGCTATGCTTGAGCTAGCGAGACTGATATCCGGGGCGCTTTTACAAGAATCGGTTACTCTAGTACTGGCCTTTTCGTTGAGTACTACATAATTAGAGAGGTCTATTTTACTTGCAATATTTTTTCCTCTGGTCTTCCGCTGGTTTCGAGTGCCAGACAGGGCTATGAAAATTGAAATCGCCGACAATAATGCATTCATCTAATTCAAATAGTTTACTGATTGATGTCTTGTATCCTGCATCACAGCTAGACGATGTTGGTTTGTAGGTGTTCACTAGTTTGATGTTATTACCACCTGCGGTGAGTTCTATAGCTTAGACTACAATGCGTTTGTAAGAAGTCTTAAGTTTAAAATCTTGAAGCAGAATTGTGTCCTTAATGATAAAAGCTACCATTCCACCTGTGCCTCTTTCTTTTGGCCTATTTTCTTGGATTATGCAGTAGCCAGGGGCTTTTGAGGGTAGATTTTTCATTCAGGTTGGTCTCCTGGATGGCAGCTATTTGGATTTTATTGCTCTGCATCAAGTCTATGATGTTGTCTAGCTTTTGTTTGAGACCATGACAATTCAGGTGAAGAATGTTGAGGTGTGTGTTGTCGTGAGTGGGAAAACTTTACCAAAGAACAGCGCTTACAGTCGAACTTGTTGTTCCATGGCTTTATGGAATGTAAGTTGGTGCAAATCAGGTGTACCCACCCTCCTCGGCCAAACCAGAAGCCGTAGATTCCAGTTGCTACGGTGAGAAATAGCACAAGGCGTTGAGCCGGGGTTTGTTTCAATGCCGCCGAGGATGAGAAGCAGAGCAAATATGTTTCCCAGTCAATAGCATACTAGGGACCAGAGAGACTGGGCTTGCCTAATCCCGCCGCAAAAACCCCTTTCCCGCAGTCTGTGACAATGTGTATGGATCCTTGGAGAGGTTCCTGCTGGTAGTTCTGCCGCGTAGAGACGTCCATACTTGAGAACCATTTTCAATCTTTAAAAGGTATATTTGAATTGTATTACCATAAAACAAAAATTCTGGTTCTTCATTTACAATTTAAAAAACATAACCGACTAAACGTCGGAAGAATTGCTCTTGAACGACTAGTGGGAGCTCTAATCAATTGCAGCCTGCTTCAGTCGGGGGGGGGGTTAGCCTAAATGGGACTAAGAAGTTCTATAGTGGGCTTCAAATAACCACATTAGAGGTTAACATATACCACTATTAAGATTTAAAGTTAAAAATGACACCTGTTTCGGCGCACTTTTTAGTTGACTTTTAGTATTAAATTGCCGCCAATTGAGTTCAGCTGCTTGAAATTGTGATTGAGAGAGAATTTTAGATCACGCGAAATGCAAAAAGTCAAGGGCGTAAAAGTCACTCGAAAAGTCAAAACCGTCAAGCGAAAATTTTGCATAAAAAAAGACACACACGTTTACAATAATTGCTATGAACTGCGTTCAAGAGCAATTAATCACTTCATGAACTTCGGTTTTATCTCTATTCAATGCAAACATATTTTTTCATACAATTACCGATTTTTTGGAAAATGCTGTTGGTTTTTGTTATAAGTTCCTTGTCTGTTTTGGAGTGAGATATATTACATGTCATTTGTGAATTGTAAAACTTTTTCGCTTTCACTTTTTCGGAATAGTTAAAACACTCAAGTGCACATTTTAAAATGCCGGAAGTCTGCAGTGCCAGAAGTTAAAATGCCAGAAGTTGCTACTTAGCTAAAGTTGAATTTCGTTGACGTTCGTCATTTTAAAACTTGCGCGTTTCGTGTTTTAAGCATGGTTAAGTGACTGCAGAAGTCACTTCGAAATTCTGACTTAATAAACGTCAGAAGTTCTCAGTGACTTCCAGCAGAGTCACTTAACCATTACATGGTATGCTGTAAAAAAATTGGAGCCCCAATGACTGTTCCGCGAGGCACTCCATGGATAATTATTTCTCAATCTGAATATATGATTCCGTTTTTAACGCATGGTTTTAGTAGTGGTAAACGCTTTGCAGACATCCCTATTGGTGTGCGCATATTAAACAAGATATCACATGCAAAAGCAAAATTGGGGCCGTCTTATTGTAGCAGATCAATTTTCTTACTTGCTCATTAATTTGGTGCAGCCGCGATACATCTCGTAGCTTTGCCATGCTTCCAAATGATCCAAGCGTATCCGCAGCAATTAGAACTCCACTGTCATACTTAACTGCTATCACTGACGCCCCCGTCACATCCGGGCTAAGTGTTTGTGTTCTAGGATTATCTGCATACGCCGAGGGAGGTTCAGAGGCATTCTTGAAATCCATCATTTTCAAACAAATCTGAAAGAGTAAAAAAACCGAGTGGAAATGTATTAGAAAAGTCGGATCTTTTCCGTTTGTGCCCCCCCCCCCAGCTTAGTGGGCGCATATTATTTGCACCCCCCGACGCACGTGCGATATTTTTACATAATGATTTACTATGTAATGGCACGTGCTCTGTAACTGGGGGGGCGCATAACGTACTGGGGGGGGGGGGGGGCACAAACGGAAGATCCAAAAAGTCTTTTAGATATAAAATAGATTTAAAAGAACCAAAATGTATCTTGAAAGTTTTTTTCAAATTGATACCTTCAGATATAAAATTAGATTCAAAAGAACACATATGTATCTGATGCGGTACTTGTTAATGCTAGATATAGAGAAAACATGGGTACATAAAATTTCATAATTGAATTAACTTTTTAAGAACTGGCATCTATTATTTTGCCCCCCACACTGTTTTTTACACCCTCCAGTTACAAATTATTTGTTATATCGCACGTTACTATGTAATAAAAAATCACGTGCTCCTGGGGGCGTAAAAATATAAGCTCACTTGGTAGTAGTAGTAGTAGGTCAGGTTTGCGGCTTCATGCCGGGGGTGTTGTTAGTACCCCGTTTGTATCTTCAGTGGACAATGAGTTTGTTATGCGGGTTGCAGTTTCTACAAAAACAGTATACTCCAGGTGCATAGTAGTAGTAGTAGTAAAAGACTTCAATTGACCAAATTATGGATTTTAATACAACACATCAGTATGCATAAGTTATGTTCATTGTATTGCTTTAGAAAGAAATTCCAGTAGGTTCTCGTGATTCTACCTTTTCTCCCGATTGGTTGTTGCAGGTTGACCGATTTCGATACAATGTTAAAAAGAAATGCTACTCTATGCCAAAAGTTTTCATCGGTTTTATGTAGTCTGTTCTTCTGTCTTACAATCTCGCTGTCCGTGCTTTGTCTTGTTCTCTCGTTTGCCTTGATATTGATGAAATTGCTTATTTCGATGTTCCATGTACATTAACAGACTTTGGAGTTCAGCGTAGAGTGACAATTGTAATCTGTTTCTGTGAGTCACTTTTTGTAATCAGGTTCAGACCAGCATATCCATTTCGTGGAGTTTTTTTGCAATTTTTCAATTAGCCTCAGGTCTGTTTTACTCGGATACCACACCTGACAACCATACATGATTATGGGCACAATTTAGCCGATGTAAGCGTTGAGCCTGGATTTAATGGGAGTGGACGATGACAGATTTAGATTTAAAAAAGGATTGTCAATTTAAAACTTTTTTACGAACGTTTTCGAACTCTGAGTTCGTCGAGATGTTATAAACAATACAAAATGCTAAAATGAAAAGCCAGAAAATAAAATGCCAATCACGAAAATCAATCATTCAGGAAAATTTAAAACGAATTTTTACATATCTACAATCGTATATACAAAAAATTTACATCTGAGTAAAAATAGATTTTCGACTTGATGTAGCAGATGCATATCGACATGTTTTTTAGTTAAAAAAACCTACATATATTGCTTTAAACTTACTTTGGTTTTTTAAAGTTGACATTTTTGTTTCTTATCGTGTCTTTCAAGTTGGATTTTTATCTCCAAACTAAGCTTTCAGTGTCAATTCTCGTGTCCGGTATTCGTCAAGCGTGTTAATGGCTGGTTTCAATGTTCTCATATAGAGCGCTTCTAGTGTCATTAACTAAGATTGGCTGCTGCATTGGTCTAATATCTTCCACTGGAAAGATGTTTTATAACCCCTGCGCTCGATTGCAAGTACTCCCATCGGTGAGTCCGCCTTGGCATGCTCGTAATGCTTTAGACTGACGCCTGTTAACATTTTCATTCCAGTTTAGAGTGTCTTTTACAATGATTCTCAAATTCTTTTGATTTCGTGAAACTTTCACATTTTTATGATTCATTTGGACACAGGAAGCTTTTTTGAAATTCAGTATGTTAAATTTGCTCTCGTGAAGATTCATCCCATTTACTTGACACCAGTTGAAAAGGCTCGCTATGTCATTTTCAAGCTCAGCAGAGTTGTTAGCATTCAGCTTGAAATCGTCTGCATACACGAAACAGGTACTGTGTTCAATTACTTCTGGCAAGTCGTTGATGTGGGCTAGAAAGAGCAGGGGCCCGAGAAACAAGCCTTGCGGTACTCCACTAGTGACATCCCGTTCATTCGATAAACACTCGTCGACTCGGACCTCTTGTCTTCTGTAATCGAGATAATCCGCAATTATCACTAGCGTTTTTCCCCTGATTCCCAGCAGTTCAAGTTTCATTATTACTCTGTCGTGTGGAACTTTGTCGGATGCTTTCTCAAAGTCTTAGTAGAATACAGTTAATTCCTCGGGCAATTTGGTGTCATTGTCTCTGTAAATTTTGTCGAGGAAGCAGATAATTCGGTCTATGCAAGATGGGAGTTGTCTGAAATCAAACTGGGAGTCATGGAGAAACTTGCGGATTGCATTGTGGAGGCAGTCAAAGACAATTTTCTCTAGAACCTTGGAGGGAAAGGACAAGCAATTTATCGGGCGGTAGAACATGATGGCAGCTTTATCACCTTCCTGGTGCAATGGAGCATTGACACTAGTTTTCCACTTTTCGGGGAACTTTCCCTTGTTCAAACTTGTCTTAGAGATGAGAAATTGCGATTTGCTTAGCGTCGGTGCCAGTTTTTTCAGGAGATTTTCTCCGATGCTATTGGCTTCTTTAGCTTTCTTTACATCTAATTTCGTCATTATTGCCTCGATTTGTACTACTGTTCAATCTATTTTGTTTAGTCCGTTGCCCGCGAAACCATTAACCGGCAACACTGCCTTGAGCAATGTCTTTGTTTTAATTTCCACTCGCTTAAAACCGATGACTGGCCTCACGCTTGTGAAACCTATCTTCCTGTTCGCTGCCAACGGAGCCGATACAAGGATTTGTATTGTGAAACCAATTACCGGCTACACTATCCGAACCACTGATCTTGCTCTCGTCAGCCTTGGGATTAAAAACACTTTGAAAAAATCATTTATAGAGTGCAGTTTTTTCAGTGTTGTTTGTAGATTTCTCTTTCGCCAGGTACATTTCATCATTTGTTAAGAAAATGTCAAGTTGCTTAACGCTCCTTATTTGATCTTTAAATCTGAAAGTTGGTTCGAAGTTATTGTTTTGGTTTAGGTGAAGCCATTCGTTCTCGTAATCGCATATAGATTACGTGTTGGAAAAATTTGTGCTTGGAAGGTTTATGTCACCAGTTAGTATTACAGACCGACTTTCAAATGATCCAAGGATTTGCCATGCTTCCAAATGATCCAAGCGTATCCGCAGCAATTAGAACTCCACTGTCATACTTAACTGCTATCACTGACGCCCCCGTCACATCCGGGCTAAGTGTTTGTGTTCTAGGATTATCTGCATACGCCGAGGGAGGTTCAGAGGCATTCATGAAATCCATCATTTTCAAACAAATCTGAAAGAGTAAAAAAACAGAGTGGAAATGTATTAGAAAAGTCGGATCTTTTCCGTTTGTGCCCCCCAGATTAGTGGGCGCATATTATTTGCACCCCCCCGACGCACTTGCAATATTTTTACATAATGATTTACTATGTAATGGCACGTGCTCTGTAACTGGGGGGCGCATAACGCACTGGGGGGGCACAAACGGAAAAGATCCAAAAAGTCTTTTAGATATAAAATAAGATTTAAAACAACCAAAAAGTATCTTGAAAGTTTTTTTCAAATTGATACCTTCAGATATAAAATTAGATTCAAAAGAACACATATGTATCTGATGCGGTACTTGTTAATGCTAGATATAGAGAAAACATGGGTACATAAAATTTCATAATTGAATTAACTTTTTAAGAACTGGCATCTATTATTTGCCCCACACTGTTTTTTACACCCTCCAGTCACAAATTATTTGTTATATCGCACGTTACTATGTAATAAAAGATCACGTGCTCATGGGGGCGTAAAAACATAAACTCATTTGATAGTAGTAGTAGGTCAGGTTTGTTGCTTGATGCCGGGGTGTTTTTAGTACCCCTTTTGTATCTTCAGTGGACAATGAGTTTGTTATGCGAGTTGAAGTATCTGCAAAAACGGAGTATTCTCCAGGTGCATAGTAGTAGTAGTAGTATTAGTAGTAGTAGTAGTATTAGAGGTAGTAGTAGTAGTAGTAGTAGTAGTAGTAGTAGTAGTAGTAGTAGTAGTAGCAGTAGTAGTAGTAGTAGTAGTAGTAGTAGTAGTAGTAGTAGTAGTAGTAGTAGTAGTAGTAGTGGGGGACAAAATCCAACCTCACCTCCACGTGGTGTCCCCTGGGGGTAGGTCATGTGCTGCGGCTCTCCGCTCACATGGTCGAGCTAACGAGGCACTGGTCTTCTAGTTTGTTGCGCAACTAGTTGTATCTCAGCCTTCAAACACCAAAGCAATGAGTACATTCAACCATGGCCCCGAGTCCCGGGTAAGGGGTGCTAAGAATCTCCCGAGGAACCAACTCAGAATTGCAACTTTAAACGTCAGAACACTGACCCAAGCCGGATCTTTAGAGGCTTTGAAAATGGATCTGGCGCAATACAAGTTGGATATTCTGGGAGTGCAGGAAACGAGGTTGCAGGAGCAAGAAATTGATCTCGGAGACCACAAGCTCTATCTGTCTGACTCGTGGTTGTCTGGTGTAAAGTTGAGACAAGGAGGAGTGGGAGTTGCTGTAAAGAAGTCATTGATAAACAACATCGTAGAACAAGTGGCTCTAAGTGAACGTATTTGCTACGTCAATTTCGCGGCTCGGAGGAGAGCCAATCTAGCTGTTGTTGTCTGCTACGCACCTACGAATGAAGCTAGTCTCCAAGAGAAGGATTTGTTTTGGAATCAACTTTCACACCTAGTTTCCAGCTTCAAACATAGGGAGCGTATTTGTGTCATCGGTGACCTCAATGCAGAGCCTGGACACCAGTTGAATGACATCAAGAGCTGCAGAGGCCCGTTTGGAATGGGTGAAGAAAATGAAAACTCGGAAAAGTTGTTATCATTTTGCACTTCACACAAATTGCTCGTAGGTGGTACATGGTTCCAGCATCGACAAGTGCATCGGTACACCTACAACCCTCCCGATCCGAGTTGTCGAAAAAAGATACTGGATCACATTCTGATTGCAGAGAGATACAGAGGATGTCTGACGAATGTGAGGACCAGAAGAGGGAAACCACAATTACCGATCATGAACTGGTCATTGCGGAAGTATCTATGAAACTTTTGTCTAAAAAGCCATGTTTCACGCCCAGAATCAGTTCTGCAAAGCTGCAAGATGAAACAACGCGCGACTTATTCACGCAGGAGGTCAAGTTACATCTTGATAAGAGCGGCGATTTCGAGAATACAGAGCAGTCTTGGGACAATTTTTGAAAAGCCCTGAACCAAGCAGCAGTGAAATGCCTCCTTCCGGACAAGCGAGTGAACAAACCTTGGATTTCTCCAGATTCTCTGGAACTTATCCGGAAACGAGCTGATCTACAGTTGAAGAAACACAGCAGCGCGGTGGCGTTGTTAGAGTTCACAAACTGCTGTAAGGAAGTCAGGAAAGCTCTACGTGCAGACAAACGGGCATGGCTTGAACGCAAAGGCCAAGAAGTGCAGAGCTTTTTGGACAGAGGCAACTTGAAGGAGGTTTTTGGGGCATCACAGCAGATTTGCCGAAACTGGAGTCCCCAGTTGACCAAATTAGTTTCAAGCACTGGCGTCAACTTACGGACGAAAGAGGAACGACTTGAACGCTGGACGGAACATTTTAGTCAACTCCTGAATCCCTCAACATCCAGTTGCAGTACGAGATTGGATCCCGAAGAAGCAGCTGAAAGCTTGTCGATTGACCTGAGCCCAATTCGATTTGAAGAAGTGCTTGAAGCTGTCCGCAGGTTGAAGAATGGCAAGGCAAGTGGACCCGATAACATTTCCTGTGAGATGTTGAAAGCACACAAGGGTATTGTCGAGTGGCTCTGGGACATCATAGATAAGTGTTGGTCGACGGAAGTTCTGCCCGATGACTGGAAGGTAGCAGAAATTGTCCCATTATACAAGAGTAAAGGAAAGAGGTCAGAGTGTTCGAACCACCGAGGGATCTCTCTATTGTCAGTACCAGGCAAAGTGTTCGCTTCCGTTATTCTCAATCGATGCAAAGATTCAGTGGATCGCGTCTTAAGGGAAGAGCAGTGCGGCTTCAGAAAAAGCAGAGGATGCGCCGATCAACTCTTTGCCCTGCGTCAAATAATAGAGAAATCAATGGCGTTTCAATTGGATATTAGCTTTTGTTTCATAGACTTTCGAGCGGCATTCGATTCTGTCGATCGTGAGCAGATGTACCAGATAATGAAACACTATGGTCTTCCGCAAAAAGTGATAAACATCATAAGAAACAGCTATGATGGATTCAAATGTCGAGTCAAAGCCGAAGGTGAGAAAGGACGCTTATTTGATGTCAGAACGGGCGTTAGGCAGGGTGATGTGTGGTCCCCAATCCTATTCGGCCTTGTCATCAACTACATTTTGGCTAACTCGGTGCATGGAGGATTAGACATTGGGAGATTGGTGGCTGACTTAGATTTTGCTGATAATGTTGCTCTCGTGGGGGTCTCAGACAGTGAGGTGCAAGAAAACCTACATCGAATCGAGGCCCTTGCGGAAGCCGCTGGTCTGAAGATTAATGTGGCCAAAACAAAGAATATGGGCGTAAAATGCGACAGCCCAAATGTTGTTGCAGTGCCTAGTATCCAACAGAACGTGGAGATACTCACTGGAACACATAAAGGCAAACTAGGACTCTGGCAGAGACATCTAGCCAGTCACGACTAACCATCAGCACGGAGGCGCTGCTTGGAACGAAAAAGAAAGCGGGCTGGTTCGAAACACAAGATGGCCGGAAGCTAAGATTGAAAAGCTTAGCGGTGGCTAAGCCAGCGTTGGTAGCTTCACAACAACAATCTGCGGTAGCAGATTCAGAGTCGCTAGAAAATGAGAGTCGGTCAGTGGTGGCTGACCAAGAGTCTTTAAGATGTCAGAATTGTCAGCGGCAATTCAGTACAGTTACCGGACGCAAAGTGCACCAAACACGATTCTGCAAAGCCGGTTTGTCAAAGAATGTCGTCGACAAGTCAAAGTTCGAGCAACTAGAGGCGAGCCTTACCTGTGACAAGTGTGAAAGAAAGTTCAAAACAGTCAATGGCCGAAAAGTTCACCAATCGAGATACTGTGGCAAACCTAAAGCAGTTGCCACACGCGTGTTTTCTTGCAAAGTACAAGATGTTCTCGGAAACGAGTTTGAAAACATAGAAGCGTTCAAGTATCTCGGATCATATGTCAGCCTCAAGCATGGAGACCTGCAGGAAGTCAATTGCAAACTTGCAGAAGGTAGACAACGGTTTGCTAACTTCCAAAATCTCTGGAAGAGCAAGCAGCTCAGCGTGCACCTCAAGTGCGATTTGTACAAAGCACTCGTTTGATCAGCCGTGTTGTACAGCTCAGAGACTTGGACTCTTTTGAAATTAATGGAGAGAAAACTTGAGAGTTTCCACTGTGGTTGTCTTCGGAGAATTCTACGTGTGTCATATCTGGAGAAAGCAACGAACGAAAAAATTATGTCAAGATCACGAATGCCCCAACTATCCACGATGATCATGCTCAAACGGATAAAATGGTACGGACACATCCAGAGAATGGAACCAGGAAGATTAGCCCGCAGTGCCTTCGGGGACCCGCCCGATCAATACGTCCATGCTAGACGCGCTCCTGGGGGGCAACGGAAAACGTGGATGAGTCAAATCGAAGGAGACTGTGTACGAAACAAAGTATCGTTCACCAGATTGCAGGAGAAAGCAGCAACCGGGTCAAAGAATGCCTTCAACAATTTCGTCGTACAGCACTTCACAGAATAACCAAACAAATAACTCTTCTTGTTTTGTTTGTATTTGTTGCCAACCGTGCCTTTATTTCATATTTGGAATTAAAGTGTTGAAACAGTAGTAGTAGTAGTAGTAGTAGTAGTAGTAGTAGTAGTAGTAGTAGTAGTAGTAGTCGTAGTAGTAGCAGTAGTAGTAGTAGTAGTAGTAGTAGTAGTAGTAGTAGTAGTAGTAGTAGTAGTAGTAGTAGTAGTAGTAGTAGTAGTAGTAGTAGTAGTAGTAGTAGTAGTAGTAGTAGTAGTAGTAGTAGTAGTAGTAGTAGTAGTAGTAGTAGACTTTGGAGTTCAGCATAGAGCGACAATTATAAAAATTCTGTTTCCGTGAGCCGCTGATCGTAATCAGGTTCAGACCAGCATGTCCATTTCGTGGCGTTTTTCTGCATTTTCTCAATTAGCCTCAGGTCTGTTTTACTCGGAGACTACACCTGACAACCATACATGATTATGGGAAAAATGTAGCCGATGTAAGCGTTGAGCCCGGATTTATTGGGAGTGGACAATGACAGATCTCTTTTAAGTGACAATAATGCTCGTAGTGCTTTGGATTGACGCCATTTTTATTCCAGTTTAGAGTGCCGGTTTTTTTAGGAGATCTTTTCCGATGCTATCGGCTCCTTTAGCTTTCTTTACATCTACTTTCGTCATTATTGCCTCGATTTGTACAACTGTGCAAGCTATTTTACACTGTCTTGAGAAACGTCTTTGTTTTCATTTCCACTCGCTTGAGACCGATGACCGGCTACACGCTTGTGAAAATTATCTTCCTGTTCGCTGCCAAAGGAGCCGAAACAGGGATTCGTATCGTGAAACCGATTACCGGCTACATTATCCGAACCACTGATCTTGCTATCGTCAGTCTTGGGATTAAAAACGCTTTGAAAAAAACATTTATAGAGTTCAGTTTTTTCATCGTCGTTTGTAGATTTCTCTTTCGCCAGGTATATTTCATCATTTGTTAAGAATATGTCTAGTTGCTTAACGCTCCCTATTTGATCTTTAAATCTGAAAATTTGTTTGAAGTTATTGTTTCGGATTAGGTGAAGCCATTCGTTCTCGTAATCGCAACTAGATTATATGTTGGACCAGTTTGTGCTTGGAAGGTTTATTTCACCAGTTATTACTAGAAACCGACATTTGCATGACTTTTTCTTGGCTAAGAGCAAGTCGAAAGAGTCACTTGTTTTCTGTAACGACTAGTTTTAGGGGCTGCTCTGGGCTGGGTTGTAGATACATGAAATTAAATATTTCTGGTTGGTAGAGGAAAGAAGAGTAATCAGACATTTGTCTCCTCCATTGTCTGCTAACATTTCTTTGGAGTTAAGATTCTCGTGTACTGCGACTGGAACACCACCATGTTTAGAGAAACCGCTACTATCAGCTTTGCGATCATTTCTATACACTGCAAATTTGCTGAGAAGAGAGAGATTCCCTTGGGATATGCTCAGTTAGCCATGTTTGTGTTAAACAATTTACTCCTAAATTATGCAGGAGGATTGAACTTGAGAAAAAAAACGACCTGAAGTGTCAACGAGACTATGAACATTAAATGTTAAATTTTTGATTTCTTGTTGTTTTTGATCGTTATCGGTGTTACGTAAAGAAAACAAGGTATCGAAGGAGACCTCACTCCATTCTTGTTCTCCCGGTTTACGTTGCAGTACTTTGTCATCTGCAATTTTAATATCTCGGCTAGCTCTACATCGATTGATTAGTTTTTTTCTGGCTTTCAGTGCAAGGTTTTTGCCTTTTGTTTTTCTGGAGAGATTTCTCGTCTTATGTATATTTTTTTAATCTAAATTTTTCAACCTAGCCAGCGAGAAGAGTAACAGTCTCTTGTCGAACACCGAGGGAATTGTTACAAGTAAGGGGCGATGTCTCTCAGGTTTTTAATTGCCTACGCGTTTGCAATCTGAAAATTTGGTGTTGACGTTTAGGAAATTGAAAACATGGTTGATTTCGGCTCTGTCATAATCGATGCGTACACGTAAGTCTTTATCATTCAACTCATCAATGCCCCGTCTTAAATTAATGAGTTCAATTTTAGGATCGCTTACTCCCTTATTGTTTTCATTTGTGCGTTTCTCTAATGCTGCTTTGTAGTTCGTTTTCGTTAAATCGATTTCGTTCGGTTATCTTGTTTTGCATTGTTTTTTTTTCTCAATCACAGTTTGGATAGACTCTTTTGTTTCCTCAACTTTCTCCGGTTTATCTTTCAGTCGATCAATTCCGAAAATGCGTTTGTTTTGGCTAAAATAAACGTTACAATGGGTGTAACGTCTGTGTTAGCCAATGGGTGTACCGTTAGCCAGTGGGTGTAACGTCTGTGTTGATCAAGAAAAAGTTTAGATTCACTTGTTGAATGGCGTTTATCACTTCGTTGCTGAATTTTGTTCTTTGGGGAGACATATGCATAACTGATTTGCAAGATATACAACGAAAAATTGCATCTTTTCTGTTAATCCGCCCTTGGCAGGTATCACAAGGGATTTTTATTCCAGCTGGTTTAAAAGTACTATTGTTCTTCATTGTCTTAGATGTTCAAAAATTTTACTACTTAGTGTGTAATAGTCAGTCAACCTGCAAAAACCGATAGCCGGCTACTACAAAGTTCTCACCTGAATTATTGGTTGAAGGCTCCACAGGTGCAGGTAACAGAGCACTCAATAAGTTCCAGATATCCTCGCCGATCAACTTCCACAGAGTACAGGTCGTGCCCTTCAATTATTCTCAGGATTGTACAGAGTCCGCCGGATCCTTTTGGTCCTAAATGAACAGGATCTGATCCTAGATCTGCACTGGAGACGATTTCGTTTGTGACTTCACGGTACACCCACTGTTAGTCGTCCTTGCCTTGCAACTTTATCAGATCGTTCGTTGGTTTTGCTTTTCGTTTAGTATTCGGATCGTTTCCTCCTCGCTGTGGCATGACAAAGTACGCTAGTTGGAGAAGCTTGTAGGCATTTTTTTCGATTTCGCCAGTTACTTCCTGCTGTTCTTTACTCGAGTTTTCAATGTTACCGAACAGGTCGTTCCCGCCGATGAATATCGCAATAGGTTTGAAGCGGCCGTTTTGGGGAGGAACTTGTGGAATTGGTGAAATTCTGCTGCGGGCAAGGAAAGAAAGAGAGAACGTCGAAGTTGGGAATCGCAGTTCTCTGCACTGGCTATCAGCAATCGGCAGATTTCTGGTGGATAAACGTTTGCATAAGTGGTACCACATGTGATGACTTCACCGGCCACGGCTAGGGTGCTTTGAACAAAGTAAAACGAGAGATTGAAACCGATAACCGGCTACTAAACATCTGTATAATTGATCAATGTCTCTAGAGCAAAACTATCTGAAGACATATAGTATGTGATCATGTTCAGAGTAAATCTATTTAATAAATTTATCACAACAATTAGGGGTGGAGCAAGACACAATAGATCCAAGAACTGTATCTTGAAAGTCTTTTAATATAAAACCTCTAGCACAATTCAATACACAATTAGAGTTCAAATCTCTCTCACGGGGGAAATTTATTCCAATTCTCATTAACTTAATTTCTCGCTTTTACTTCATTTTTATCTGTTTGCATATGAGCTGTATTCTTAGGCGGTTGTTCTGTTTAATTTTTTTTTGAATGTCTCAGTTGTTCTCCAACACTGCTTGCAGCTTTGCTAAGATCACTATTGAGATCAACAGTCCAGTTCAGGAGACCCGATCTTTCAAAAAATTACGACATCAGCGATACTTACTGCACAAATAGCAAAACTTTTTTTTACCCGGCTAATTACACAATTTGCAGTCTTGCAGCTTCATATAATGTATTCACAAATAGTTTCAACAAAAAATCAAAAGTTAACTCTAACAAGAAATCAATCAAACTTGGCCATTGCAAGAAAAGAGTTAAAGAAGATGATGATTCTGCAATTGGGCGTGTGATTGTCAACTTTGTTTCCATGATTTAAAAAACGATTGTCAATAAAAAAATTTCTTACGAACGTTTCCGAACTCTGGGTTCATCGTCAGGTTATAAAAAATTCAAAATGCTAAAAAACATGCAATCACTAAAATCCGCTCATTCAAGGAAATTAAAAACGAATTTTTAGTATCTACAGTCTCATTTACAAGTTTATACATCTGAGTTTATATATGTTTTCAATAGGATGTAGCAGATGCATTTCGACGTGCAACCTGTGCTGACTTCTCCGACGAAGAGGTTAAATGTCTTGGAACTCAAGCGGACCTGTGTATGGCTTTGTGACTCGTGTGTCACGCAGAATGACAATATCTTCAGTTCTTCAAAAACCAACGCAAGGTTGAACGACTTAGCTGATTCCTTAAATAACAAGTTTATATCGTCAATTGTGGATTTATTTCCTGAAACTGTTCATGAGTCTACCACTAGTCATTTAAACAATGATGTTAAAAAAGCTGTTAGTGACACCTTGCCATCGTGCACTGAAATTTTCTCCGGTTGTTAGAACTTTCAGAACAAAATCATGACGTTCAGTTTATTATAAATGGTGTAAGCGAATCTGAAAACAATTAATTGAAGCAAATTGAGAAGTACTGGATGGAGTTCAAAAACATAATGTAGCGATGACAATTTGACAGGTTTTAGACGACTTGTTCAAAAAGTCAATCCTCTGAAAAAACGATAGCGAAACAGCTGTCCTTTAAATATTGCAGCCCCCAAACTCCTTTTACTTCAGAACTGTTTCGCTAAACGTCACTATCTGCGGTATTTTGAAAACTTAGCGTAAATAAGGAAGTTTCTGGCTTTTCTTGAGCGACAGAAGTTGAAAAATCAAGAAATGAAAAGATTCGAATTGCCTTCATATGATCCATCAAGAAGAAAAAAGACATTCGGATAAAAAATTTACAGCTTTATTATTAAGGTTGTGAAGTTGAAACGAGCAGCAATTGACTATTACCAGCCAACTGCTTGCAATTTCAAATCATTTGAACGTTGAATAAACGTCAAGAACCAAATAGAGTAATGATCACAGAATCATTCTGTCTGAAATCATTCCTGATTAGAAAATTTTACGCTTTTCTAAATTTAACTGTTTGACGCGTTCAGTTGAAACAAATGGGAAGAAAAAGATGTTCTCTCTTTGGCTCCTAAGTTCTTTGAAGCCCAATTAATTGATGTTGAATTTCAACAGTCTTCTTTCTCTACTGCGTTTGCTCTTCCGGTTCGCATACCATCGTTTTTCTTTCTGAAATGCACACCCCAAGTTAAATTTCCCCTTCATTTTAACATTGAACTGCTAACTGATTGTCCAATTGAATACTCAGCGAATACTAATAGTGTGGTCAGACTTTAAGTGTTTACGACAACTGTTATTATTTTTTTATATGTTCGTTGGTTCTAGTCTCCCCGGTATCAATTGCGAAACACTCACATCGATTAAATCACTCGAAACTTTGGTTTTTAGGTTTATTTGAAAAAATTATATTGAATCAATTTGACAACAGTCCAACACGGTTACAACACTTTGGATCTTATCTTGTCCAAGACGGATCACTTGCCTGTAGTTATCGGAACTAAACTGTTTTTCCGATCCTTACACAATCGTTTTTGAGTGCAACTTCGATCTGACTGACGCTAACATTAAAGGAAGTTTTTCAAACTTGTAAAATAAGGTTCACACTCAATTTTTATCCTTCTGACTTGTTTGAATATCTAAGTATTAACGATTTCAAGACTATATCGAAGCGGAATCAGAGAACACAGCTGGAAGAGTATTTTATGCTCCACCGGGATCTAGCAGGTGAGATCAAGTTTCTTGTTAACCGCAAGACATTGTTCTCCGCCACCAAGGAAACCTGAAAGCTCTACCCGGGAAAGCAAATGAGAAGAACCTTGGGAAAAATCGAAAGCGAGACTAGTGAAAGGAGCACAAAAACTAGCGTGTAGCTCCTGAACAATCGGGTTTCATCCCTCCCAGTCCATGAGCAAGATTCCTTAATGTGCGGAGTTCTATCACAAACATGGCTGAGATACATTTTCAGACATAGCAAGCGCTTAAAATAGAACCACAAAATTTATGTCCATGTTGTTCCTTGAGCATTCCTCCTCAAGTTGATCAAGCCACGTCTTGCGTTGAACCGCTGGAGCTCCTTTAGCATAACTATATTTTATGTCGGTTCCCAGTGAAGACTCGGAGCGCTAGACAGTCGCCATTCATCCCCAGGATCATCCAAACCATTTCAACCGTTTAATCATGGTCATTGAAGAAATTGTCGACATACATGATCTAGCTAGTCCTTCTTCATTTGTCACCCTATTCAGGTATGATATACACAGTATCCGTTGCATACAACTGCGGTGAAAAGTTTCAAATTTCTGCTGCGTTGATTTATTCATGGTCCACGTTTGAGAGCTATATAGGACCACAGACAACACGAGAACTCTGTATAATTTGCATTTGAGGGGAATACTGAGTTGTTTGCTATTCCAAAGCTTTTCAACAATCGCAAATCGCTGTCTCCGCTTCCACCAACTTGACACTGATCTCCTTTAGGTCACCATGTTGCCAGCTTCAGGTAAATTGTCGAAGAGTGTCTAGGTCACCATGGTATCCAGGTGAGAGATACCCTGGTACCATGGTATCATGGTACCTTTCATGAGCTTGCAACATGGTGACTTAAAGGAGGTCAGTGTCAAGCTAGTACTTCTTCATTTTTCACCTTTTCCAGGTATGATAAACATGAGTTACAACATGGTGATCTAAAGGAGATCGGTGTCAAGCTATCATATACATAGTATCCGTAGCAGACAACTGCGGTAAAAACTTTCAAATTTCTGCTGCGTTGACATATTCATGGTCCACATTTCAGAGCTATATAGGACCCCAGACAACACGAGAGCTCTATGTGACCAACATTTGAGGGGAACACCGAATTGTTTGCTGTTCCACAGCTTCCAAAAACTCGCAAATCGCTCTCTTCCTTCCGCACAACTTGACACTGATCTCGTTTAGTTCACCACGTTGCAAACTCATGAAAGAAGTATGATACGTGAAAGCTTCCACATTTTCCAACTCCACTCCATCTCGATCGTGGACATTGCAGGAAAAAGTGCGAAATCTTCCAGCTTTTTCTCTGCCGCTGAATTGTGACTCGTGAACTCGTTGTTTCACAGTTGCAATTTTTTTGTTGCAGTTCTGACAAGTGAGGCTTTTCTCTAGCCCAACAAATTTTGACGCACTTTGAAGATCTTTGACGAGGTATATAGGTCGACAACATGGTATCATGAGCACCAAGCTCATGATATCTAGGTCATTGTGTTGAAAGCTAGTGCTTCTTCATTTGTCACCCTCTCCAGGTATGACATAAATGAGCTTGCAACATGGTGAAATAAAGCAGATCAGTGCAATCTATTACTTCTTAATTTGTCACACTCTCAAGGTATGAAATACATAGTATCCGTCGCAGACAACTGCAGTGAAAACTATCAAGTTTCCGCTGCGTCGATTTATTCATGGTCCACTTTTCAGAGCTATATAGGACCACAGACAACACGAGAGCTCTGAATAACTTGCATTTGAGGGGAATACCGAGTTGTTTGCTCTTTCGAAGCTTCTGAAAACTCGCAAATTGATCTCTCCCTTCCACCAACTTGACACTGGTCTCCTTAAGGTAACCATGTTGATAGTTCATGAAAGAACCCAGATACTTGAAAGCCTCTACATTTCCGAACTCCTCTCTATCTCGAATTTGGACCTTGCAGGAGAAAATGTGACACCTTCCAGCTTTTTTTTACCGCAGAAGTATTGTGACTCATGAACTCGTCCGCCTTTCAGAGTTGGGAATTTCTTAGTGCAGTTCTGACAAGTGAGGCTTTTGTCTAGCCCAACAAAATTAGACGGGCTGTCTTCCACACTCTTCGACTTTTCAGACTAGCAGAATCTGGCTTCATGCATTTTGCAGTGTCGAAGTGACGTTTACAACCTGAATATAAACAACTCTCATCATCCGCAATCGCAGATAATCTGTTATTCGCCGTAGAGACTAGGTCAGCAACGAATGACCTCTCTTCATTTTCGGAATCAGAGACACCCAATAAAACAATATCATCGGCGAAATCAAGATCAGCAACACATAGTTCGATATTGATTCCTCTTTGAACTTAATTAGCCAACACATAGATTATCACAAGACGAAAGAGAATACGCGACCATATATCACACTGGTGAAAACCAGTTTTTACGTCGAACGACTGACCTTTCCCGCCCTCTGCCTTGACGCAGCACTTGAAGCCTTCGTAGCTGTTGCTAATGACGTTCACATCTTTTTGCGGAAGCCCGTAATGCTTCATTATCTTGTACGTCATCTTGCGGTGCACCAAATCGAATGAAAACTTTTTCCTCGGGGATTCATTTAGCTGTGATTGCAAAGATTTGTTAAATTCTGTCGGGATATTTTAGAGAAACACGGATCAAAAGTCCCATAGTTGATTTAGAGTAGAGTTTGCATTTCAAATGCGCCTGCAAGTTTTTTTCAATATTACTCAATTACTCTTTTTAGCTTCTCAAAGTACTATTCTCAACTTTTGGTAGCAAAAAGCGTATCTGACTAATTAAAACAGCAACTGAGTTTTAACAGTTCAAACGAGAAGAAAGAAACTAATCTTAAAACAAAATACGAACATATATTCCTTCATAGTTCGACCATGTAAAAAAAAACGGAAACTAAAACGTATTTAACTGGACAACTGGGAAACTAATAAATGGTTTAATTAGTCTACATTTGAGCTTTCAAAGATGCTGACTTGCCACGTAGTTTAAGTACTCGTTGGTAACAGAAGCCAATCAATCTCTGCTGGCCGACATTATGCCTCAAGACTTATGGAGAATGTCAGGTAGAACAAAGTATGTGAAAGCACGCTTTCGAACGAAATTGGAGTATGGCAAATTTCCAGAGGAGAATGATAAACAAACTTTACCATCAGGCTAAGATAAGAAGACTTGAGACCTCTAATAGCTAAAAACAAAGGCCAACAATTAACGGGCGACGCAATACCCCGCCTGAGATACCCCACCCAATAAAAATGGACATTTTTGATAAAATTATTCAATAAAACGAAAGCTTTTGGAAAATATTTTCGTTTTTGATAGCAACAAAATTCTTCATGATTGGATTTGTCTTACACATTTAGGCATTTTAGGTACAACTCATCTGCCTGATAGATGCTGACTTGGAAGCCAGAAAACTTGCATTTTCGACTTGCGTTTTTGAGACACTTGGAAATTTATTTTAATAGGAAACTGGAAAAAAATTGTTGCGAGTTAGAAACTTGAAAAAAAGTGTGACTTGGAAACTCTGTTTGTAAGATTCATGAAATGTGTTGTAATGAATGTGTCACATCTATGATGACCTACTTCATAAATCACAACGAATTTTGGGTCACCATTAAATGACAAATAGCAGGTCTGTAGAAATGATCAAAATTTTCGCATAGAGATGATGAGATCAAAAGAGCCATTTTTCTCTATTTTGCGCTTATTCAAACCGCCTATAATATTTAGCTCTCCATTGTTTAAAACTTCCTGGCATTTGAATTTGCTGAAATTATCACGCATCGCCAACTGCATGACACACTTCTGATGATGCATTGGTGCAAACCTTCAAAAAACTATACAAAAATTTGGCATGATAAATGTTCGAAGGACAATTTTAGAGTAAATTTGTTTCCTTTCAGTATCACTTTTATAGTGAATCATTTTAAGTGTGAGATTCTGGATTTGTTACAGACAACAAAATCAAAATTTTCTTTTCTTTTTCTTTTTTTCAATTTTCTTTTTTTATTTTTCTTTTTTAATTTAAAAAATGTTTGATTAATTGGTCCTGATTTTGCTCCTGGCAGAGACCAATCCTTGTCTTGTACTTCAAAATTAAGAATCTGATGACAACTGTGAAGCAAGTGGCGGACAAAAAATGTAGCTGCAATAGTCAAACTCTATTCGACAATGCGATGCTCTTGCATTTACTCTTTTCACCGGCCTTGGAGTAATTTCCTAACCCGAGCATTGAGGACACAATCTTTTAAAGACTTTTTTCCGTGGAACCGTTAAAACTTATATTGTGTCCTGTAATTGTGTTTTCTGTTTCATAATAAATTTACCCTGGGTTAAAACGTCAAATACTTCATGCCAGCTTCTTTTTTTGGTTCACATTGAAATTAATTATCAATCGGTTTATGAGACTGAAAAAAATAGTGCTCAGCTCTATTAATAAATTATCGCGTAAATAGATGTTTCAACTCCGCTAACATGAACGTGGGATCATGAATTTTGATCATCCAGAGCAGATTTTTTCTCTATGGGATTCAATCTAAAAGCCTCAAGTTCTTTCCCTAACTTAGAAACTGAGTTTTGACTTTTCGTTTTTGGTGTTTTGGCGAAGATGCGTGTCAAAAATTTATTCATTTTTCGGTAACTCTCTTCTGGCAGTGACAGAGCAGGGCGCAGTGGTGTTGCGTTTTTGTAAATTTTTGCTAAACCGTTAAGTTTGGCTCGTTGTGCTAACGATAGGCAGTTTCTTATTTAACATGTCGCAGTTTTCAGAGCAATATTTTTCGTTTCGAATCAACCACGGAACTGTTTATAAATTTTTCGGTTTCCTGAAGAATTAAAGAGTGTGCAGCTTTTTGTCCTTGAAAGCAATTCAAATTATGGAGGCACTGCAACTGTAAGTTTGTTTTCAGACAGTTGTCAGTAAACAAAATGTGGGCCTTTATCGAAAGGAAACGCTAGCATGTGGTTTTTAAAGTTTTGAGAGTAGAAATAAACCACTTGCTAGCGTGGTTTATTTCTACTCTCAAAACTTTTCTATTTTCTATAAAAAATGGCATAACACCTTGCTGTGGCTTCGACTTTGCATACACTTTTGCATGAATCTAGTTTTCTGTCAAAAAGAGTAGAATTATTTAAGTATCCACATTTTGTTGTACCTTTATCTTTTATTATTTTCCTTATTCTATAGTGTTTGCTACTTGTAAATTGGCGCTGAAAAACTAATTTGGACAGCATGCCAATTGAAAAGTGAAACGGATGATTATATTGAAAATAATTGAAACTTGCACATTGAAAATATGTGCAAGTTTTTCATTTTACTAATTATAAAAAATCTAAAATTTCGTACAAAAGTAATTGAGAGCAAAGCTTTCAAATTTTTGGAGGTCCTATTGTGCAATTTTCAAAGCTGCTTTGAATATTTTTTGCGGTGAAATTATATGGTATTTGATAGCATAAGAAAAACGTGAAAAGTAAAAAAAATTAGCAAGGCACGTAGATGTTACAACTTTAAAGCCGCCGAAAGACGACCATCAGATGCTACAGTCATTTTTGTTCCGAACCCCAGTTTAGTGGGCGGGAAGGAACTATATACTCAAACGGGTTTTTTTAATCAGTCAATTTTGGCTGATCGACATATTCATTGTAGAGAGCTGTGAGTGGTATCGTTAGAGTGGTATCGTATGTTGACCGTTCTTTTTGTTGTCATTTTGAGATAGCCATGTCTCAAAATAAGCTGTCCATTTTTTTAATAAAGTTAACATTCGTTACGTTTATTATGCAAAATTGGTTTTTTGAGCACTGCCAATCTCATTTCTGTTAAATTGTAGCTTAGTTTCTCTATACACAATTTACAGCCATAATCTAGTGACCTAAAATGTGCTCTTCATAACAGTTTTAATTTCTTAAATTTTATTTTTTCTTGGTACGAAGTTTTTTCACAGTATTGCAATAATAGTGGTTCTGTTGCCATTTGAAACAAAAAGCAATTGAAAAATTTTTTATTGCTCTTAGTGAACATTTTAATGTTGAATTGGCTGGGACACCATTTTTGTGCGAGTTTTATTTTTGTTTTTGCCTTTATATTACGTTCTTTTTGTAGTCGTATAACATTTCCTGGATATTGAAAGGTCTGAATCACTTTCTATATTAGTGTAAATGAATGTTTCAATAATTTCAGTTGATATAATTTGTCTTTAATCAGTATGACATAAATTGTTTTCAAAAATAGGCAACGTTTTTTTAAACTTTGCACTTCTGCTCTTTTCTTTTCGACTTGTTATCAAATCGGATTGATGAAAAGTTCCATATTTTTTTCTAATGAAAGGTTTTATCTAATGTCACGTTTATTGAGTAAATATAATTTTTAAATGAACAACAAATTTGTTCGTAAATAATATTTGTAATTACTTGATTTTTATCGCAGTTTTTTTTTCTGGTAGGCACGTTAATGACAGGTCCTGTCGGCCCTCTAAAGTATACTTTTTTATTCATTTAATGTTTTTCTGAAAGATTTGTTATTTTTTATCTCTTCATTATTTGGTAGACAATTAAGTGAAAAATTTAGCTGAGCATGGTCGAAACATAATGTGCGAACGTACTTTAAGGAGCCTCCTTGTCTTTTTTTCGAATTGAAATTAAACAATACTCAGTCAAACTATGGGTCAGATTGTTTGAGCTCGTACGTAACACCTTTTTGAACCAATTGTAATTGCTGTGTCGTAGTTTTTTATTTCTGGGTTAAAAAAATCAATATTTTCAAGTTTTTTGCTAATTTCTTTATCGTTTTCTATCAATTTGCGATTGAACAGAGTGAACTCTTGGACATTTTTTGTCGATATAGATGCAACGAAATAGTGGCTTCAAATACCACATGCCTCAGCTTTATTCACTGACAAGTAGAAAAAAAATTATACGAAATCAAAGTTCAGTCTAATTTGCAATTGGATCTAAGCAAACACAACATAATTTTTCAAAATCTTCCCAAAAAAGTGATGATATACATTGAAAAATCAGGCAGGAGTACTCAGTAAGTTTAGCGCCAATTTTTTTGACGTTTGATGAACCGAAAGAGCAAAATGGTGAAGCATCAAACGTCAGCGTTAGATGAATATTTGCTACTTACTATATGCAAAGGCCAAATTCTATATTACACTTATAACACCGCATATTCAGCACCCAGACCCGAGTTTCTGGTTATCCACTCCTCAAATCATTGTTTGATAACACTGCTATGTCAACACTGACGTAATCAATCAATAGGAGAGATGTACGGTTCATCTCAAAATGACCATCTTGGCAACAGAGTGAATCTCAAAAGACAGTTGCCTCGCTGACCCACCCACTACAATTATGTGAACAGAGGATTGATTATATGTTTATTGAGGAACATGCAAATACCAACATAAAAGTTGACAGAGAGCAACAAGTTCACGACCAAGGGTCAAGAAATGCCTGAACAAACGAATGCCAAGTAGTATACACAGGGTTCATGTCTGACTTCTGCTATACTCGGACCGCCAAAAAGGTACAATTATTGGAGATGTCTTCGTTAAAATATGTTGGAAGAGGAAATAAGCATAAATTTAACAAAATTATTTCTATTTTATTTCAATTTTTGTCGGACGTTGTTTAACAAAAGCGTACGAGTAAACTAATAAACTAAGTCAATTTTACGAAAAAGGAGATAAACTAAATTAGAAATAAGTACCATATTGTAGACAAATTTAGATAAATAATTCATTTTTTCAAAAGGCACAATACTGATGACAAAAATTTTGCAAATATTAAGCAACTGATTTTCTGTCATGCTTAAAACTGTACGAAACCACAAATGTTGAAAAAGTTTTGAGAGTACAAACAATTATGAATAGAACGACATATTAGCGGTTTCTTTTGATAGAAGAACAGCTTGTTGCTCGCTGAGAAAACAAAAATAAATTCTGACAATTTTGATTTGCCTGAAGAAAATTGACAATTCTGGTAAAGTTTTTAAAGCTTGATAAAATATTAATAGTCCTTTGCCTGGTGTGAACACGAAAACGCTCCAAAATTGACAAGATATACTAAAAAAATGCGCTTTTATGGGGTAAGAAGAGGCCCATTTTATGATCTCAAAAATCTGCACTAAACTTTAATACCACCTTCAATATGATGAAGTAGCTGTCAAAATCTATATAGTTGCTTGACACCGATTTTTGTCAAAATACTGGAAACAAAAACTGAAACACGAGCTGTTAGAAAAGAAATAACTTAAAGTTGCAATTGTACATCTCATAGTAGATCTAAAAGAAAGCATTGCTTTTTAGGATGTTCTCCTTAGAGGGGCCAACAAGTTTTGGAAGAATGCATTCAAGTGGCAACACTTGATCACTTGATTAAGTATTTCCCTAATTTTTCCTAGATATTTTTTTTTACTTTTTCGAACAAGTAAAAATCTCTAAGAAATTTTCTAGAAAAATCTTAATCAATTGTTGCGACTTCAAAACATGTTCCAAAATTGTCTTTCCCGCTTATGAGAACATCCTATAGAATAATGCTTTCTTTTAGACTCTATAAGATGTACTTTTGAAAGTTTAAGTTAATTTTATTTCCAAAAACTCTTTTCGTTTTTTCTTTCCAATATTTTGAAAAAAATAGGTGTCAAGCAACGATGCAGATTATGGCAGCTCCCTGTTCGTATTGAAAGTGGAATTACTGTTTACTGCAGATTCATTAAATCAAAAAATCTGGCTAGTATTATCCCGAAAAAGCGCATTTTTTGACACATCATGTCAATTTTGGCGCGTTTTCGTTTTCACACCAGTCAAAGCACTGTTAATATTATATTTTCGATATTAAGGAACTTTACAAGAATTGACAATTTTCTTAAAGCAATTCAAAAGCAATTTAGTTCTGTTTTCTCAGCGAACAACACACTGTACTTTTATCAAAAGAAACCGCTAAGATGCCTTTCCCATTCACAGTTGTTTATTTTCTCGATAACTTTTTCCCAACTTCTGTGGTTTTGTAAAGCTTAAAGCATGACAGAAAAATAGTTGTTTGTTATTTACAAAATTCTTATCATCAGTAATTTATTTTTAAAAAAATGAATTAATTTATCAAAAATTGTCCTGATTATAGTACTTATTTCTAATTTAGCTTGTTTCTTTATTTCGTAAGATTGAATTAGTTTACTCTGATGTTTTAGTTAAACAACGTTCGACTCAATTATTCAAAGAAAAATGAAGTAGTTTTTTTTCAAAATTAGCGGTAGATTTCCACGTCCAAAATATTTGAACGAAGTCATCTCCAATAAATGTATCTTTTTTGCGGTCTGAGTATAGCAGAAGTGTTTCGTTTTTTCCAGCGTTTCTATTGGTTTTAAATGTGCCACTCTCGATTAATTGTAGGTTGTTATTTGCACTTTTCTCATTAAACACATTCTCCTCTGTTAGCGTGACTGTGAGGAAGAGTCAGCGATGAAACTGCCAATTGAGATGGTCCGTTTGAGATGAACCGTTTATCTCTCTTTTTTGAGTGCTTATTCCAGTGTTGACATAGCAGTGTTCACAAGAAATGGCTTGCCCGGGTCAAGAAAAAAATCGAAAAATATGTAAGATAAGTTGGTGAAAAGTTGGTCATAATTTTGCAGTGAAATGAGGTGAATGCGGTCAAATTATGTAAGTTCACCGCTAGAGTAAGCGGTTAACTTACAAAAATGCTCCAGATTTCAACGCTTACTTTAATTTTCTGTCCTTGCACGGATTCGAACCTCTCACCTTCTGCATGTCAACCACTTCTCCTTCCAATGCGCCGATTCTCACTAACATCTAGCATATTTGTTTTGAAATTAAATCAAATTCACTCTCCTTTAGGTAAAACATACGCGCTGAATTTTTGTAAGATAAGCGGTGAAATTGCAAATCTTAGCGGTGAAAGGTGGTGAATGCGGTGAAATTTTGTAAGTTCAACGCTTCCTCAAATGGTGAAATTACAAAAACTGGTGAAATAACATAAAAGTTGACAGAGAGCAACTAGTTCGCGACCAAGGGTTAAGAAATACCTGAAAAAACGAAAGCCAAGAAGTACACACAGGGTTTATGTCTGAATTCTGCTATACTCGGACAGCAAAAAGATACAATTATTGGAGATGTCTTCGTTAAAATATGTTGGAAGAGGAAATCAGGAAGAGCAGAACATCCTAAAGAGCAATGCTTTCTTTTAGATCTACTATGAGATGTACAATTGAAACTTCAAGTTATTTCATTTCTAACAGCTCGTGTTTCAGCTTTTGTCTCCAGTGTTTTGACAAAAATAGGTGTCAAGCAACTATATAGATTTTGACAGCTACTTCATCAAATTGAAGGTGGCATTAAAGTTTAGTGCAGATTTTTGAGAGCATAAAATGGGGCTCTTCTTACCCCATAAAAGAGCATTTTTTTAGTATATCTTGTCAATTTTGGAGCGTTTTTGTGTTTACACCAGTCAAAGCACTGTTAATCTATTTTCTTCAATATCAAGGAACTTTACCAGAATTGACATTTTTCTTAAAGCAATTCAAAAGCAATTTATTTCTGTTTTGTCAGCGAACAACACACTGTACTTTTATCAAAAGAAACCGCTAAGATGCCTTTTTTGCCTTTCCCATTCACAGTTGTTTATTTTCTCGATAACTTTTTCTCAACTTCTGTGGTTTTGTACAGCTTAAAGCAAGACAGAAAAATAGTTGTTTTTTTATTTACAAAATTCTTATCATCAGTATTGTATTTCTTAAAAAAATGAATTAATTTATCAGAAAATGTCCTGATTATAGTACTTATTTCTAATTTAGCTTGTTTCTTTCTTTCGTAAGATTGACTTAGTTTACTCTGATGTTTTAGTTAAACAACGTTTGACTCAAATATTGAAAGAAAAATGAAGTAGTTTTTTTTTCAAAATTCGCGTTAGATTTCCACGCCCAACATATTTTAACGAAGTCATCTCCAATAATTGTGTCTTTTTTGCGGTCAGAGTGTAGCAGAAGTCAGTCATGATCCCTGTGTTTACTTCTTGTCTTTCGTTTTTTTCCTTTCTATTAGTTTTAACGTTTCTTAACTATTGGTTTTAAACTTGCCACTCTCAATCAACTTGTAGGTTGTTATTTGCATTTTCCTCATTAAACACACTCTCCTCTGTTAGCTTGACTGCGAGGGTGAGTCAGCGATAAAACTGCCAATTGAGATGATCAGTTTGAGATGAACCGTTTATCTCTCTTTTTTGAGTGCTTATTCCAGTGTTGACATAGCAGTGTTCACAAGAAATGGCTTGCCCGGTTCGAAAAAAATTCGAAAAATATGTAAGATAAGTTATTGAAAAGTTGGTTATAATTTTGCAGTGAAAGGCGGTGAATGCGGTAAAATTATGTTAGTTCACCGCTAAAGTAAGCGGTGAACTTACAAAAATGCTCCAGATTTCACCGGTTACTTTAATTTTCCGTCCTTGCACGGATTTGAACCTCTCACCGTCTGCTTCTCAGCCATTTCTCCTTCCGATGCGCCAATTCAAACTAACTTCTTGCATATTTGTTTTGAAAATAAATCAAATTCACTCTCATTTATGTAAAACATACGCGTTGAATTTTTGTAAGATAAGCGGTGAAATTGCAAATTTTAGCGGTGAAAGGTGGTTAATGCGGTGAAATTATGTAAGTTCACCGCTTCCTCAATTGGTGAAATTACGTAAACTCAGCGATTAAAAAAGTTTCAAAAATATTTATGATTTTTCGTGGGTAAATTTTACGTGCGTGTTTTAAAAAATGTATTTTATGTAATTTCACCATGTTCACTGCTCTTCTCACAAAATTTTAACACTTTTTTTCTAAGCGTTGAATTTATGTAAGTTCACCACTAAGTGAAGCGGTGAATTTATGTAATTTAATCGTATTCACCGCTTATTTTACATAATTTGGACACTTCTTTTCGAAGCCGTAAATTTATGTAATTTCACCGCTAAAGTCAGCGGTGAAATTATGTAATTTCACCGCTACCAGGCGATAAAGATTTTTTCACCGCATTAACCCTCTGATTTATGAAATTTCACAGCATTCACCGCTTATCATACGAAATTTTGCGCTGAATGGCGGTGACACCTCGACCCGGGTGACAACCAATTTTGCAAAACCCGAATCTTGGTTACTGACTGCGCGATGTTATACTTGCAATATGGAAATATTGCTTCTAGTGAATACCAGATGTTTATCTAACGCTGAAGTTTAATGCTACACCATTTTGCTCATTCGGTTCATCAAACATGAAGTAAATCCACGCTAAACTTATTGAGTAATCCTGCCGAATTTTTTCATTTATTTTCATTACTTTTTGTGAGAATAATTTGAAAAATTGTGTTTGAGGAGATCCAATGGGAAATTAGACAGTTTTGAATAAATCTTTTCTGCTAACGACTGATTAATGATGATGCAAGCTTCATCTGATGATAACAGGCTCGAGCAAGACATATCTATGTTATTTAGTCGATTTATCAAACATTGTCAAGGACACGCTGACTTTTGCTCGATTTTAGAGACAAAAACCGGCAAAAATCGACACAACATAATAATCTCAAAACCGGACTCCCCTGGTCTAGGTACAGACTTATGAAAAGACAATGCTCGACCAAAATGCACTATGAAAAGACCATACTCAACTCATTTGAGCTATGAAAAGAGTTTAGCTGAACTTTAAGACGTTCTGGACTTTAGCTCGACTGAACTTTTTCGCAAAAGACTTTAGCTGGACCCAAATTTTTACAAAAAACTTTGGCTCGACTTACAATTTGAGCTGGACTTAAGCTCGACACAATGTTTGCATACAAAGTCAAGATAAAGTCTTTTCATGGGTCCATCGTTGGTCTTTCCAGAAGTCTGCTTTTTCGCCATTAAAATTTTCCGTGCAAAAGTGCACATAACGTAGTCAGCGTGTACACTACTTCGTTTTTTACGATTCAGAAGAACCACAAATCCCTCATAAAATAAACCTGCATTATTTTTTTTAAATAATGGTTCATAAATTTGGAAGGAAAACAAACTGAATAACGCCGAAAATTGGGACTTGGACCAATCCACTTAAGCTAGCTGGTTTCATTGAATCAAGTAATGTGGTAATATGCTCCAGCTGCAATATCTCTTTATCTTAAGATTTGCGGAAAATCTTAAGGCTTTTGCAAGTTTTCAAACTGTTTCTTAAGTTTGACTGCTCTGGTGCAAAGCTATTTAGTCTTTCTCCGGCTCTGCTTCTGTATGTACACAGGCAGAACAAAATGAAAAAAACTGGATTTTGAAAAAAATAGAATTATGAAAAGACTAATGGTGGACCCATGAAAAGGCCTTTACTCGACTTTGTTGGTTATGAAATGACTAATTGTCAACTTTAGCCGGATTTTCTTTGTTATGAAAAGACTTATGCTCGACCCATGAAAAGAAATTAGCTCGACTTTAACTAGGAAGCTACACCGTGTAATTATAGTCAATATTGGCCCCCCCACTAGACTTTTAAAGTCTTTTCATAAGTCGAGGTCTAGGCTTGGGTCAAGTAGTCAACTTCTTGAAACCCTTTTCATACCAACAAAACAAACGAACCAAAAGAATCATTTTTAGGTTTATGTTAATAGTACAAAATCCTAATCGTGTTAAGGACATTCCTCCTCCATCATAAGTTGTTCACATTCGTTGACAGTCAGCCCAAAAGCTTCGAAACACACGATTTAAGATGGATCCTTGAGGGCTTCTTCACCCGAAGTTTTTGGCTTGTTGCCAGATTAATCCAAGTTTTATCAGTAGATAATGCGATCGTTCGATCAATTTAACTGAAAACTTCAAGCAGTGAACCTATTAGGCCCGCCGTAAAGCTGACCAAGTTATGTCATGAATAATTTTTGATGAATTTTCTCTTGCGTTAGATGCCGACATTGAACGCTTCAGTATATTCCTCAAAACGCATTCGACACTCCGTATCAACAGCCCGCTTTAATCTATTATTGATTTTATATTGCAGAGTTTTGTCTCAAAACCCATTTGCCTTTTTACGCATTTGATTTTTTTCCATTGGTTATTTTAGTTTTTAAATTAGATATTTACCCTTATATTCCATTGACAGTTTTTTTGCATTTATTCCATTAGTGATCTGAATGGATGATTGAACATATTCTGCAAGTGGGGCCGCTGATGTCAAAAACACATTGACTTATGCTTGATTTTGGCTCATCACCTCAAGATTTTCTCCCCTCTCAAATTAAGTTGTTCACATTTTTTCGGCACCCATTCCAGGAGCTTCAAAACCACATCTAAAGCTAAGTATTGTTAAGAAAATAGATTTCGCACAGAGCTAAAGTGATGTGCACCATGTTTTTTTCCGACGTTTCAGAATGTTTTAAGATCCAGAATTAGACCTGCATGAAAACAGGTCTAATTAGACCTGTATGAAAACAGGTACAAAATCATGTCTGACTATGGTGCGGCAAAAACAGAGACCACAAAGGCAAAAAGTCAAAGAGAAAGATAGCAATATTAGAGACCTTTTGATATTGCTTAATTATTTGTATATTTTTCTGGTTATTTTGGGGTTATACCCACCCTGAGCAAACCCATTTGGTTCTTCAATCCTCTAACCTCCCACCTTCATTTGGGTTCGTCTGGAGATTTACCCACTCAAAGAATACCCTTCTCGTTGGTTGTCCTCCTCCTCCCAACCTGCTTTCTTTCACGTTCGTCTCAGGTTTTATCCACCCGGGGACCTGTTTCTGGTTGGTCGTTTCCTCAACCCGCACCTACTGTCCCGGATTTTTTGCAGCATTACCCATCCTATGGACCCCCTTCTGGTTGGACGTCCACCAAAACCGCACTTTCTTTTGGGTTCTTCTTGGGTTTCACCCGCTCCCTGGACCCGTTGTGGTTGATGGTTCCCCAACTTCACTTCTTCCCGGTTCTTCTGGGGTTTTACCGTTCGCAGAGACCCCAATTTATGTTGTTCTTTCACCCAACCCCCCATCTGTTTTCCTGTTCTGAGGTTTTACCAACCACTAGGTACGCCTTCTGCTTGGCCATTTGGCATTCCCATTCCTTCTTCGACTTTAACTAGGAAGCTACACCGTGTAATTATAGTCAATATTGGCCCCCCCACTAGACTTTTAAAGTCTTTTCATAAGTCGAGGTCTAGGCTTGGGTCAAGTAGTCAACTTCTTGAAACCCTTTTCATACCAACAAAACAAACGAACCAAAAGAATCATTTTTAGGTTTATGTTAATAGTACAAAATCCTAATCGTGTTAAGGACATTCCTCCTCCATCATAAGTTGTTCACATTCGTTGACAGTCAGCCCAAAAGCTTCGAAACACACGATTTAAGATGGATCCTTGAGGACTTCTTCACCCGAAGTTTTTGGCTTGTTGCCAGATTAATCCAAGTTTTATCAGTAGATAATGCGATCGTTCGATCAATTTAACTAAAAACTTCAAGCAGTGAACCTATTAGGCCCGCCGTAAAGCTGACCAAGTTATGTCATGAATAATTTTTGATGAATTTTCTCTTGCGTTAGATGCCGACATTGAACGCTTCAGTATATTCCTCAAAACGCATTCGACACTCCGTATCAACAGCCCGCTTTAATCTATTATTGATTTTATTTTGCAGAGTTTTGTCTCAAAACCCATTTGCCTTTTGACGCATTTGATTTTTTTCCATTGGTTATTTTAGTTTTTAAATTAGATTTTTACCCTTATTTTCCATTGACAGTTTTTTTGCATTTATTCAATTAGTGATCTGAATGGATGATTGAACATATTCTGCAAGTGGGGCCGCTGATATCAAAAACACATTGACTTATGCTTGATTTTGGCTCATCACCTCAAGATTTTCTCCTCTCTCAAATTAAGTTGTTCACATTTTTTCGGCACCCATTCCAGGAGCTTCAAAACCACATCTAAAGCTAAGTATTGTTAAAAAATAGATTTCGCACAGAGCTAAAGTGATGTGCACCATGTTTTTTTCCGACGTTTCAGAATGTTTTAAGATCCAGAATTAGACCTGCATGAAAACAGGTCTAATTAGACCTGTATGAAAACAGGTACAAAATCATGTCTGACTATGGTGCGGCAAAAACAGAGACCACAAAGGCAAAAAGTCAAAGAGAAAGATAGCAATATTAGAGACCTTTTGATATTGCTTAATTATTTGTATATTTTTCTGGTTATTTTGGGGTTATACCCACCCTGAGCAAACCCATTTGGTTCTTCAATCCTCTAACCTCCCACCTTCATTTGGGTTTGTCTGGAGATTTACCCACTCAAAGAATACCCTTCTCGTTGGTTGTCCTCCTCCTCCCAACCTGCTTTCTTTCACGTTCGTCTCAGGTTTTATCCACCCGGGGACCTGTTTCTGGTTGGTCGTTTCCTCAACCCGCACCTACTGTCCCGGATTTTTTGCAGCATTACCCATCCTATGGACCCCCTTCTGGTTGGACGTCCACCAAAACCGCACTTTCTTTTGGGTTCTTCTTGGGTTTCACCCGCTCCCTGGACCCGTTGTGGTTGATGGTTCCCCAACTTCACTTCTTCCCGGTTCTTCTGGGGTTTTACCGTTCGCAGAGACCCCAATTTATGTTGTTCTTTCACCCAACACCCCATCTGTTTTCCTGTTCTGAGGTTTTACCAACCACTAGGTACGCCTTCTGCTTGGCCATTTGGCATTCCCATGCCTTCTTCGACTTTAACTAGGAAGCTACACCGTGTAATTATAGTCAATATTGGCCCCCCCACTAGACTTTTAAAGTCTTTTCATAAGTCGAGGTCTAGGCTTGGGTCAAGTAGTCAACTTCTTGAAACCCTTTTCATACCAACAAAACAAACGAACCAAAAGAATCATTTTTAGGTTTATGTTAATAGTACAAAATCCTAATCGTGTTAAGGACATTCCTCCTCCATCATAAGTTGTTCACATTCGTTGACAGTCAGCCCAAAAGCTTCGAAACACACAATTTAAGATGGATCCTTGAGGACTTCTTCACCCGAAGTTTTTGGCTTGTTGCCAGATTAATCCAAGTTTTATCAGTAGATAATGCGATCGTTCGATCAATTTAACTGAAAACTTCAAGCAGTGAACCTATTAGGCCCGCCGTAAAGCTGACCAAGTTATGTCATGAATAATTGTTGATGAATTTTCTCTTGCGTTAGATGCCGACATTGAACGCTTCAGTATATTCCTCAAAACGCATTCGACACTCCGTATCAACAGCCCGCTTTAATCTATTATTGATTTTATTTTGCAGAGTTTTGTCTCAAAACCCATTTGCCTTTTGACGCATTTGATTTTTTTCCATTGGTTATTTTAGTTTTTAAATTAGATTTTTACCCTTATATTCCATTGACAGTTTTTTTGCATTTATTCCATTAGTGATCTGAATGGATGATTGAACATATTCTGCAAGTGGGGCCGCTGATATCAAAAACACATTGACTTATGCTTGATTTTGGCTCATCACCTCAAGATTTTCTCCTCTCTCAAATTAAGTTGTTCACATTTTTTCGGCACCCATTCCAGGAGCTTCAAAACCACATCTAAAGCTAAGTATTGTTAAAAAAATAGATTTCGCACAGAGCTAAAGTGATGTGCACCATGTTTTTTTCCGACGTTTCAGAATGTTTTAATATCCAGAATTAGACCTGCATGAAAACAGGTCTAATTAGACCTGTATGAAAACAGGTACAAAATCATGTCTGACTATGGTGCGGCAAAAACAGAGACCACAAAGGCAAAAAGTCAAAGAGAAAGATAGCAATATTAGAGACCTTTTGATATTGCTTAATTATTTGTATATTTTTCTGGTTATTTTGGGGTTATACCCACCCTGAGCAAACCCATTTGGTTCTTCAATCCTCTAACCTCCCACCTTCATTTGGGTTTGTCTGGAGATTTACCCACTCAAAGAATACCCTTCTCGTTGGTTGTCCTCCTCCTCCCAACCTGCTTTCTTTCACGTTCGTCTCAGGTTTTATCCACCCGGGGACCTGTTTCTGGTTGGTCGTTTCCTCAACCCGCACCTACTGTCCCGGATTTTTTGCAGCATTACCCATCCTATGGACCCCCTTCTGGTTGGACGTCCACCAAAACCGCACTTTCTTTTGGGTTCTTCTTGGGTTTCACCCGCTCCCTGGACCCGTTGTGGTTGATGGTTCCCCAACTTCACTTCTTCCCGGTTCTTCTGGGGTTTTACCGTTCGCAGAGACCCCAATTTATGTTGTTCTTTCACCCAACACCCCATCTGTTTTCCTGTTCTGAGGTTTTACCAACCACTAGGTACGCCTTCTGCTTGGCCATTTGGCATTCCCATGCCTTCTAGCACATTCTTGTGCCAAACGCAATACCTCACCTAACATGTGGTTGGATAGGCAGGCATAAGTGGGTTCTGGCATCTGGCTGAAGTCAGTACTGGGATTGGTAGGCTGTGCAGTTTGGTAGTTACTTGTATGAGTTTTGATAGGTATAGGTACCAAAAAAAACTAAGGTCATGCTGTTATCAAGATTCTATGAAGCAAACATATGTAAGACGTCCCTTCATAAGTGATGAGAAATTTTTGTTAGTAATTGCCAGCAATTGATTGGCGAGGACAAATACCGTTCAGTTTGGAAGTTTGTTGTTTCTTCGCTAAATCATTTTAGTCTACTGCAATGGGTGAAACTGGACCAATCACACACATCAGTGAGCCTGCCAGAAAATCCAGTACACTAGAGAGATCTGTAGATGTCCTCCCTTAACATTTAATTCAATAGGTTGGTACAGGTAGGTTCCGGCATCTGGCTGCTATGAGTACTATTATTAGAAGTTTGTGCCCTTTGTTAGGTTTTTGTATTGATATGTTCTGATAGGCTCTGGTTGTTGGTTGCTAAAGCCTAGGTAGGTAATGGTATAAGTTGTTATAGCTATGGTTAGGAAGGTAAGTAACGATAAGTTTTGGCCGTTGATATAGATAAAATAGGTTGTGGGTAAAGATAGGTTCTGGTCATTCTCATTGGAGCAACTATCCATGGCTGCAATGTCAAATTCTAAATCTCAGGAGAACAATTTGGAAATGTCAAAACCATTGATTGAAAACAACATGCAGACATAAAGCTTCATTTTTAATTTAATTTTTCTGAAAGGGAAGCTTCAGAAGATTAGGAATGTTCAGACGAAATATCCAAACAAATAAAAGCAATGCAACGTAGACTTAAGCCCACCTTTTTTGAACTGCATAGTTCGTATGATCCTGAAAAATGGGGTCGGATTTTCAATGAATGTAGTCCGCTAAAATCGGATTGTAAAAAACTTGTAAAAAATGTTAAAGAACTAAACAATAGGAAACAACAGAAACCAGATCCCAAGAAGAGCATCATCCAAGACCCCGACATAATTCCACACCAAAAACAACCGACTCGCCCTAATTTTGTTGTCGACGACTCCGTTACTGAACAAACTCAATAATCTTACACTAGGCTTCTGCGCTCGCTGCTAGCTTTTTTGCTGTTAAGTCCAGTTTTGTTGCAACCTGTAATTCAAGTAATAAAAACGATTGAACGTTTTCATCATTTTGGATATCGTCAACTGCCCCTTGCAGCACATCGCAATAATCCTACCTGAAATTTCTGGAGAGATATTTGCCAATAATTACATTATCTGTTGGTTTTTTGTACCATATCGCTGCGCAAATGTCAGAGACTTCTGATCAATCGGTATCGAAGTCCAAATCTTTTCAGAAATCTATAACGAAAATACATGCACATATTTTCAATAGGTTTTGCTTGAGATGCATGAAAAGGTTCAGCACATTTCTTTCTACTATTGACTGGATTCTGAGCTCCGATGACACCATCCGGAAAAAAAAATTCGTATACAGTAATTAGAAACGGGCAAAGTAGAAGCCATTGCGGCCGGTTATGATTGCAACGGTGACAAAACGTTTCTGCAATAAATGGCTTCCAAGATCATTTTGGTATACCAAACATATTAAAAATGTTTGAAAAAATCCTCGGATCTTGCCAATTCATACAATCAATTATCTTCTTTCCTTTTAAGAACAAACAAAATCTTCTTCTAATTAGGTTTCGTTCACGATCTACACTGAATGTTGCGCTTGCAAAACTACCCCAACTTGTACTGTTTGTGTAAAACAAATTTGTTTTGAAGAAAAATTAACAACAACCGTCTCTTAAAATACTTACTTATTGGCTTTTCTACTTCTGTAAGGCATGGAGAGGGTTGTGTGCTGAGAGTCAAATTACATAAAAACAATTCGAGAACAATCGGGAAACCACCCTCCTCTACCGGCTCCAATATTGCTTCCTATTTCCAAAAATATATCCCAGAGGCAACTTTAGAACAACGCAAGTGTTTTCTTGATGCTTGAAAACACATAATCAGCTGTCAAACCATGTCATAGCACTAACAATTGCCAGTTCTTGTATAAATGCGCTCATTCACAGTCAGTGTCTTCCACAAGGCGTTTTAAGAATTGATATGATGAAATTCAATGTGTGTTTTAATTGTTATTCAAGTCACAACGTTGACAAGGGTTCTTCAAAAAAGTTTGCCGTGGTATCAACTGTGGTAAAATTCTCAAAACTCTGCTCCACGGTTGTTTCAATATAAAACCTGGCTCTAAGAAGTCCAGTGTTGCGGTAGTTACAATGAAACTAAAAAATGGTGAGAATAACCTAACTACAAATGCTTATTTGGACAATGGTTGTTTTCAGAACGTATTGCTCAAAAAAGCAGCTAAACTTCGATATCATTTAATTGGAAAAACAGCATTCAGTGGGTACAGCATGACTAATAAAAAGACTACGCCCTTTCAAGATTTTATATTAAGACACTGCAGTCTCATTGGCAATCCTTTCTTCTGACAGAAGTAGTTGCAGTATCTGATTGGAATATGTCAACTGTTGAAACAGAAAAGTCTAGGTAACGCTCTGGATTGTTTGAACCTGTCGAATACTGTGTCAATATTTCTTTAAGTAAATAATCTTGATCTGATTCGATCCAACTAAAAAGTCAAAGCACCCAAGAAAGCTCCTTGGCGCGTGAAGACCCAGATTGGCTTACTTTGCTGTTAAAAGAGACTTGTTGCTATTCATATCTCACCATCTACAGTCCCCTCAACTGAACAGTCATCTTAATCCGAACTAGCAAATGTTCAAAATAATATCTGGTTGGAGGTCAGATACAAAGCAAAAACCAAATATGATTAAACATCCCCTGTGATATTGGACTACACAACGCAACTCATTGACAGACCGTATCAATTTAGTTTGCTCTGGAAACAACTGCAAATATTCGGAAAGACAGATGGCTCGCTGCAAAGCAATTCTTCCAAATTAATATTCAATTATCAGAAAAAGTACAAAGGTATGTACCAATAAACGAAAAGGATCTACTTAACAGATATGCCACTGAAGTTGATCCCGGAATCAATGACACGAATCTTGGTGTCTACCAATTTCATCAACATAAATTAACCAATGAGAACAAGACCGAGAAAATGAGGCGTGTAGCCAATGCGCCAAGTGCCTTTAGGTCAGTCCGTGAACTCTAAAGTTCTGAAAGGAATAGGTAAGCTTAGTATGCTTACCATTGTGATTTTGCGGTTCAGTGAAAACAGCTTTGCATTCTCAGAGGACATCGAACAGATGTTCATGCAGGTCAAAGCAATTTCTTAAGACCAACTAACTCTGAGTTTCTTGAGGCTTAATCATGGTCGCGTCAATACATGTAAGTATACCCGACAAATTTTTGGAGCTACTGCTTCCCTTTTTTCCATGATATGAACTTTGTAAAATGGCTTGCTACAAGGTTGAACAATTTTTAAATGTCATCAAATACATTGAACGCAACCTCTATATTTTTCTTGTCTCATTAGATATGGCGCAAAAAACTACTGGAAATGACAAATAGCTTATCAGGAGGATTTAACCATACCAAGTGGAACTCCAATGGTTTTGAGTTTCTTGAAACAGCAGAGCATGGCATAAAAAAAAATTGACCACCAAAAATTCAGCCCTAAAATCGAAACGTACTTCGTTTACCGTGCAGCCCAACAACTGATTGCTACTTGATCGAAACTACGTTCTTCCGAAAAAACAATTTAAATGAAATCATTACCCGAAAAAAGGCTTCGAAGATTCATAGCGTTCATGTTTGATCCACTTTGTTTCATTGCTTCTCTAAATATTCGACTTCGAAAAATTTTAAAAGCTGCATGGAATCAAGGACCCAACTGGGAAGGCTATATGTGGTTTAACGTTTTGAAGATTTTGTCAGTTTAGGGGAAGAAACCCCAACTTCAAGGATCTAAACTTCTACAAAAAAAGTTACTTTCTGAACAAACCCATCTGTTCAGTTCAACCTCATACTTTTACTGATGCTTCAGAGTTCGCGTTACCTACGGTATTTTATTCGTGCTATATTCTATTGCTATATTCGAAATAATAAATCTCGAGTACTTGTGCTAAAAAAGAAGATAAGATATAGAATTTCGCAAAATCAATTTTTTATTCTGACCGAACAACTATTCTCCATTAGTTGCAAACTCCTTAGATGCAACAGAAAAATTTTTACTAAAATCACTTGGCAAAAACATTTTTGAAAACAAATTTGATACAAATTTCATTGGCATCTATTTGAGCATACAATGGAATTGGGGGCTATAATAATGACAAAATGTCAACGGAATCTCCCTGAATTTCAGTACAGTTGTTTTTTTTAATAGAAAAAGACAAGATTGGCCAGGCAAAAAATTTCTGAATCTCAGTATGCGAACATAGTATTATTTTTTCTTCAGCAACACCTGTACCAGAAATTGCTGTCGATTTGAAAAGATTCAGCATTTGGAACACATTTTTACAAGCAGTCGCTTTCGGTTTTTTTTCTGCCAATAACTGCAGGAAGCGTTGCAGAGAAATCCGTTTAGGCCACTTCTGCATATCTTCCAAACAATTTAAACACAAGCTTTCAAAGCAGAATTTATCACTTTGAAAAGATTGACAATATTGGCAGCTCAGGTAGATTAAGTTCAGTGTCTCCTTTCATCTACAAAAAAACCATTTAGAGTACAGGGCCGTTTGTCAAGGAAATTTATGCTGACAATTGTTTTTATCCGCTGATACTTGACGTCAATATCGCTGCCCAAATGTTTTTCACGCAGTATACACATGTATTTAATAGTCACTGTGTTCCCAGGCAAACTGGGAATAGTCTAATGGAGAATTGTTTGATGCGGTAGTGAAACAGACTAATGGACACGCTCCTTCATAACACTGAATGCTCTATAGGACATTAGCATTTTTAAAATGTCAGCTTTGCCTCAGTATAAGTTTATCAAAAGTTATAATCTTCATTTGGTCACAAACATGAATTGAACTTATTTTGCATTGTTTGTAAATTTTTCTTTCAGTATGTATTAGTGTTCCACAAAGTTATTGCAGCAACAATTTATACATCATAGAATTATTTGAACTCCGTAGAAGTACCAAAAATAGGTTTCTGATGATTATAGGAAAATGAAAATTGCAACTGAAATTTCGTGTGAATGCACCGAAAAACCGTGTATTGCCACACAATTTTTTGGGGGGAAAATGACACATTAGAAAAAGCCCAGTTATATGATAAATCGTGCAATTATACACGATGCTCTTGATCTCATGGATTTAGCATAATAAATCCAATTTCACACAAAAAGTTAAAAATTACAAGAAATTATGTGAACTTCGTTCTATTTCTCTTGTGGTTCCACAGGAGAATATCGTGCTTTTCACGCAAAAAATGTATTTCTTGCACGAGAAGCGGAGTTTTTCTCACAATTTTTCGTGTGAATCACGCGAAAAACCATGAGATTAAGGCCGAGAGAATAGTGTAACAATTTATCATGTATTTGGGCAATTGTGTGGCAATACAGGATTTTTTGTGTGATTCACACGAGAAAAACTTAGAGTGAATCGTTGTCATGCGCCCCAAAGCACCTTTCCTTCAACCACGTTCAACCACGTAAACAAGTACTGAGAGGTGTATCTTAAAATCAATTTCAGTTTAATTCTATTCATACGTTTGAATCTCTGCATTGCCAGGTTGAGGTGCGCGACCCAGGTTATCTCAGAACAGCCAAATCAGGATACGCTTTGATCAGAATGCCTTCAGTCTCGCACTGGGGGTGCCAGACACTCTTGATTGCTCATTGCGGATTCAAGACCCACTTCTGTCGCGTACGGGGGTATCCAGACAAAAACTTTTAAAGAAGCAGAAATCATTACACCAAAGTATTCTTTCAAGCAAAATGAGCAGCACTCTCTATGGATATGGTTTCTGAGCTCTTCGGTAAAAATTACAAATTGTTCGACTGAATTGTTCGATTCAACAGAATTAAGCAAGACTTAGTCTTTAGCATAATTTGTATGCTCATCAACCAGCTTGGTGAAGTTCCCATCAAAATCGTCTCTTCGGGGATTATGATCAGACACTACAGTCTCCAGAAAAAACTCGACTCGCACCATCCAGACCAAGCAACCAGACTATCCAGATTCTAGAGCATGCTCTTATCAGACTATGCAAACTCTGGACCGGTCTCTGATCAGACTTTCCTGACCGTAGGCAATGCTGTCATACTCTGTTGAAGAATTGCACATCACCCCCCCCCGTGTTCAACCCTAATTGGTCTGGTCAGAGCTGCCTTGGGTCGCGCACCTCATCATGGGTTATTATACGTCGCCTTTGGCCGGCAATCTTATTGCTAAAAACAACAACATAGTATTTTCATAAGCAAAAACTGAAAACAGTATTTATTTTTGTGTGCGATTAATCTGATTTAGCATTTATGTGCACAGACAATTTTAATATGATGAGAAAAATTGAGTGAATTGAGTCGAAAAATCATGGTCTTTTTCGCCAAAAATTATCAACTACCCAGTCTGTTTACTCGGTTCAAACTTGCTTTTGCAGCTCTGATCTCAAAGATACACACAACTCAACAATTGAACTCACTCAACTACTTTGTGTGCTTTGTTATACTTAGTCCAGCAAAACAACTCAAACTAAGAATACAGTTCAACGTATAATCTTCTTGAGGTCATTTTGGATAAAAAAATAAATTGAGTTTAAGAAAGTTCTTATATTCAAACTTTGTTGAACTGAAATATAAAAACTACACGTAAAACATTCACAACAACCAATGAACAGAAAGCAACACCGTATAAAAACAAGAGACAATCAATTTTAAACATTATTCAAACGAATTTTGTTGAGTACTTCTGAAAAATTTGGATGAAATTAACAAACACCAGCTCAATAATTTGAAGTAAGTCATTTCAGTATAGAGTATTTTAAACAAGGTGGCTTGAAATGAGTGATTTCACATAATTTTCCAACCCCTCTTATCCACAATTTTGACGAAGTTTCCTACCAAATGAAGAAGAGATAGGAGACTTCATAAAAATTTTAACACTGTGTGGAAAATAAATACTAAAGAATCGAAAAATTGTTTTAAAATCTAATTTTTAAATGAAAAATGATAATAGAGGGCCAATGATACCAGCCATTATTGAGTCTAAGACGCAAACAGCAGAAACAAACATCATTTGCGATCAGAACTAAGTATTTTTTTGTTATAGGAAGTTAGAAAACAACAAAAATAACAAAAGTTGTTACCGGAACTGAAAAAGAAAACTTGCCCATTATGCAGATGAAATTTGTTTTTAATGTTACTAAAACAGGGTATGATTTCCAAAAGTCATTGATTTTTCGCAACCGAAGAATTTCAAAAATCATTATAATCCTTAGTCTTTCAAATTAGAAACAGGTAATAGAGTAACCTATAGCGCTTGAGGAAGCCAATGTGTACGACTAAGTCATAATACTGCAAAAAACAACGAATACCAACTGTCCACTGTTCACAAAAAGTTAAAGCCTCGATAGCTCCTCAAAAAAGTTTATGAAAACCTCAGATTGATAAAACATTCAGCGGTTTAACATTGACCTAGCGTTATTATTTGTCCTGATTGACCTGAAATTTTGGGATATATGCGAGGAATGGAAAAAAATGCAGAACAAAAATATGCGTCACTTCAAATATTATGACAAGCGCGTGGATTTATATAGCCAAAAAGGTATATGTCTTCCAAAATATTACATACAAACAATAAAATGACTCTGTTATAAATAAATTTGGTTAAATCTTTTTTGTTTTGTGACTGTTTGCTAAGTTGGGAATGCTTTGTTTTTTCTCGGAATTTAAGCTGGTCACCCGGGTCGAGACGTCAGCTCCGTTTCAGCGCATTAATTTGTAGGAAAGCGTTGAAATTATCAAATTATCTAAAAAATGCGCTGAATGCGCTGAAATGCGCTGACGTGTTTTGGAAGGCGCTGAAAAATCAAAAACACCAACGCATATTCAGCGCATTTCTTATATAAGTTTCAGTACTTTTTTCAGCGCATTTTTTGCAAAGTTTCTGCTCAAATTCAGATCATCCGTAAAAAAATTAGCGCTTTTGAGAAAACGTAGAAACAAAAAAATTTCAGCGCCAATGTGAAAACGTAGAAACAGTAAATTTGCAGCTCAATTTTTACAAAGTTTAAGCGCAAATTCAGCGCACCCATAAAAAAAGTTTCAGCACTTTTGAGAAAACATTAAAATTTCAGCGCTCTTATATACTTTCGTTACATTATTATGCAAGGTTTTTTGCGCTGATTTTTTTTGAAAATTTAGCCCAGGAAACCTTGCATAGTAATGTAATGAAAATTTAGAAGAAGTGCGCTGAAATTTTAATTTTTCTACTTTTCCACAAAAGCGCTGATTTTTTTTACGGATGAGCTGAATTTGAGCTGAAACTCTGCAAAAAAATGCGCTGAAAAATTCCTGAAACTTATGTAAGAAATGTGCTGACAATGCGCTGATGTTTTGATTTTTCAGCGCCTTCTAAATATTTCAGCGCATTTCTCAGATAATTTTTGGATCATTTTTGGAAAAATTTTTTGGGAAAATTTTTGGAAAAACTTTCGACCCGGGCAGACCAAAAAAAATACTACTGCTTGTTACCGGGCATACTGCATACTGATAAAAATTATTCATGAAGTAGACTGATGAATTATGTGAAGTTTTGTGGCATCTCGTTGTAGATCGCCTTAACTTCAATCAAGATGATTCGACAAGTTGCGCTAATTCTGCTTGTGGCTGGAATTGTTCAAGCAGATTTCTTCGACCGCCGCCAAGGCAGAGGATTTCTTCAAGATAGACAAGGACGGTTCCGCGAGCGAAACATGATCCGAGAGGAATTTGATAGGAGAGCCCCTGGCGATTTCTGCGAAAGTTTTATCGATTGTTATACGGGAGAAGTGTGTACTACTAACAATGAATGTGTTAAGGTGTAATTAAAACTCTAACACTCTCCGACACTATTTACATGCGCAACAGACTCATTACAAAAAATTCCTAGTCCCATATGAGCATTCTATCAATAAAAAAAATACAATTTAGTTGAAAGTATATTTTCAATTGGATAATCAGGATAATCATTACTTGAATGACACTTATTTCAATGCTTTCTTTTTGTTAATTGTGCAAAATTCAGTGATAAATTCAGAGAGAAAGATAATTGAGTTGTTCCATTACGTTGCAAAAAGTACATTTGCTTTAATAAATTTACTCGAATTTGTAACTGTTGTCCACAATTGCACTTAAGAACGAGCCACCTAGACACAAAACAAGAAAGCCTAAAATGTAAACAATCTTACTCGAGGCTTTCGCGTTATCAAAGGTGTATTAAGAAGAGAAATTTTAAGCTAAATTATGTCGATTGAATGCTCTTGGGAAAATTTGATATAGCTTTTTAAGTAATTACTAGAGAATTGAATATTTGGCTTACTGATGTTTTCTTTTCACTTTTGTGCACCAAAACCTCAAAGTGTACCTTTCGCGAAATAATGTTCAAACGTTTATAGACGGAAAGCATTGCTCTTTAATAATGTTAGGGGGGGGGGTCTAATCGACTAACCTAAAACAACTGTGACAATATAACAGTACTGAATGCCAACCAGCATCTCTTAATTGCACGCCTGTGCTGCCCATTTTACCTAGTGGTCTTAAGTACTGTAACAGATAACAAAATGACCAAATAGGTTACTCAGAGACGAAAAAAACTCATCAGGCACATGAATTTGTGCGCAACTTGAGAGCTTGGCAGACTTATCCCGTACTGTTAAGATGCGTTTTAGTAATTGTTTAGAAACACAGACAAAAACAAAAAACCAAAGAACCATTAAAAATAGGGAAATAGAAAAACTAGGGAGGCGTTAGTGCGACGTTACAAGTTAAATCCTGACAGATTTGTAATAAATTTGGTGATTTCCTTCATGAAGCCAGTTTTTCAAATCATGAACTTGTTTTTTTTTCTGGTAAAAAGTGGACAGAGATTACTCACAATCAACAGTGATTGAAATGACCGTTAGAAGGAGCGAAATGGGCGACATTCTTCGTTAATCATTACAAATCAAACTTTAATGACGTCATCGTTTAACTGCACAGAATGGTCAGCAGTTTTTTTGCTGTATTATAGATCTCAAAAGATATCAATTTCTGAGTGAGTTCATTTTTCTGTTGAAATTTAGATTTCATTACCAAAATAAAAAGATTGCACTCAGAAGGTTAGCTTAAATGACTGCAAGTTAACACAAATAACTGCAGAACGTACGAATTAGTTACAGATCTAAAAATTTTCCCAGGGTGCCCTAACAATTTTAATAGAATGGCTATTAAAAACTTTAAGTAAGTTTTTTTTTCTCTGAGAAATTAAAGTACCTATGTTAAATAAAAAGAAAAAGTGTTGTTGGAACTTAACAATGAAGTGTTTTCACTGATAAGAGTCGAGGTATCCAAACCTGAACAAATGCTAATCATTTAAACACGGAGTGATCTTTGAACTTTGGTCGAAATGTAGACTCTGTCACATAAACTTTAAAAGCATGCTCACTAAAAATGAATTGTCATGAAAAAGGAAGATCAAGAAATCAAAGCTTTTAAAAGGAGCTTGTCATGTATGCGCGTCATTATGTATAAATTTGCTATCTAACTTCCTTGAGCTGAAAATTCTGATGTCCAGTTATGTCAACTTTTAATGCAAACGAAATTTTGCTCTCTGCCAAAGTTTTTATAATAATTGGTTTCGACCTTGCTAAGAAAAAAGAGATTGCTGCTTCGATATTGAATAACGATAAAGCTGCCTTGGTTTAAAAAATACGTTCGGCCCGTTCAACAACAATGAAACAATTCTGACGTTCTGTTAGATACCTACGTCGGGTTTCTTTTGTTGGATAATAATTGTAATTTTCCAAGCTCACTTGGAAAGGCACACAAGTTTCTCTGGATCGGTTACAGGAAGGCAGCTATTACCCATTGACTCAATGAACTTAGTTTTTTTAATCGATAAGCGAAATATGAACAAATGTATTGTTTCCCAAATAGATTTGATTTTTTTGATTTTTTTATGTATTTTTTCTTCATTACAATCATTTCAATTTTACATGACTTGTTCACGAAGACTTTGGTTTTAAAAAATAATTGTCCTAGTTAGAAAACATTTGGGTAAAAACAAAAGAAAGACTTTTTTGAAGCTCTAATACCTCCTTCAAACATTTTTGATGTCAGAAGTTTATTTGACGCACAATTTTGAAAAACGACGATTTGCTCGTTTGGATTTCAAAAACATTACCCTTGTACCATTAGAGCATTTAGTTTTCAATAATTCGAAACTGGGCAGTTACTTCTATAACTAGTTGTACTTTGACTGTCTGGACGTTTTCCAGAGCAAGTAAATATATATGCGTAAAAGTGAAAGTAAGTGCGCAACACTTTGAAAAATTTGTCCGATAAAATCATTTTTTCAGCTTTGATTTAACCAGCTTTGATTTAACCGTTGAAATCATTTTTTTAACCAAACTTTTGCAATATTTGATCATTTTGCATTGAGGTATTATTATAACCATACTATTTCTCAAATAAAAGATCACATTACTTAAAACAAAAACTTCTTATAGTTGACTTTCAGGTACTTCAACCTGATATATTTTGTCAATTAGCTTTAAAATATGACTCTCTGATTCGGAAATAAAAATAGTCTGAGGTCTAATGTTGTTGGCGCTCATGATTAAAGGAGGAAAACTATTAGCTTATGATCTTTTGATAAATTATTTTTAAATATTATTTTTTTGTGTTATTTTATGTCCCCCTGTTTAACTCTCATTCCTTGCAGTTTAATTAGTTTTATATCATTGTATAGCCTGCAAATTTGCCTCTACACTGTTTTTTCTGGTTCCCCCAATTTTATATTTGTTATTGAGATAATCATATTTTTAATCAAAAAATTATTTTGCAAAGTTGAGATCAGTTGATTTCATAAAAATATTTGAGTTTTTATTTCAAAATGTTGAGCAGTAAAATTTTTATTTGAAATCAACGGATGCTAATGAAGCGCAATATTACTTTATATAGCCAATTGATACCTATATGGTGCCCGTATAGCCCTATAATAGCAAATATTTGTGGAAATTCACATATACAGGAACTTCACTGTTGTATAATTTTAATATACTTGTTTAGAGCTTATTCTCAACTGTTGTAGAGAATGGTAGCTTGAATTCTTCATTAGGTTCGACACAAGTTTTGCCATTTCATGAGCCTAGCATTAGCTCAGAGAATAAAACAGAAAACATAAAATTTGAATTTAAATCAGTCAAAGTTTCTGCAAGTTAAAATCGTCTAACCGTTCCCTAGCTTATTGTGCACTTTTACTTTTGTTCAGAAGCATCGCAATCGATAGTTAGCAGTATTAAAAAGTATTGAATTTTGAGAAAAATTAGGAGTTTAAGTCAATGTTCAAGTTATTACAAAATCAGTGGACGACCAGGTCCCGTTTAAAGGGTCAATAAATAACAGTTTTTGATCGGCCACTACATTTGATGCCACTACCTGCAAACATTATTGGTTCCCCAATTAGTATTGATTTCCTTAGTTTTGTTTGTTATCTTTAATTTCATTGAGTTTTATCAAGATGGTTAAAATCGATTATTCAAAAATGGAAAAACATCTTATCGATCCTGACACGAAATTCCAATAGGAAGTTTAGGTGAAACAGATTGCAGAAATCAAGAAGAAACGCAATGAGATGAACAGCGGACTGTCTTCAACTTTTGATGACAACAAGTAAAAAATTGCATAGATGTCAGCCAGAGGGTTAGCGAAAATTATTCTAAGATATCAAAACCTTTCGAAAGTGTTTAAACATGCATTAGCAGAGAGTACTAAACTCTTACAAAAAATATAGAAAAAAGAACAAGAAATTGTATGCTGGAGTAAATAGGACGCTTTCGAGATACTAATTGTGAAATGGAAAGCTTGGCACAAAATGATAGGAGTTCTCGAAATTAGGCAATGAGAGTTGAAAGCTTCAGCAAACATTTTTCAATTTGAAAAAAACAATGAGCGGACAGGCTGCTCAACAGGCGAATTACTACACGTTAACAGCTGAAAAAAGGCCATGGCTAAACAAAAAGGACGTGTAGCAAGTGTCAAAAGCGAGATTGAAATAATAGAAGAACTGATGGACAATTTTGAAGATATTTTATCTAAAAGATTCAGTTTGTTCACAACTTATATAAAAACAAAACTCCTTCACGACACTGCGCAACGGATTTGCAAAATGATCTCGCGTCCTCCCTAGTAATTTGGCTAAAGTACATTACTGAATCTGAAGCAGGCCCCTCAGTATGTTTTCAAGATGCAAGGTGAAGAAAACAAGAAAGTTAACCACAGCCACCATAGCAACCCAAATAGCTGCAACCAGTTTTCAAACTAAAATGTCGGAGAACAGGCGGAAATTGAAAATACTGAATTTAAATCTGATGCCGCAATTGAAGATGCAGAGAAGAGCACTCCAATGAATGCAGAATTCAGCGTAGACGAAACAAATCAAGAAACTGAAGACGAAAACTTGGGTCAACTTGTTTCAGCAAGGAGAGAGAAAACTGACAAATAGACCTCAGATACCCTAAAAGAAGCCTATTTCCTGACCAAAGGAGCAGAGCATCGATAATTTTTTCACAAAATAGCGAGAGAAGGTGCTAAGCGCAGGAGGCAGCTTCTTGAAAAGCGAGATTGAAAAAATAGAAGATCTGATGGACAATTTTGAAGATATTTTATCTAAAAGATTCAGTATGTTCACAACTTATATAAAAACAAAACTCCTTCACGACACTGCGCAACGGATTTGCAAAATGATCTCGCGTCCTCCCTAGTAATTTGGCTAAAGTACATTACTGAATCTGAAGCAGGCCCCTCAGTTTGTTTTCAAGATGCAAGGTGAAGAAAACAAGAAAGTTAACCACAGCCACCGCAGCAACCCAAATAGCTGTACCAGTTTTCAAACTAAAATGTCGGAGAACAGGCGGAAATTGAAAATACTGAAGTTAAATCTGATGCCGCAATTGAAGATGCAGAGAAGAGCACTCCAATGAATGCAGAATTCAGCGTAGACGAAACAAATCAAGAAACTGAAGACGAAAACTTGGGTCAACTTGTTTCAGCAAGGAGAGAGAAAACTGACAAATAGACCTCAGATACCCTAAAAGAGGCCTATTTCCTGACCAAAGGAGCAGAGCATCGATAATTTTTTCAAAAAATAGCGAGAGAAGGTGCTAAGCGCAGGAGGCAGCAATATTAAGGAAACGGGATGAAGTTAAAATTGAAAGTAGGAAACTCGAATTTTCTCGAGCCCGAAAGAAGAGAGAGTTAGAACCAAAACAAATTGAATTAAATGGGAAGCAGAACTTGAGCAGTTAATGCTGACAACAAAAATCTAATAAATTTCCAAGAAGACAACTCAGCCAAATCACAATCGAAATCGCAAAGCATTCGATCCTTTTCTTTCCATGAAGGCAGAGAATGCCTCGATGATTGGCTACATCGATTACCTCATAAAGAGAACAGAAGTGAAACAAAGTTTTCTATCAAATTGGAAGTAGATCAGATGACCCCTATAAAAGTGCACAGAACAACACCAAAGTTAATAATAGAAAACGAATCTGAAGCTGATAATTTGACTCTAAAGTTTAATCATGGAAGCTAAACAAAAAAATGACAACCAGCAGTGTTTAATAGTTCAAAAAAACAAAGACCCAAAAATGCAGTTCACACCGCAAGAATGTTATATACCTCAACATTAAGTTCAAAGCACATCAGCGATTAAGCTTGCAAGTTGGAACTTTCCTAAATTGGAAAGGCCCAAGTGGTCTAGTTTGTTTTTGACAATGGTAGACCGACAACAGTTGCCGGAAGGGGCAAATCAGACCAGATTTATGACTTGACTTGGAGCACACTGAAGTGCAATTTTGGACGACAGCAGATAATTGTGAATGCCCAGCTGAAGCAAATTCATTCATATTCGTATATCAAGCCTCATGGTTCTTCATTAATCATCAAGTATTCCCAACTGGTGACAAGCTGCGTTGTGACAAGCAATTTTCTAACAATGTACCCGTTTCAAGGTGATTTGTGTTCACACTAAGTCCACGAGAGCCCATTAAGAAAAATGCCACCAAAGTTGCGGTCAGATTTCAGTAACTGGCTAAGGACTAATGCTTTTTTGCACGACGAACAATCACTTCAGCTTTCGCAGAAAAGACTTCCAGTCAGTCCTTGATAGCGCAGTAAAAAAACTGCTAGCAGAGTTGCGGTCAAAATGGATCTTCCAAGTAACCAACTGAGGTATGCTGAACCAAGTTTTGACCTTCAACTCAGTAACTGGCTAAGAAATATTGCTTTTATGCACGGCAAACAATCACTTTAGTTTTCGGAGAAAAGATTGCCATTTAAAGACAAAGTAACAACAAAAGTTTCAACTTCAAACGTTAGCGCAAAGTTTTTAAACAGTGAAACAGAATGTTCTATGAAAGACCGATGTCATAAAATATCGAACAAGTTCAAGTCATTAGGAGTAGCAGAATGATACGAACCCATAAAAAACCTAAGTTATGTTTTTGCTGTTTGGATGGGCTTCATTTCATTAAGGAAAAAAAAACAAACAGAACAAGCGGAGTCAGCGGATGCTCCAAGAAAAACAAGAGGCTTTTGCACTCAGATGCTCAGAAACCAAGTACAGTACAAACCGGGAAGCCTACAGTTGAAGGGTCGACTAATTCTGTCGCTTCGAAAATTAGTGTTTTGTTACAAATTTTACAGATAAGAGTGGAAAACTGTGATAGAAATGAGAGCCAATAAATTACTACCCTTCCAAACAACTGATCAACTGCAACGTATGTCGATGAGCGGACTGGACAGTTGTGAGTTAAAAGCTGTACGATGTTATATATTGTCTTTGTCTGAATTTTTCAACCTGAGGAGCTTTATAAACAGAAATTAGAATTGAAAATCAGTCCCAGAAACCCTGATCAACAGTTTAGCAAAACGATACAAATCTTTATTCATCCCAATGTGGGAATTGGGTACTCAATCGTTGATTACAGGTCTTTCAAGGAAAAATACTCTCATCTTCATCCATTACCCGATCACAAACTTCATTTTGCCTATGTAGAAATGATAGTTGGCTAGCATGTTTACCATCTGTGAGACCAACTAAGGACAAATGTGGTCAGCGAAGCGAACCATGGGCTGTCAGAACAGCCTGAGCTTGGACGCTCAGCGGATCAATGCCAAAGGTCGTAGCAAAAACAATTAGTGTTGCGACACAGTTTTCGCAGTCTGATGAAAAGCTTAAAAAATAGGTCAGAAAATAATGGGAAATGCAAGCTTACGCTTCAAATTGCAAAACATCAGGTTGCTCAAAAGAAGGACGAAAACAAAGCTACCGAGACGCTACAAAGAACAGCAACCTTCGACAGCGAGCGTTACGAAGTTGGTATGTTATGGAACGATAATCCGAGACATTTGCCTAATAATTTTCTCTCAGCAATGGGTCAGTTGAAATTACTAGAAGAAGGATTCGAAAAAGACCCAGAATTAAAAGACAGATACGAGTAGACAATCGAGACGGGTCTTACAAAAAGATTTGTCAGAAAACTCAGAACTAGAAAGTACGACAACGTGTCCCCAGTGGTACTTGCCACTCCATCCAGTAGCAAACCATCACAAGCGAAAAAATTGAGAAAGGTTTGCAATGCTGATGCTAAGTATACCGGAGTTCCATTGAATGACACATTAATGCCAGGTCAGAACAGCGTACTCGGAATAATGTTCAGATTTCTACAAAATGGTATCGGGAAGACAGCCGATATCGAAACCACGTTTCTCCAGCTGGCTATTCGAAAGGCGATTGCTACTTCATCAGATTTCTCTGGTGACCTAACTCTTTTCAAACGGTTGATTTCTATGAGTCTATGAGTACAGGAGACAAGTATTCGGGGCGAGAAGTTCTCCTACCTCTGTGAACTATGCACAACGAAAGGCAGCAGATGATAGCAAAGACCATTACCCAAAAACGTTAGAATTTGTACAAAGAAATTTTTACGTGAACGATTTTATCAAGTCCATGCCCTCTTAGCCGGAAGCCATGAGTGTTCTTGAGGAGATAACTAGTTGCCTCACTGAAGAAGACTTCGAACTTAAGAAATGTTTGTGTATTTCTTAACGAAATATGAGTCAAATCACCATAGAATTCGTATCCGGCGCAAAAACGAAAACAATCAAAGTAGAACCTCTGAATTTGTCAATCCTGAGACTGGAGTGGCATGTGTAAAGCAATTCGCTGGAAAAATTCAGAAGAGCACAAAAGAAACTTAAAAGCGTTGTAGCCAAAGAGCTGTTCTGTCTCATGCATCAGCTATTTTTGATCCAATTCGCCTGTGTGCGTCTTGTACAATGCGAATGAAGATTCTTTTTAAAACATTTTTGAAGCAAACAGGACAAGAGTGGGACAAACCATTGCAAGAGGAAGATGTAGTTTTGATGCATGGGAAGAAGAACTGAAACTAGCCAAAGAATTTTCTTTGAAACATCAGTGCTTTGAAAAGAGCTGTTCCAATTACAATTTACATGTTTTCTCGGATGCCTCTTTGGAATCAATATGCAAGGTTGCCTACCTCAGAATTCAAATTGACAACGAAAATCAATTTTCTTTTGTCATCGGAAGAAACGAAACAGCCCCGATGAACAAACAGTCTATTTCCAGACTTGAGGTTCAAGCAGCGCTGTTTGCAGTGCGCTTAAGACAGCGTATCAGTTCTGACCATGACATCACAATTAAAAGTTTATTACACTGGACGGACTCAGTAACAGTGCTTCATTGTTTACATGCAGCAAATCAGAAGCAAAAGGGTTTTGTGAAGCAAATCGTGTTGCCGAAGTACTGGAAACGTCAACAAATAATGAGTGGAGATTGATAAACGAGAAATTGAATCCTGCAGTTATTGGCACACGTGGGATGAGGGTCAGTAAACTAAACGACTCCAAATGGATTACTGGCCGGCTTACTTGAAGTCAAATAGTTCAGAATGGCCAGAAAACGAAACAGAAGAAAATCTCTGTCGGCAGAGTCTAGTCAGCACAATACCACTCTACACGACTGGTCACGATACAGCAGTTTCAATCAATTAATGAATATAATAAGTTGATGGCTTAGCAACCAAAACTTTTTACTCAAGCTGAGCGACATAAATCGGCGGAAAATGAAGTTTTGAAATTGTTACAAACAGAAATTTTTCAGTCTGAACAAGTGGCAATTTAAATGAGTGAAACAGTTGTGACAAACTCCAAATTGAGAAAACTAGCTGCCTTTATAGTGACGGATTAATTCGAGCCAAAGGCAATTTGAGGCCGTCAGAAATATCTTCTTACCGAAAACACCCTATTATGTTGCCTGCTAATCACGTAGAAGTCCAAATTTTTGCTGAACGAGAACATCACGAGCGAATCACAAGCAAATAATCACGAAGAAACTGAGTACGTGAGAAGTGTGATTCAACTGAAGTACTGATTGTTTGGCCTAAGAAATCTGCTACGAAGAATTAAATCAAATTGTGTTCTAGGCTAGAGGTTTCCCGTTGGCTTTGATCTTTTGCGTTATGGATCAAAAAGTTATAGTAAGTACGTTTCAAGACTTATTTTTAGTCCATATGAATTTTGTCTCTTTTTGTTTTTTTTCACTATTTTGGAAGCTAATAATGATTTTAGACCATAAAAATAATTGACATAAAAATCATGAAGTGTAATGTGTAAAGAAATTCGCTGAAAAATTGCTGAGGACCACAGAAAAAATAAGCGTTGTAACCCAAGGAGCTGTTTTGTCTCATGTATCAGCTGTTTCTGATACACCACGCCTGTGTGAGCCTTGTACAATGCAAATGAAGATTCTTTTTAAAACATTTTTGAAGCAAACAGGACAAGAGTGGGACAAACCATTGCAAGAGGAATATATTTTTTTGATGCATGGGAAGAAGAACTGAAAGTAGCCAAAGAATTTTCTTTGAAACATCAGTGCTTTGAGAAGAGGTGTTTCAATTACAAGTTACATGTTTTCTCGGATGCCTCAATCAAATAATAAATATAAGAAGTGTATGGTCTAGCAAACCAAAACGTTTGACTCTAGCTGAGCGTCATAAATTGGCGGAAAGTAGAGTTTTGGAATTGTTACAATCAGACGCTTTTCAGTCTGAAGAAGTGGCAATTCAAATGAGTCAAACAGTAGTGACAAGTTCCAAATTGGGAAAACTAGCTCCATTTTTAGTGACGGATTAATTCGAGCCAAAGGGCAGATTGAAGCAGTCAGAACTACCTTCTGACCACAATTTCTCACCAAAACACCCAATTATCTTGCCATCTAATCACGTAGAAGTCCAAAATTTTGTTGAACGAGAACATAAAGCGAATAATAACGAAGAAATTGAGTACGTGAGAAGTACTGGTTTTTTGTCCTAAGAAATCTGCTAGGAAGAATTAAGTCAGATTGTGTTCTAGGCAAGTGGTTTCCCATTGGCTTTGAGTTTTTGTGTTGTGGACCAAAAATATTATAGTATGTAGGTGTTAAGACTTATTTAGTCTATATGAGTGTTGTCTTGTTTTGTTTTTTTTTCACTATTTTAGAAGATAACAATGATTTTAGACCATAAAAAGACACGAATTCATCAATCTTAAATCGCTAAATTCAACGAAAAATATGTAAGATCTACGCTAAATTCGTCGGAAAATATGTAAGATGTACCCTAAATTCAACGCAAAATATGTAAGAATGGCGTTGAATGCGTTGAATTTACGTAACATCTACGCTAATATCAACGCAAAATATGTAAGATCTACGCTAAGTTCAACGCAGAATATGTAAGATCTACACTAAATTCAACGCAAAATATGTAAGATTGGCGTTGAATGCGTTGAATTTATGTAAGATCAACGATAAATTCAACGCAAAATATGTAAGACCTACACTAAATTCAACGCAAAAAGATGTCAGATTGGCTTTGAAAGGGTTGAATTTATGAAAGATCTACGCTCAAGGGTTGATCTGAGATAAATTCAACGCATTTAACGCCAATCTTATATAATTTTGCTTTTTTCGCGTTTACACCTCGACCCGGGAAGTTATGCCTCATTATCATATTCAGTTGGGCCTTAAAATTCACAGGAGTTGATTTGAAAAACCGATGAATATCTCATCGGTATTATATGAACTCCCCTGAATCATTGTCGATTATTCTATGATTCCTCTATAATTTTCTCTGAGTCATGGTCAATTATGATAGAATTGTTCTACAATTTTTTCTGAATGATGGTAGATTAGTACAGAATACCCCAACGATTTCCCCAGAAGCAGTGTAGATTGAAGCAGGAACTGAGTACGTGAGAAGTACTGGTTTTTTGTCTTAAGAAATCTGCTACGAAGAATTAAGTCAAATTGTGTTCTAGGCTAGTGGTTTCCCATTGGCTCTGAGATTTTGTGTTCTGGACAAAAAATATTATATTAAGTACGTTTAAAGACTTATTTAGTCCATATGAGTTTTGTCTCTTTTTGTTTTGTTCAGTATTTTAGAGGATAATATTGATTTTAGACCAAAAAAGACACGAATTCGTCAATGTTGGGACTGATGTGGAATTTGTAAAGCCATTTGCTGTAAAATTGCAGAGGACCACAAAAGGCACGATTTTGTAGTTTCAATCAATTAATAAATATAAATTCAACACTAAACTCAACGCAAAATATGTGACATCTACGCTAAATTCAACGCAAACTATGTAAGATCTACGCTAAATTCAGCGCAATATATGTAAGATTGGCGTTGAATAATGTGAACTTATGTAAGATCTACGCCAACCTCATCGCAAAATATGTGAGATCTACGCTGATTTCAACGCAAATTTTGTAAGATATATGCTAAGTTCAACGCAAAATATGTAAAATTCAACGCAAAAAATGTAAGACCTACGCTATAATCAATGCAAAATATGTAAGATCTACGCTAAATTCAACGCAAAATATGTAAGATTGGCGTTGAATGCGTAGAATTTATGTAAGATCAACGTTAACTTCAACGCAAAATATGTAAGACCTACGCTAAATTCAACGCAAACTATGTAAGGTCTACACTAAATTCAACGCAAAATATGTAAGATTGGTGTTGAATGCGTTGAATTTATGAAAGATCGACGCTAAATTCAACACAAATTATGTGAGATCTACGCTAAATTCAGCGCAAAATATGTAAGACCTACACTAAATTCAACGCAAAAAGATGTCAGATTGGCTTTTAATGCGTTGAATTTATGTAAGATCTACGCTCAAGCGTTGATCTTACATAAATTCAACGCATTTAACGCCAATCTTATATAACTCTGCGTTTTTTTCGCGTTGACACCTCGACCCGGGAAGTTGTGCCCCATTATCATATTCAGTTGGGCCTTAAAAATTCACAGGAGTTGACTTGAAAAAACGGTGAATATCTCATCAGTATTATATGAACTCTGCTGAATCATTGTCGATTATTCTATGATTCCTCTATAATTTTTTCTGAGTCATGGTCAATTATGATATGATTGCTCTACAATTTTTTCTTAACCATGGTAGATTATTACTGAATTCCCCAGAGATTTCCCCAGAAGCAGTGTAGATCGTTCTGGGATTATTTTACGAATTCCCCTGAATCGTGGTCCATTACTTTAGGTTGCTCTACAATTTAGAGTTCTCTATGACTTCCTGCGAAGCCTAATCAATTATTCTATTTTGCCTCTACAATTTTCTCTGAATCATGGTAAATTATTTATGAATTCCATTACCATTCATTGATTGTTCCGGGACTCCTCTTCAATTTCCTTCGATTCATGATTCATTAATCTAGGATTCTTCAACGGCTTCCTCTATATCACGGTGCATTATTCTAGAATTCCTTTAAGAATATCATTGATAAACATAGGATTCCTTTAAGATTGCCTCTGAGTTACTGTAAATCATTCTAGGTTTCCCCTAAGCTTTCATCGGAATAATGTTCGATTGCATTAGCGTTCATCTACAATTTCTCTTGAAGCATGATCAGTTATTGTGGGTATCCTCTATGATATTTCCAGAAAAATGGTCAATTATTCTGGGATGGCTCCATGATTCTTGCTGAATTACAGTCAATTAATATAGGACTCCTCTACGATTTCCTCTTAATTTTGGTTCATTAGTTTGAGCTTTTCTATGATAGGCCCTGAATCACTGTCGATTATTTTAGGTTTCCTCAACCATTTCCCCTGTATGATGGTGCTTTAAATAGAACTCCTCTACGATTTCCTCGATTAATTTAGGATTCCTCAAAGATTGCCTCTGAGTCATTGTCGATCATTCTCCGATTCCTTGATAATCTCACCTGAATAATGGTCAATTTTTTCAGGATTCCTCTAAGATTTCCTCCGAATCATTGTTGAATGCTTTTGGGTTCCTCTATGATCTCCTCTGAATCTTTCTCAATTATTCTGGTATGGCTCCATAATCCCTTTTGAACCATAGTCGACTATTATAGGAGACCACTATGATTTTTTCTTAATCTTGGTTGATTATTTATCGGCTTCTCTATTATTTCCACTAAATCAATGTCGATTATTCTATGATTCTTCTATAGTTTTTCACTGAATCTTGTTCAATTTTTAAATGATTCCTGTACAATTTTCACTGAGCCATTATAGATTATTTTATAATTCTTTATAGATTTTCTTTGATGCATGGATGATTATTCTGGGGTTCCTCAACGATTTCATCTGAATCATGGTTGATTATGTAAGGGTCGCTCAACAATTTTCCCTGAATCACAATTAATTGTTGTAGGTCTCCTTTTTGATTTCCTCTGCATCTTTTTGTATTATTCTTGGATTCCTCTTTGTTATTAATTTGAATCAAGCTCAATTTTTATAGGATTCCTCTACTAATTCACCTGAACCATGGTAGTTTATTCTAGAATTCCTCAATGATTTTCCCTGAATCATGGTGCCTAATTCTAGAATTCTTCTAAGAATATCATCGATTAACTTAGTATTCCTTTAAGATTGCTTTTAAGTCACGGTCAATCATTCTGGGAATCCTTTATGATTTCAACTGAATCATTTTCTATTCTTACAGGATTCCCCTAAGATTTCCTCCCAATAAAGTTCGATTGCATTAGCGTTCATCTACAAATTCTCCGGATTCATGATCAGTTATTGTGGGTTTCCTCTATGATTTTTCGAGAATCATGGTCAATTATTCTGGGATGGTTCCATGATTTTTTCTGAATTACATTCAATTAATATAATACTCCTCTACAATTTTCTCCTAACTTTAGTTGATTTGTTTGGGCTTCTCTAAGATAGGCCCTGAATCATTGTCGATTATTATAGGTTTCCTCAACGATTTCGACTGTATCATGGTGCTTTAAATAGAACTCCTGTAAGATTTCCTCGGTTAATCTAGGATACCTCTAAGACTGCCTCTGAATCATAGTCGATCATTCTCCGATTCCTTGATAATCTCACCTGAATCATGCTTATTTACAAATACCCCTGAATCATTGTCGCTTATTTTGTGATCCCTCTCCGGTTTTTCACTGAATCTTGTCAAATTTTTTTTATTCTTGTTCAATTTTCTCTGAACCATGGTAGACTACTCTATAATTCCCTATTGATTTTTCTTGAATCATGAATGATTATTGTGGGGTTCCTCTACCATTCCACCTGAATCATAGTTGTTCATTTGAGGGTCGCTCTACAATTTTCCCTGAATCACGATTAATTTTTTTAGGTTTCCTCTTTGATTTCCTTTGAATCATTTTCTATTTTTCTTGGACACCTCTTTGGTATTAATTTGAATAATGCTCAAAATTATTAGGATTCCTCTATTATTTCCCCTGAACCATGGTAGTTTATTCTAGGAGTCCTCAATGATTTTCCCTGAATCATGGTGCCTTATTCTAGAAATCCCCCAAGAATATCATCCACTAACTTCGTATTCCTTTAAGATTGCCTCTGAGTCACGGTCAATCATTCTGGTAAACCTCTATGATTTCACGTTAATCATCGTCCATTTTTCTAGGATTCCCCCTAACATTTCCTCCGAATAATGGTCGATTGCATTGGCGTTCATCTACGAATTCTACTGAATCATGATCAGTTAATGTCGGTTTCCTCTATGATTTTTCCAGAATTATGGTCTATTATTCCTGGATTCCTCTAAAAATTCCTCCGAATCATAGTTAATTGCTTCTGGATTTCTCTATGATCTGGCCTGAATCATTCGCAATTATTCCAGGATTGCTCCATAATTTCATTGAATCATAGTCGATTATTATAGGAGACCACTATGATTTCTTCTTAATCTTGGTTGATTATTTATTGGCTTCTCTATAATTTCCCCTGAATCATTGTCGATTATTCTATGCTTCCTCTATGGTTTTTCACTGAATTTTACTTAATTTTTTATGCTTCCTGTACAATTTTCTCTGAACCATGTTAGATTATTCAATAATTCCTTATGAATTTTTCTTGAATCATGGATGATTATTCTGGGTTTCCTCTACGATTTCACCTGAATCATGGTTGTTTTTTTAAGGATTGCTCTACAATTTTCCTGAATCACGATTAATTACTGTAGGTTTCCTTTTGGATTTCCTGTGAATCATTTTCCATTATTATTGGATACCTCTTTGGTATTAATTTGAATCATGCTCAATTTTAATAGGGTTCCTCTACTATTTCCCCTGAACCATGGTAGTTCAATCAACAATTCCTCAAAGATTTTTCCTGATCGTGGTGCCTTATTCTAGAACTTCTCTAAGAATAACATCGATTAACTTAGTTTTCCTTTAAGATTGCCTCTGAGTCACGGTCATTCTGGGAATCCTCTATGATTTATACTGAATCATCGTCTATTTTTCTAGGATTCCCCTGAGATATCCTCCAAATCAGGGTTGGTTGTTTTTTGGGTTCCTCTGTGATCTCCCGTGAATCATTCTCAGATATTCTGGGATGGCTCCAAAATTTCTTTTGAATCATAGTCGATTACTATAGGAGACCACTATGATTTCTTCTTAATCTTGTTTGAATATTAATTGGCTTCTCTACAAATACCCCTGAATCATTGTCGCTTATTTTGTGATTCCTCTCTGGTTTTTCACTGAATCTTGTTCAATTTTTTTTATTCTTGTTCAATTTTCTCTGAACCATGGTAGACTACTCTATAATTCCCTATTGATTTTTCTTGAATCATGAATGATTATTGTGGGGTTCCTCTATCATTTCACCTGAATCATAGTTGTTCATTTGAGGGTCGCTCTACAATTTTCCATGAATCACGATTAATTTTTTAGGTTTCCTCTTTGGTTTCCTTTGAATCATTTTCTATTATTCTTGGACACCTCTTTGGTATTAATTTGAATCATGCTCAATTTTAATAGGGTTCCTCTTCTCTTTTCCCTGAACCATGGTAGTTCATTCAACAAATCCTCAAAGATTTTTCCTGAATCATGGTGCCTTATTCGAGAACTTCTCTAAGAATAACATCGATTAACTTAGTTTTTCTTTAAGATTGCCTCTGGGTCACGGTCATTCTGGGAATCCTCTATGATTTGGACTGAATCATTGTCTATTTTTCTAGGATTCCCCTGAGATTTCCTCCAAATCAGGGTTGGTTGTTTTTTGGTTTTCTCTGTGATCTCCCGTGAATCATTCTCAGATATTCTGGGATGGCTCCATAATTTCTTTTGAATCATAGTCGATTACTATAGGAGACCACTATGATATCTTCTTAATCTTGTTTGAATTTTAATTGGCTTCTCTACAAATTCCCCTGAATCATTGTCGCTTATTCTGTGATTCCTCTATGGTTTTTCACTGAATCTTGTTCAATTTTTTTATTCCTGTTCAATTTTCTCTGAACCATGGTAGATTACTCTATAATTCCCTATTGATTTTTCTTGAATCATGAATTATTATTGTGGGGTTCCTCTATCATTTCACCTGAATCATAGTTGTTCATTTTGAGGGTCGCTCTACAATTTTCCATGAATCACGATTAATTTTTTTAGGTTTCCTCTTTGGTTTCCTTTGAATCATTTTCTATTATTCTTGGACACCTCTTTGGTATTAATTTGAATCATGCTCAATTTTAATAGGGTTCCTCTTCTCTTTTCCCTGAACCATGGTAGTTCATTCAACAATTCCTCAAAGATTTTTCCTGAATCATGGTGCCTTATTCTAGAACTTCTCTAAGAATAACATCGATTAACTTAGTTTTCCTTTAAGATTGCCTCTGGGTCACGGTCATTCTGGGAATCCCCTATGATTTAGACTGAATCATTGTCTATTTTTCTAGGATTCCCCTGAGATTTCTTCCAAATCAGGGTTGGTTGTTTTTTGGGTTTCTCTGTGATCTCCCGTGAATCATTCTCAGATATTCTGGGATGGCTCCATAATTTCTTTTGAATCATAGTCGATTACTATAGGAGACCACTATGATATCTTCTTAATCTTGTTTGAATTTTATTTGGCTTCTCTACAAATTCCCCTGAATCATTGTCGCTTATTCTGTGATTCCTCTATGGCTTTTCACTGAATCTTGTTCAATTTTTTTTATTCCTGTTCAATTTTCTCTGAACCATGGTAGACTACTCTATAATTCCCTATTGATTTTTTGAATCATGAATGATTATTGTGGGGTTCCTCTATCATTTCACCTGAATCATAGTTGTTCATTTGAGGGTCGCTCTACAATTTTCCATGAATCACGATTAATTTTTTTAGGTTTCCTCTTTGGTTTCCTTTGAATCATTTTCTATTATTCTTGGACACCTCTTTGGTATTAATTTGAATCATGCTCAATTTTAATAGGGTTCCTCTTCTCTTTTCCCTGAACAATGGTAGTTCATTCAACAATTCCTCAGAGATTTTTCCTGAATCATGGTGCCTTATTCTAGAACTTCTCTAAGAATAACATCGATTAACTTAGTTTTCCTTTAAGATTGCCTCTGGGTCACGGTCATTCTGGGAATCCTCTATGATTTAGACTGAATCATTGTCTATTTTTCTAGGATTCCCCTGAGATTTCCTCCAAATCAGGGTTGGTTGTTTTTTGGGTTTCTCTGTGATCTCCCGTGAATCATTCTCAGATATTCTGGGATGGCTCCATAATTTCTTTTGAATCATAGTCGATTACTATAGGAGACCACTATGATATCTTCTTAATCTTGTTTGAATAATAATTGGCTTCTCTACAAATTCCCCTGAATCATTGTTGCTTATTCTGTGATTCCTCTATGGTTTTTCACTGAATCTTGTTCAATTTTTTTATTCCTGTTCAATTTTCTCTGAACCATGGTAGATTACTCTATAATTCCCTATTGATTTTTCTTGAATCATGAATAATTATTGCGGGGTTCCCCTACCATTTCACCTGAATCATAGTTGTTCATTTGAGGGTCGCTCTACAATTTTCCCTGAATCACGATTAATTTTTGTAGGTTTCCTCTTTGATTTCCTTTGAATCATTTTCTAATATTCTTGGACACCTCTTTGGTATTAATTTGAATAATGCTCAAAATTATTAGGATTCCTCTACGATTTCCCCTGAACCATGGTAGTTTATTCTAGGATTCCTCAATGATTTTCCTTGAATCATCGTGCCTTATTCTAGAACTCCCCCAAGAATATCATCGATTAAGTTAGTATTCCATTAAAATTGCCTCTGAGTCACGGTCAATCATTCTGGTAATCCTCTATAATTTCACTTGAACCATCGTATATTCTTCTAGGATTCCCCTAAGATTTCCTCCGAATAATGGTCGATTGCATTGGCGTTCATCTACGATTTCTACTGAATCATGATCAGTTATTGTCGGTTTTCTTTATGATTTTTCCAGAATTATGGTCTATTATAACTGGATTCTGCTAAAAATTCCTCCGAATCATAGTTGATTGCCTCTGGGTTCCTCTATGATCTGGCCTGAATCATTCGCAATTATTCCAGGATGGCTCCATAATTTCATTGAATCATAGTCGATTATTATAGGAGACCACTATGATTTCTTCTTAATCTTGGTTGATTATTTATTGGCTTCTCTATAATTTCCCCTGAATCATTGTCGATTATTCTATGATTCTTCTATGGTTTTTCACTGAATTTTATTTAATTTTTTATGATTCCTGTACAATTTTCTCTGAACCATGTTAGATTATTCAATAATTCCTTATTGATTTTTCTTGAATCATGGATGATTAGTCTGGGGTTCCTCTACGTTTTCACCTGAATCATGGTTGTTCTTTAAGGGTCGCTCTACAATTTTCCTGAATCACGATTAATTACTGCAGGTTTCCTCTTTGATTTCCTGTGAATCATTTTCTATTATTCTTGGATTCCTCTTTGGTATTAAATTGAATCATGCACAATTTTAATAGGGTTCCTCTACTATTTCCCCTGAACCATGGTAGTTCATTCAAGATTTTCTCAAAGGTTTTCCCCTGTTTTCATGGTGCCTTATTCTAGAACTTCTCTAAGAACAATATCGATTAATTTAGTTTGCCTTTAAGATTGCCTGTGAGTCACGGTCAATCATTCTGGGAATCTTCTATGATTTAACCTGAATCATCGTCTAATCTTCTAGGATTCCAATGAGATTTCGTCCAAATCATGGTTGGTTGCATTTTGGGTTCCTCTATGATCTCCCGTGAATCATTCTCAGTTATTCTGGGATGGCTCAATAATTTCTTTTGAGTCATAGTCGATTATTATTTGAGACCACTTTGATTTCTTCTTAATCTTGGTTGATTATTTATCGGCTGCTCTATGATTTCCACTGAATCATTGTCGATTATTCTATGATTCCTTTATTGTTTCTCACTGAATCTTGTTCAATTTTGTTTATGATTCCTGTTCAATTTTCTCTGAACCATGGTAGATTTTTCTATAATTCCTCAATGATTTTCCTTGAATCATGGATGATTTTTCTGGGTTTCCTCTACAATTTCATTTGAATTATGGTTGCTTATTTAAGGGTCGCTCTACAATTTTCCTGAATCACGATTAATTACTGCAGGTTTCCTCTTTGATTTCCTGTGAATCATTTTCTATTGTTCTTGGATTCCTCTTTGGTATTAAATTGAATCATGCTCAATTTTAATAGGGTTCCTCTACTATTTCCCCTGAACCATGGTAGTTCATTCAAGATTTCCTCAAAGGTTTTTCCCTGTTTTCATGGTGCCTTATTCTAGAACTTCTCTAAGAACAATATCGATTAACTTAGTTTTCCTTTAAGATTGCCTGTGAGTCACGGTCAATCAATCTGGGAATCTTCTATGATTTAACCTGAACCATCGTCTAATCTTCTAGGATTTCACTGAAATTTCGTCCAAATCATGGTTGGTTGCATTTTGGGTTCCTCTATGATCTCCCGTGAATCATTCTCAGTTATTCAGGGATGGCTCAATAATTTCTTTTGAGTCATAGTCGATTGTTATTTGATACCACTTTGATTTCTTCTTAATCTTGGTTGATTATTTATCGGCTGCTCTATGATTTCCACTGAATCATTGTCGATTATTCTATGAGTCCTTTATTGTTTCTCACTGAATCTTGTTCAATTTTGTTTATGATTCCTGTACAATTTTCTCTGAACCATGGTAGATTTTTCTATAATTCCTCAATGATTTTCCTTGAATCATGGATGATTTTTCTGGGTTTCCTCTACAATTTCATTTGAATTATGGTTGCTTATTTAAGGGTCGCTCTACAATTTTCTCTGAATTACGATTAATTATTGTAGGTTTCCTCTTCGATTTCTTCTGAATCATTTTCTATTATTCCTGGATTCCTCTTTGGTATTATATTGAGTCATGCTCAATTTTTATAGGATTCCTCTACTACTTCCCCAGAACCATGGTAGTTTTTTCTAGAATTCTTGAATGATTTTCCCTGAATCATGGTGCCTTATTCTAGAAATTCTCTAAGAATATCAAGAATTAACTTAGTATTCCTTTAAGATTGCCTCTGAATCACGGTCAATCATTCTGGGAATCCTCTATTATTTCACCTGAATTGTCGTCTCTTCTTCTAGGATTCCACTAAGATTTCCTCCGAATATTGGTCGAATCCATTAGCGTTCATCTATTATTTCTCCTGAATCATGATCGGTTATTGTCGTTTTCCTCTATGATTTTTCCAGAATCATGGTCAATTATTCCAGGATTCCTCTAAGATTTCCTCCGAAGCATAGTTGATTGCTTCTGGGTTCCTCTATGATCTCCCCTGAATCATTCTCAATTATTCTGGTATGGCTCCATAATTCCTTTTGAACCATAGTCGAATATTATAGGAGACCACTATGATTTCTTCTTAATCTTGGTTGATTATTTTTTGGCTTCGCTACGATTTCCCTTGAATCATTGTCGATTATTCTGTGATTCCTCTATGGTTTTTCACCGAATCTTGTTCAATTTTTTTTTCCTGTACAATTTTCTCTGAACCATGGTAGATTATTCTTTAATTCCTTATTAATTTTCCTTGAATGATGAATGATTATTGTGGGATTCCTCTTCGATTTCACCTGAATCATGGTTGTTTGTTTAATGATCGCTCTACAATTTTTCCTGAATCACGATTAATTATTGTGGGTTTCCTCTTTGATTTTCTCTGAATCACTTACTATTATTCTTGGATTCCTCTTTGGTATTAATTTGAATCATGCTCACTTTTTATAGGATTCCCCTACTATTTCCCTTGAAACATGGTATTTAATTATGCAATTCCTCAAAGATTTTCCCTGAATCATGGCGCCTTATTCTAGAACTCCTCTAAAATTATCAAGAATTAACTTAGTACTCCTTTAAGATTGCCTCTGAGTCATGGTCAATCAATCGGGTAATCCTCTATGATTTCACTTGAACTATCGTCTATTCTTCTAGGATTCCCCTAAGATTTCCTCCGAATAATGGTCGAATCCATTAGCGTTCATCTATTATTTCTCCTGAATCATGATCGGTTATTGTCGTTTTCCTCTATGATTTTTCCAGAATCATGGTCAATTATTCCAGGATTCCTCTAAGATTTCCTCCGAATCATAGTTGATTCCTTCTGGATTCCTCTATGATCTCCACTTAATCATTCTCAATTATTCTGGGATAGCTCTTTTACTTCCTTTGAATAATAGTCGATTACTATAGGAGACCAGTATGATTTGTTCTTAATCTTGGTTGATTATTTATTTGCTTCTCTACGAGTTCCCCGGAATCATTGTCGATTATTCTGTGATTCCTCTATGGTTTTTCACCGAATCTTGTTCAATTTTTTTTGTTCCTGTACAATTTTCTCTGAACCATGGTAGATTATTCTTTAATTCCTTATTGATTTTCCTTGAATGATGAATGATTATTGTAGGATTCCTCTTCGATTTCACCTGAATCATGGTTGTTTGTTTAATGATCGCTCTACAATTTTCCCTGAATCACGATTAATTATTGTGGGTTTCCTCTTTGATTTTCTCTGAATCACTTACTATTATTCTTGGATTCCTCTTTGGTATTAATTTGAATCATGCTCTCTTTTTATAGGATTCCTTTACTATTTCCCTTGAAACATGGTATTTAATTATGCAATTTCTCAAAGATTTTCCCTGAATCATGGCGCCTTATTCTAGAACTCCTCTAAAAATATCAAGAATTAACTTAGTATTCCTTTAAGATTGCCTCTGAGTCATGGTCAATCAATCGGGTAATCCTCTATGATTTCACTTGAACTATCGTCTATTCTTCTAGGATTCCCCTAAAATTTCCTCCGAATAATGGTCGATTGCATTATTGTTCATCTACGATTTCTCCTGAATCATGATCAGTTATTGTGGGTTTCCTCTATGATTTTTCCAGATCTGTTCGTAATTACAGTCAATTAATATAGGACTCCCATACGATTTCCTCTTAATTTGTTTGATTAGTTTGGGCTTCTCTGTGATAGGCCCTGAAACATTGTTGATTATTGAAGGTTGCCTGTACGATTTCCCCTGTATCATGCTGCTTTAAATAGAACTCCTGTAAGATTTCCTCGATTAATCTAGGATTCCTCTAAGATTGCCTCTGAATCATAGTCTATCATTCTCCGATTCCTTAAAAATATCATCTGAATCATGGTCAATTATTCCATTATTCCTCTAAGATTTCCTCCGAATCATAGTTGATTCCTTCTGGATTCCTCTATGATCTCCACTTAATCATTCTCAATTATTCTGGGATAGCTCTTTTACTTCCTTTGAATAATAGTCGATTACTATAGGAGACCAGTATGATTTGTTCTTAATCTTGGTTGATTATTTATTTGCTTCTCTACGAGTTCCCCGGAATCATTGTCGATTATTCTGTGATTCCTCTATGGTTTTTCACTGAATCTTGCTCAATTTCTTCTTTTTATTACTGAACAATTTTCTCTGAACAATGGTAGACTATTCTATAATTCCTTATTGATTTTCCTTGAATCTTGAATGATTTTTGTGGGGTTCCTCTCAATTTGAATTGAATCATGGTTGTTTATTTAGGGGTCGCTCTACAATTTTCCCTGAATCACGATTAGGTTTCCTCTTTGATTTTGTCTGCATCATTTTCTTTTATTCTTGGATTCTTCTTTGGTATTAATTTGAATCATGCTCAATTTTTACAGGATTCCTCGATTATTTCCCCCGAAACCATGGTGGTTTATTCTAGAATTCCTCAATGATTTTCCTTGAATCATGGTGCCTTATTCTAGAACTCCTCTAAGAATATCATCGATTAACTTAGTATTCCTTTAAGATTGCCTCTGAATCACGGTCAATCATTCTGGGAATCCTGTAAGGTTTCACCTGAATCATGGTCTATTCTCCTAGGTTTCTCCTAAGATTTCCTCCGAATAATGGTCGATTGCATTAGCATTCATTAACGATTTCTCCTGAGTCATGAACAGTTATTGTGGGTTTCCTCTATGGTTCTTCCAGAGTGATGGGCAATTATTCTGGGATGGCTCCAAGATTTTTTCTGAATTACAGTCAATAAATATAGGACTCCTCTAAGATTTCCTCTTAATTTTGATTGATTAGTTTGTGCTTCTGTGTGATAGGCCCTGAAACATTGTTGATTTTTGTAGGGTTCCTCGACAATTTCGCCTGTATTATGGTGTTTTAAATAGAACTCCTCTAAGATTTTCTCGATTAATCTAGGATTCTTCTAAGATTGCTTCTGAATCATTGTCAATCTTCTTGGGATGCCTTAATGATTTAACCTGAATCATGGTCGATGATTCTAGGACTCCTCTAAGATCTCCTGCAAGTCAAGGTCGATTGATTTATGTTTCTTCTATGATCTCTCCTGAATCATGGGCAATTTTTGTAGGTTTCCTCTATGAGTTTCCTTGAATTGTGGTCATTATTTTGATATGGGTCCATGATTTCTTCTGAATCTATGTTGATTAAAATCGAATTCTTCTACGCTTTCCTTTTAATTTGGCTTGATTTTTTCATAATTTGCCTTAGCAGGATTCCTCTTTGATTTCCTCTGAACCATTGTCGATTAATCTCTGATTCTTCTATGGTTCTGCTTATAATCATGTTCAGTTTTTATTGGATTCCTCTAAAATTGTCTCTGTACCATGATAGACTATTCTAATATTCTTTGATGACTTTTCTGTGATTCCTGTACGACTTCATCGGAATTATGGTTGTTTTTTAGGGACCCTGTTCAATTTCTCCTGAAAAAGCTCGATTTTTATAGGATTCCTCTAAGTTTCAGTCTGAACCACGGTCAATTATTGTGGGATTCCTATATGATTTTCTCTGAATCTTAGTCGATTATGCTGGGAATCCTCTAAGGCTTCCTTTGAAAAAAAGATAATTTTTTGATTTCTCAAAGATTTTTTCTGAATAATGGTCGAATAATCTGGGATTCCTTAAAGATTTCCCCGGAATCACGGTCCATTATTCTACGACTCCACAAAGAACTCCTCTGAATCATGGTTGTTGATTATATTAAGATTCTTTTAAAATTTCCTCCGCATCATGTTTGGTTGCTTAAGGTTTCCTGTACGACTTTTCCTGAATCATCACCAAATTTTTTATGTTTGATCAATGATTTTCCATGAATCATGGTCAGTTATTCTGGGAGGGCTACATGAATTGTTCTGAATCACAGTCGGTTAAAAGAGGAGTCCACTAAAATTTCCGCTTAATCTTGGTCGACTGTTTCTGGGCTTCTCTATAATAGAACTTGAAGCATGGTCAATTGTTCCGGGTTTCCTCTACTATTTTCACTGAATTATGGTTGTTTATTTTATTGTTCCTCTACAATTTCCATTGAATCGATATCGATCTGTAGGAATCTTCTTTGGTTTCCTCTGATTCCTTGTCGATTGATCTAATATTTCTCAATGGTTTCTGCTCTGAAACATGTTTCCTCTACAATTTCTTATGAACCATGGTAGAATATTCTAGAATTCTCCATTGATCATGGTCGATTTTTCTCGGATTCCTCTAAGACTACTTCTGAGTCAAGTTTGATTATTCTAGGATTTCTCGAAAATTTGTTCTGAAAATGGTCCTTGTTCTGGGATTCCTTAATGATTTCCCGGGAATCATGGTCGATTATTCTACAATTCCTCTATGATTTCTTTTGAATCATATTCAATTACTTCTATACAGTTGTCTCTAAGCTATGATAGATTACAATAGAATACCTCAAAAATTTCTTCTTAATCACGATCCTTTATACTGGGATTCGTCTATAACTTCATCTGAATCTTGGTTGTTTTTTTTCGGATTCCTCTACAAATTTCCCTGAATTGTCATCAATCGTTGCAGGATAGGATTCCTCATTGATTTCCCCTGAATCATTGTCGATTACTCTCTGATGCCTCTATGGTTCCGGTCATAATTGTGTTCAATTTTTATTGGATTCTTCTAAAATTTTCTGTGAACCATGACAGATTATTCTAAGAACCTTTAATGATTTCCCCGGAATCATGGTCATTTTTTCTACGATTCCACGAAGAATTCCTCTGAAGCACGGTTGATTATTCCAGAATTCTTCTAAGATATCCTCTGAATCATTTACGATCAACCTGGGATTCCTCGTCGATTTCACTTTCACCTGAATCATGATTTATTAATCTAAGAGTCTCCTAAGATTTCTTCTGCATCATGGTCGGTTGCTTTAGGTTTTCTGTATGATTTTACCCGAATCACGACCAATTATATTAGGTTTCTTCAATGTTCTTCTCTGACTCATGATCAGCTATTCTGGGATGGCTAAATGAATTGTCCTGAATCCCAGTCTGTTAAAAGAGGAGTCCACTACAATTTCCGCTTATTCTTGGTTGACTATTTCTGGGCTTTTCTATGATAGAACTTGAAGCATGGTCGACTGTTCCGGGTTTCCTCTACGATTTTCACTGAATAATGGTTGTTTAAATTATTGTTCCTCTACAATTTCCCTTGAATCGATATCGATATGTAGGAAACTTCTTTGGTTTCCCCTGATTCCTTGTCGATTGCTCTAATATTCCTCAAAGTTTTCTGCTCTGAAACATGTTTCCTCTACAATTTCTTCTGAACCATGGTAGAATATTCTAGAATTCTTCAATGATTTTCCCAGAAGCATGGTACCTTTTCTTCTGAACCACGGTTATTAAATATGGGACTACTCTATGATTTCCTCTGAATCATGATCGATTATTCTACCATTCATCTATGTTTTCTTCTGAATCATATTCAATTACTTCTCTACAGTTTTCTCTAAGCTATGATAGATTACAATAGAAAACCTCAAAAATTTCTTCTTAATCACGATCCATTATACTGGGATTCGTCTATAACTTCATCTGAATCATGGTTGTTTTTTTTCGGATTCCTCTACAAATTTCCCTGAATTGTCATCAATCGTTGCAGGATAGGATTTCTCATTGATTTCCCCTGAATCATTGTCGATTACTCTCTGATGCCTCTATGGTTCCGGTCATAATTGTGTTCAATTTTTATTGGATTCTTCTAAAATTTTCTGTGAACCATGACAGATTATTCTAAGAACCTTTAATGATTTCCCCGGAATCATGGTCATTTGTTCTACGATTCCACGAAGAATTCCTCTGAAGCACGGTTGATTATTCCAGAATTCTTCTAAGATATCCTCTGAATCATTTACGATCAACCTGGGATTCCTCGTCGATTTCACCTTCACCTGAATCATGATTGATTAATCTAAGAGTCTCCTAAGATTTCTTCTGCATCATGGTCGGTTGCTTTAGGTTTCCTGTATGGTTTTACCCGAATCACGACCAATTATATTAGGTTTCTTCAATGTTTTTCTCTGAATCATGATCAGCTATTCTGGGATGGCTAAATGAATTGTCCTGAATCACAGTCTGTTAAAAGAGGAGTCCACTACAATTTCCGCTTATTCTTGGTTGACTATTTCTGGGCTTTTCTATGATAGAACTTGAAGCATGGTCGACTGTTCCGGGATTCCTCTACGATTTTCACAGAATAATGGTTGTTTAAATTATTGTTCCTCTACAATTTCCCTTGAATCGATATCGATATGTAGGAAACTTCTTTGGTTTCCCCTGATTCCTTGTCGATTGCTCTAATATTCCTCAAAGTTTTCTGCTCTGAAACATGTTTCCTCTACAATTTCTTCTGAACCATGGTAGAATATTCTAGAATTCTTCAATGATTTTCCCAGAAGCATGGTACCTTTTCTTCTGAACCACGGTTATTAAATATGAGACTACTCTATGATTTCCTCTGAATCATGATCGATTATTCTACCATTCATCTATGTTTTCTTCTGAATCATATTCAATTACTTCTCTACAGTTTTCTCTAAGCTATGGTAGATTACAATAGAAAATCTCAAAAATTTCTTCTGAATCAGGATCCAATATTATGGGATTCGTCTATAACTTCATCTGAATCATGGCTGTTTTTTTGGATTCCTTTACAAACTTCCCTGAATCGTTATCAATCTTTGCGGGAATCCTCTTTGATTTACCCTGAATCATTGTCGATTACTCTCTGATGCCTCTATGGTTCTGCTCATAATCGTATTCAATTTTTATTGGATTCCTCTAAAATTTTCCGTGAACCATGACAGATTATTTTAAAAACCTTTAATGATTTCCCGGAATCATGGTCGATTATTCTACGACTCCACAAAGAACTCCTCTGAATCATGGTTGTTGATTATATTAAGATTCTCTTAAAATTTCCTCCGCATCATGGTTGGTTGCTTAAGGTTTCCTGTACGACTTTTCCTGAATCATCACCAAGTTTTTTATGTTTGATCAATGATTTTCCATGAATCATGGTCAGTTATTCTGGGAGGGCTACATGAATTGTTCTGAATCACAGTCGGTTAAAAGAGGAGTCCACTACAATTTCCGCTTAATCTTGGTCGACTATTTCTGGGCTTCTCTATAATAGAACTTGAAGCATGGTCAATTGTTCCGGGTTTCCTCTTCGATTTTCACTGAATTATGGTTGTTTATTTTATTGTTCCTCTACAATTTCCATTGAATCGATATCGATCTGTAGGAATCTTCTTTGGTTTCCTCTGATTCCTTGTCGATTGATCTAATATTTCTCAATGGTTTCTGCTCTGAAACATGTTTCCTCTACAATTTCTTATGAACCATGGTAGAATATTCTGAAATTCTCCAATGATCATGGTCGATTTTTCTCGGATTCCTCTAAGACTACTTCTGAGTCAAGTTTGATTATTCTAGGGTTTCTCGAAAATTTGTTCTGAAAATGGTCCTTGTTCTGGGATTCCTTAATGATTTCCCGGGAATCATGGTCGATTATTCTACGATTCATCTATGATTTCTTTCGAATCATATTCAATTACTTCTATACAGTTGTCTCTAAGCTATGGTAGATTACAATAGAAAACCTCAAAAATTTCTTCTTAATCACGATCCATTATACTGGGATTCGTCTATAACTTCATCTGAATCATGGTTGTTTTTTTCGGATTCCTCTACAAATTTCCCTGAATTGTCATCAATCGTTGCAGGATAGGATTCCTCATTGATTTCCCCTGAATCATTGTCGATTACTCTCTGATGCGTCTATGGTTCCGGTCATAATTGTGTTCAATTTTTATTGGATTCCTCTAAAATTTTCTGTGAACCATGACAGATTATTCTAAGAACCTTTAATGATTTCCCCGGAATCATGGTCATTTTTTCTACGATTCCACGAAGAATTCCTCTGAAGCACGGTTGATTATTCCAGAATTCTTCTAAGATATCCTTTGAATCATTTACAATCAACCTGGATTCCTCGTCGATTTCACCTTCACCTGAATCATGATTGATTAATCTAAGAGTCTCCTAAGATTTCTTCTGCATCATGGTCGGTTGCTTTAGGTTTCCTGTATGATTTTACCCGAATCACGACCAATTATATTAGGTTTCTTCAATGATTTTCTCTGAATCATGGTCAGCTATTCTGGGATGGCTAAATGAATTGTCCTGAATCACAGTCTGTTAGAAGAGGAGTCCACTACAATTTCCGCTTATTCTTGGTTGACTATTTCTGGGCTTTTCTATGATAGAACTTGAAGCATGGTCGACTGTTCCGGGATTCCTCTACGATTTTCACTGAATAATGGTTGTTTAAATTATTGTTCCTCTACAATTTCCCTTGAATCGATATCGATATGTAGGAAACTTCTTTGGTTTCCCCTGATTCCTTGTCGATTGCTCTAATATTCCTCAAAGTTTTCTGCTCTGAAACATGTTTCCTCTACAATTTCTTCTGAACCATGGTAGAATATTCTAGAATTCTTCAATGATTTTCCCAGAAGCATGGTACCTTTTCTTCTGAACCACGGTTATTAAATATGGGACTACTCTATGATTTCCTCTGAATCATGATCGATTATTCTAGCATTCATCTATGTTTTCTTCTGAATCATATTCAATTACTTCTCTACAGTTTTCTCTAAGCTATGGTAGATTACAATAGAAAACCTCAAAAATTTATTCTGAATCAGGATCCAATATTATGGGATTCGTCTATAACTTCATCTGAATCATGGCTGTTTTTTGGATTCCTTTACAAATTTCCCTGAATCGTTATCAATCTTTGCGGGAATCCTCTTTGATTTACCCTGAATCATTGTCGATTACTCTCTGATGCCTCTATGGTTCTGCTCATAATCGTATTCAATTTTTATTGGATTCCTCTAAAATTTTCCGTGAACCATGACAGATTATTTTAAAAACCTTTAATGATTTCCCGGAATCATGGTCGATTTTTCTACGATTCCACAAAGATTTCCTCTGAAGCACGGTTGATTATTCCAGAATTCCTCTAAGATATCCTCTGAATCAATTACGATAATTTTGTGATTCCTCGCTGACTTCACCTGAATCATGATTGATTAATCTAAGAGTCTCCTAAGATTTCTTCTGCATCATGGTCGGTTGCTTTAGGTTTCCTGTATGATTTTACCCGAATCACGACCAATTATATTAGGTTTCTTCAATGATTTTCTCTGAATCATGATCAGCTATTCTGGGATGGCTAAATGAATTGTCCTGAATCACAGTCTGTTAAAAGAGGAGTCCACTACAATTTCCGCTTATTCTTGGTTGACTATTTCTGGGCTTTTCTATGATAGAACTTGAAGCATGGTCGACTGTTCCGGGATTCCTCTACGATTTTCACAGAATAATGGTTGTTTAAATTATTGTTCCTCTACAATTTCCCTTGAATCGATATCGATATGTAGGAAACTTCTTTGGTTTCCCCTGATTCCTTGTCGATTGCTCTAATATTCCTCAATGTTTTCTGCTCTGAAACATGTTTCCTCTACAATTTATTCTGAACCATGGTAGAATATTCTAGAATTCTCCGATGATTTTCCCAGAAGCATGGTACGTTTTCTTCTGAACCACGGTTAATAAAAATGGGATTACTCTATGATTTCCTCTGAATTATGGTTGATTTTTCTCGGATTCCTCTAAGACTACTTCTGAGTCAAGTTTGATTATTCTAGGATCTCTCAAACATTTGTTCTGAAAATGGTCCATTATTCTGGGATTCCTTAATGATTTCCAAATCATGGTCGATTATTCTACGATTCACTTATGATTTCTTCTGAATCATATTCAATTACTTCTCTACATTTTTCTCTAAGCTATGGTAGATTACAATAGAAAACCTCAAAAATTTCTTCCTAATCAGGATCCATTATTCTGGGATTCGTCTAAGATTTCTTCTGAAGCACGGTTGATTTTTTAGGTTTCCTCTAAGATTTCATGTGAATGTTGGTATTCCTCTACACTTCCCTCTGAATCATGGACTTTTATTCAGGGGCTCCTCAACGGTTTTCCCTGTATCATTGTGCATTATTTCAAAATTCCTCTGAATCATGGTTGATTGATCTAGGATTCCACTAGGACTTCCTCTGAGTCTCGATTTTCTCTGAATAAAGGTTGATTATCTCTGAAGATTTTCTCTGAATAAAGGTTGATTATTCTGGGATTCCTTATGGTTTTTCCCCTGAATCGTGGTTGATTATAGTGGGATTCCTCTAACATTTCCCCTAAGTCATGGTCGATTATTCTGGGATTCATTAACGATTTCCCTGATTTCTGACCACCGAGGTAATGATCTCTTAAAAGTAACGACTCTTTTCGCTTGTCTCCTTCATTCCTTCAATTCATTTGGCTTCCAATCAATCACTCGAAGCTGCCCTCTGCTATCGATAAGACATTGTCCTATGGAGCATCTCACATAAAAAAGTAGACTTTTAGACTTTTCAAAATTATGTTTGAAGTTACGGCAAGTTGATGCAATAATGCGTCTACAATTACATTTCGTAAGAAAACTTTTCGAATGAAGTGAAGTGAATAAAGGAATCTTTCTTGAGATCGCAAATTCATAAATTACAAACAGTCGTTTTGGTTTTGATTACTGTAAATTTTATTCAATTTGTAACAGTGGACTGTAGACGCAGTTTATATAAAAATATGAATTTATAAAAAATTTTTTTTATAAAAAAATAAAATTATATATATATATATATATATATATATATATATATATATATATATATATATTTGTTAGATACATATATATGTATTCATATATATATCTATATATATATATATATATATATATATATATAATTTTTATACATACACACAAACACACACACACACAAACATATATATTTATATATATATATATATATATATAGATATTTAAATATATTTACTTATATTTATCTAACAATATATATATATATATATATATATATGTATATATATATATATATATATATGTATATATATATATATATATATATAAACATATAGATATATATATATATATATATATATATATTTATATATATATATATATATATATTTATGTATATAATTATAAATTATTCTTTCAAATAAATATATAAATATATATCTGAAAATATGTATATATGAAAATATATATATTTTATATATATATATATATATATATATATATATATATTTACATGAAAAAAATAATTATATATATATATATATATAAATATATGTTTATATATTTATATACATATATATATATATATATATATATATATATATTTATATTTATATGTATAGATATATAAGTTTATATATATATATATATATATTTATATATATATATTTAATTATCTCTGTATATATATTTAGATATATATATTTATATATATATATAATTATAAATTATTCTTTCAAATAAATATATAAATATATATATATGAAATTAAGTATATATGAAAATATATATATAAATATATATATATATATATATATATATATTTATATGAAAGAATAATTTCAATTATATATATATATATATATATATATATTTAATTATATGTTTATATATATATATAAATATATATATATGTATATATATATATATATATAAATACATATATATATATATATATATATATATATATTTAATATTCCTCATATTGCATTTAATATTGCTCTAATATTCCTCAAAGTTTTCTGCTCTGAAACATGTTTCCTCTACAATTTCTTCTGAACCATGGTAGAATATTCTAGAATTCTTCAATGATTTTCCCAGAAGCATGGTACCTTTTCCTCTGAACCACGGTTATTAAATATGGGATTACTCGATGATTTCCTCTGTATCATGATCGATTATTCTACCATTCATCTATGTTTTCTTCTGAATCATATTCAATTACTTCTCTACAGTTTTCTCTAAGCTATGGTAGATTACAATAGAAAACCTCAAAAATTTCTTCTGAATCAGGATCCAATATTATGGGATTCGTCTATAACTTCATCTGAATCATGGCTGTTTTTTTGGATTCCTTTACAAATTTCCCTGAATCGTTATCAGTCTTTGCGGGAATCCTCTTTGATTTACCCTGAATCATTGTCGATTACTCTCTGATGCCTCTATGGTTCTGCTCATAATCGTATTCAATTTTTATTGGATTCCTCTAAAATTTTCCGTGAACCATGACAGATTATTTTAAAAACCTTTAATGATTTCCCGGAATCATGGTCGATTTTTCTACGATTCCACAAAGATTTCCTCTGAAGCACGGTTGATTATTCCAGAATTCCTCTAAGATATCCTCTGAATCAATTACGATAATTTTGTGATTCCTCGCTGACTTCACCTGAATCATGATTGATTAATCTAAGAGTCTCCTAAGATTTCTTCTGCATCATGGTCGGTTGCTTTAGGTTTCCTGTATGATTTTACCCGAATCACGACCAATTATATTAGGTTTCTTCAATGATTTTCTCTGAATCATGGTCAGCTATCTGAATCATGGTCAGCTATTCTGGGATGGCTAAATGAATTGTCCTGAATCACAGTCTGTTAAAAGAGGAGTCCACTACAATTTCCGCTTATTCTTGGTTGACTATTTCTGGGCTTTTCTATGATAGAACTTGAAGCATGGTCGACTGTTCCGGGATTCCTCAACAATTTTCACTGAAAAATGGTTGTTTAAATTTTTATTCCTCTACAATTTCCCTTGAATCGATATCGATCTGTAGGAATCTTCTTTGGTTTCCCCCGATTCCTTGTCGATTGCTCTAATATTCCTCAATGTTTTTCTGCTCTGAAACATGTTTCCTCTACAATTTATTCTGAACCATGGTAGAATATTCTAGAATTCTCCGATGATTTTCCCAGAAGCATGGTACGTTTTCTTCTGAACCACGGTTAATAAAAATGGATTACTCTATGATTTCCTCTGAATTATGGTTGATTTTTCTCGGATTCCTCTAAGACTACTTCTGAGTCAAGTTTGATTATTCTAGGATTTCTCAAACATTTGTTCTGAAAATGGTCCATTATTCTGGCATTCCTTAATGATTTCCAAATCATGGTCGATTATTCTACGATTCACTTATGATTTCTTCTGAATCATATTCAATTACTTCTCTAAATTTTTCTCTAAGCTATGGTAGATTACAATAGAAAACCTCGAAAATTTCTTCCTAATCAGGATTCCATTATTCTGGGATTCGTCTAAGATTTCTTC